>NW_012148952.1:7831510-7876544 GCF_000956105.1 Propithecus coquereli
TTTATTGGACGTTGGGCAGGGGGAGGGGGGAGGAGGGGATGGGCATATGCACAAACAATGAGTGCGATGCGCACCTCCCAGGGAATGGACACACTTGAAGCTCGGACTTGGGGGGGCGGGGGCAAGGGCATCATACATAACCTAATCATCTGTACCCCCATAATATGCTGAAATTAAAAAAAAAAGGGTTTGGTGGAATTTTTTATTTTATAAATCAATGCAAGAGTGAATGGCTGGACCTTAAGATGTGAAAGGAGAAAGAGAATGAATATAGAGTAAATAAAAATTATAAGCCATTTATTCACAATAGCTACAGTATAGAAACAGCCTAAATGTCTGAGTGGATAAATCGATAAAGAAAATGTGCATGTACATACACACAAACACAATGGAATATTGTCCTTAAAAAAGAAGAGAATCCTGCCATTTGTGACAACATGGATGAACCTGGAGGGCATTAATACTAAGTGAAATATGCCAGACACAGAAAGATAAATGCTACATGACCTCACTTATAAGTGGAATCTTAAACAGTCAAACTCGTAGAAACACAGAGTAGAATGGTAGTTGCCACACGTGGAGGGGCGGGAGGAATGCGGAGAGATGTTGGTCAACGACAAAGTTTCAGTTATTCAGAATGAAAAAGATCTGGAGAGCTAATGTACAGTATGGTGACTGTAGTTAATTTAAAAAAAATATGAGCCATGACATAATTTCCCTCAAATATTAAAGAAATTTTCATATAAGGAAAGGATAATGGGGTTCATTATAATAGTGACAGTGGAAACTCCCTGTTTTCATCCATTCATTCAAGTTGATTGAAGACTTGTAGTGTACTGATGACTGTGTTCGATCTTAGGTCAGGTGGAAGAGCTAAGGAGATGTAGATGCTTGGTTCTTAGTCTCTCAAGTGGCTCCCTGGAAGACTCATATTAAAAAGAGAGGTGCTATTCTGGAATGCTGGCATGTACAGTAGGGGTACTCTCCTCTAGCATTCTTATCTCTTATTCAATGCCTGACAAGCCTTGTCCAGAATGCCCGTTGTATTGACAGGTATTCCTGAATATCTGCTATGCACAATTTTCAAGCTTCTCCAATTAAGACAGATACAGAGGAAACTATGCATACTGCCTAGTTAATTATAAATCACACCTATAGATACTAGAAAACAGGAAGCTAAGATGATTTTCAAGTTAAATTAGCAGAGTTATTAAATGGTTATCATCTCTGAAGAGCCAGTAAGAGAAGGGAAGAGAACTTGAATTACAGTATGAGGGATTTAGGCTATAAGTAATATAACTATGTCCTAATAGTAAAGATGGTTAAATATTAGAGACTGTTGGAAAAAGCCTCATTTTTTTTAAATGACAAGAGTGTTTAAATTTTATTATTGCCTAGGGCCAAGGAGATGGACTAGATAAGGTTATTTCCTATCTTAGATATGCCTTCTAGGAGGCAGAAATAAGAAGGTGGTGAAATGATTCCCAAAAAAACCATTTAGATGAGGCCCTAACTTATTTTTCAAAGGTCTATTTCTCCTACTGTATTTGAGCTTCCCAAGTCCGAGGGCTCTATCTGTTTATATCTGTGTCCAGGGAATATGGCACGGCGCCCACTCTGAGGTGCTCAGTAACTGCCTGGAGGTGCTCATCATGGGCTGGCTAGCAGGGCTGATCAGGTTATTCAAGGGCATTTTCTCTGCCTCATACAGATGGGCCACTATTTTGCAGAGTTCTAAGTATGAAAATTCAAATGAACATATGCATTGGATAACATTAAATTTACACATGTTTACATTTTGTGTAGTTTTATTGCAAAACTCCTTTAAATAGTGAGCTTCTCTGCTGCTTTTGAGCCAGAATCCAGCTTTCCAAAATGTGATTTGTACAATGTCCTGCGACTTTACACTAATAGAGCTTTTATACAAAGTAAAATACATGAGTGCATAGTCCATGATTCATCGCGCAGCCACAGTCATGACCCATAGTCCCTGTTGGAGCCCATCAGTGACCTTTTAGGCTATAATCTAACCTGGGTGATGATGAGGAGGTGGTGGGAGCTGCCTTTGGTCCCTCCTACTCTGAGGGACTTCCTGAGCCTAGTGTGGAGGGTTTGCTGTAGGTTCACCAGCAGGCGGAAGAGCCTTCAGTTGATCCTTTCTGACCCAATGTATTGGAAGTTTTGATGATTTAAACGTCACCCTTTTACAACTCTACACTATTTTAGATGTGGGCAGAAGTCGGGTAGACTAAAAATTACTCCTATATAAAGCCAGGTTAAGGAAACGATTCACATTTGAAAAGAAAGGAGGGAGACGATGCCGTATATTGGAAAATTCACTAGAGTGGTTTTCATAAGCTCTTCACTTTTGTTTCTAACCAATAAATAAGGAGCCAAATGACCTTGAGCAATTTCCTTAATATTTTAGGCTCTCAGTTTCCTCATTTCTAAAATAAACTCTTGGGTTCTTTTTCACTGTAACATTTTATGAGTCAATAAAATTTTTTAAACTTCCAAAGCAGCTGTTTTCACAATTCTGTTCCCTCTTTCAATAGTCTGGTCTAATCATATTTTTAAAAACTGCTATTTTTACAGTCACACAAGTTCTGCCTCACCACTTCCCAACCGCATTCAAGAAGAAGAAGAAACTCGTTACTTAGAGATGACTTAACTCAAATATCACTCTTCACGTGTTTTTGGAATCAGGGTGACCTTTACTCAGGATCTGCATGAACAGGAAGAAAGTATTTATCTCCCCTCTGGAGAGTGGGAGCAGTAGAGCTTGGGAGATGCGTAATAAGTACACCCCAAGTAATTGCCGACTAAGCAGGTGCTGCTGGTCCTGAGGCCTACTAGATGTGGTAGGGTGGTCCCTCTTTCTCGATCGCTCCTAAAAGTTATCCCCTGGTGTAGCCGCACTTAAGGCTTTCCTTCTCTAATACAATCAGCTTCCTGTGGTTTTCCTTTTTTAATAAAAGGAGGAGAGGAGGGCTGCCAAGAGAGAGAAGGATTAAGGTAGAAGGTGAGTGGGTAGATGGATGGGTAGGAAGAGCACATATGGTAGTATTTTGGCTTGAGTGAGCAGGATTTATGTTTTGTTTCCATGTCTGTGAAAGCTCAATATAAACATGTTGGGAGGAGAAAAAAAAAACCTAGAAACTTTTAAGCCCAGAACATAAGCAGGCAGTTTAAATTGAGCAACAAAATTTTTTAAAAGGCGTGTTTACTGCAATCCTTCCTTCAGACCCTCTACCCGTGTGCTCCTCGCCTATCAGGACATAGGTTGAACATCATTTGGAATTCACTGGATTCAGTCGTGGAAACCAGTGTGTCCTCGCAGTTTGGTCATCCCGCTGGTCATCGTGGTGGACCGCCCAGTGGATTGTCTGTGCTGGCTGGGTTGTTTGAAAGAAGGACCTGCTAATGCAAGTAAAATGGTGAAAACAGACAAAGCCCCATTTTGAGAGGCAAGAGAACAGAGGGACGTAAAGAGGTCGAAGGCCTAGAGGGAGGAAATGCACCCATTGTGGGATGAGAAAGTCAGTTGGATAGATTTGAATGAAAATTGTTGTTTTATCTTAGAGATGAGAACAATTAGCATTTCCCAAACTAAAACCAGGGGGAAAGACAGTAATCATGTCCATGTATTTATTGTCTTTCTAAACCATCAAGTAAGTAAAAAAGTAATGTCCCTCAGCAAATCAAGGATGAAATAATTCTAAGCCTCTGTGTTCAGTGGTTGAATGTTAAAAACAAAGAATAAGTCCTGTGAGGATATATACGTTCATGCATGATTTTTAATGAGAGAATAAATATTTTAGGTGCGATTGGTAAGAAACTCGTCTGAAGATACCTATAAAAATCTGACAGACTAAAGGTATAAAGTAGAAAATACAAGAGGATACAATGTGACTTTTTTCCTAGAAAATAAAGTGAAACGGTAGTTGCATGTGTCCTCGAGACAGAAGAGAATTATCCCAGAGGCGGCGGCCTGCTGCTTATTAGGGGGAGAGAGAGGGTGAAGCAGGCACATGGCAGGAGGCTGTGAAATCCTTAATAGCTCCTCTGCTTCAGCCTTCACAAGGAAGGTTAATAGTGAAAGGATGCTAATACAGTAACCGCTAATGAGCAAGTGGGTGAGTTCACATCTGGAGGAAGCAGGTTAAGGCACACTTCAGTAATTGAATGTGTTGAAATCATTGGGGTCTGATGAAATTCACTTAAGAGTCCTAAAGGAAACAGCTGAAAAGGAGCACCAGCGTGAGGGAAATGATCTTTGAGTGTATAGGAATGATGTGTGTGGATGAAAAAGGGTAAGTTTGTTGTTGCATAAGAAGATAAACATATAAAAGGCCACAGAAAAGGGTAGGGACAGTAATATTAACGATCGTGGGCTTATGCCCTGAAGGAAATTAAAGAAGAAAAAAATGAAATCTAAATGGAAAACATGTCCGGTAGCACTGCTGCCTTCTGCAAACCACTTTCTGATGCTAATGTTAGTTGCGTGTGCAGTTTGCATGCTCAGGACTCTGAAACCTACATCTCAAGCTTAACAAATTTGGTTGCTCAGGATGAAGTTAACCAACTTAAATTTTGAAGCTCTGAGCTCCTGTATCAAGCAATGAAATTCTTGTCTCACCAATAATATCTCCAGTTTCCTGTTCATTGATGGGGGACATAGTCAATGATGTGTAATTAAGCCTTTGGCAAAAATTAGATTTTCAGCAGGTAGCAGTTCTGATGGGTTTGTAGCCACTTATCTTTGGTGCTGTGTTCAGTGTCTGACTAGGAGTGGCGCTGGAGCTGGCCGATTTCTCTGTGTCAGTTAAGAAGAAATCACACTTTAGATTTTTTTTTTAAAATCTGTAGTTTTTTCCATTCTTTAAATGATTTTGTTTCAGATCAAGAAGGTAAGAAACTTCTACCCATTTGGGAGAGTCAGCTCTTGGCTAGAAATACTGAAAGATTGTTCCTAAGGTTACAAGCACTTGAAGACAGAAGTGTAGGGTATGATCAAAAATATGTTACCTCAATCATTTAGTTTATTATTGAAAAGAAAATACCGTGGTCGCCTGAGAAGACAAAATTGTTTCTCTTTAGCCTTGTTTCGTGTTAATTTGGGTAAATTATATTTAAAGCACTAGGTTTCTGAGACATTGTGGGGAGTAGGGGTCAAAACCAGCACCACCACCCAAAATAATATGTTTCCATTTAAATAATGCCAGTTATGGGCCCAGCATCAGTGTGTGCCGAAGGAGCTTTCTCTTAATTTTCACAATAACTGAAGAGTTGGCACTATTATAAATATTCATTTTATAAGTAACAATTCTTAAACTTAACCACGTTAAGTAACCTGCCTGAAGTTTCACCTTTGAGCAAGCGGCTTCAAACCCAGGCAGTCTAAATCCAGAGCCCTCATTCTTAAGCACTACACTTACACAGCTTTTAGGAAGTGGTATTCAGAAAGAAAAGTAGTGAAAAATGAATGTGGAACTTTAGAAGATGAAGATAACTTATGCCATTCATTCATGTAGAAAAGTGATGGAAGGAAAACATAATAACCAACAAATATGTAAAACTATGTAATGAGATTGCTAAGGGGAAAGCTATCCATCATTCTCACTGGGGAAAATGAAAAGAAATGAGCTTTTAGCACTATAGAAATAGGGTGAAGTAGCACTCATGACTCATAGAGGATAAAATATTAGAGCAGAAAGGAATATCCTTGATTCAATCTCATCATTTTTTCAGATGGGGAGATGTAGACTCAGAGAGAAGGTGACATTTCCAAAGTCTCCCCTTGAGTTCATTGCAATGCTGGGACTTGAATCAGCTCTCTGGGAGCTGAGTTCTGAATTTGTACCACTTCAGATCCCTGCGATAGTATGAAGGACCCATGAAAGCATTGTGTTTACATACATCCCATGCATGTGTTTACATGCTTGTCTGACCTGTCAGTTGAAAATGATCCAGTTGGCAATGCCAGAGTCAAAGGCATGGTCTTGGAGGCAGCAGAAGACATGAGTAAAGTGCTAGTGGGAGATGTTTTAAAGCACCTGGACTTTGGAACCAAGATCCTGAAGAAAGAGCTGAATGATCTTAGATGAATAGCGGTTTAGAAAATATCTGTAGGAAAGTCATTAACAAAGCAAAACAGCCCTTTCCTTCCTTTTTTCCTTCCCTTTTGCTTTGACCTCTGTCATTTCCTTGAGCTAAAGAGTCTGTTGAAAGAAAGAAAGAAAAAGAGAGAAAAAGCCAATTTAGCATGATTCATGCTTGATAACCTCATGTTTTTTCCTATAATCATTGCATTATTTGCCAAGTTTTTATAAAATTTTTAAAATCACTTTTCTACTATTTATTTTTCACCCCAGAAATTCATTTTTCTCCCACATTTTCAGAATCAGGAGCCTGGCTGAAATGCTGTTAGTGACTGATTTGGGTGATACATGATGGAGTCACCTTTATCACATTATGCAATCACACGTCTCATGGGACATCTTCTTAGTAACCTCCCCACTTAGTTCAGCATATACTGCCACCTAAGACGTGAAGACTCAGTGGGATAGTCTTCCAATCATGTCCAGAAACATCCTCTGATTTCAAGAGCCTCCCTTTCTACATGCCTCAGACTTTGCTTTTTAGTATAATATTTTTTAATTGAAAGGAAGTATTTTATTTTTGTAAATCACCATTTGTTTATAATACCCATATGAACAAAAATATTAAGACTACAAACATCAACCAAATATAAAAAAATGGTAACTTTAATGTCACACTTGTACTAGAACAATCATTGTAAGGAAGTATTTTGAAACAAAACTTTATTTTTCCAAGCTACAGAAGAAAGTTTATTTGAAATGCTTAAATAGAAAGTACTACTCCTAATTTAATCCAAAGAGAAGTTACATTCAATTGTAATTTGAAATTACAATTTATATGGAGTTTAAATGAGATGCCCTTTGCAAGTTTTTTTAAGTCTGCTATAAGCAACAGGAATTTCCTATGCTATTGTTACAATCCAGTTTTCACTATTTTGATTCAAGTTCCCATAGTTCAGTACTCTGTGGTGAGCAGAAATGGAAATAACCTCGGTGACATTGCACCATCATCCCTGGACTCTGGAGTCCTGCTGCCTGGGCTGGATCCCAGTTCCATTTTACTAGTTGTACGTCCTTAAACAAGTTCCTTTAACTCTCCAAACTTGTGTTTCATTATCTGTAAAAGGGACCAACTATCATATGGTTATTGGATGGACTAAATAAAGTAATGTACATAAAGTATCTGGTACAGAGTAACAAAGGATCTCAGTATAACTGAACTGTTAAAATATAATTATCAGGTGATTATTAATCGGTAGCTAACATGATTAATTAGAATAGGGATCCATACAAGCTAGTAGAGCAAGTGTTTGACGACAGGTCGTTCTTGCCAGTGACTCCCTTTGGGAGTTTTACTTTACTTGAAGTGCTTATTTAACGTAGACTATTTGGAGAAGGTTATTGGCATATGCCTATGGTTCATCAAGAGTAATTCCCTATCCACCTGTTAACTCCTGTCTTAAGATATTTCCAACTGCACTTCAGAGAGGAAGAGGAGTTCTTCAGTGCAGAAATGCTGAGAATCAATATTCTAATGCAAGAGTCCAAAGATTTTTTTTTCCTGTAAAAGGCCAACGTGAATGCTTTAGGTTAGTGGGCCATGCGGTCCTTGTCACAGCCACTCTGCCCTTGTAGCACAAAAGTAGCCATAGACCATAGGTAAAAGAAGAGCTGCATTCTGGCTCAACTTTATTTACAAAAGCAGGCAGTGGTACATATTTGGTTTGCAGCCACAGTTGGCTAATCCTTATTCTAGGGAATTATGTGAGAAAAGAGGATGGGGTAACAATGAAAAGGTATGGTTAAGGAGAAAAGATGAGATTGTCCATTAGGGGAATATCGGATGAAAAGCAACAGAATTCTAGAAGCCTGAAAATGTTTTTTTGAGAATATACTGTTATCTGATCCTTTGCTAGGTATTTTAGGGAATATAAAAATAGAGATTTTGAGACATTGTTTATATTTTTAGAGGTTACAATTGACTTGGGACAACTTTATCAGAGACCAATAGCTAGTTTGTGGCAGCAGCCCCAGTATTATGTGCTCAAAGATCTCTCCATTGTATACCTGCCTTGCTGAGATTACTGGGGCAGGGTTTCTAACCATGGTGATAAACACAGGAGGAAATAAATTAACTTTGTTGTAAAAAGTTCAAAATGTCTTCTCAATATTAATCTCATTTATCTTCCTTATATTATTTTCAACTTGGAAGCCAAGTTAGAAAAAACATCAAATCCACATGCAAAAAACAAATTCCAGGGGGATCATTGGGTAAATCAGAGATGAATTCAAAATTTGAACCTGTGACTGTTTTAGTATTAGTTCAAAGCTGTTCTTTCTGTATATGCTTACTCTGGAATAGTTTGCATTTTTCATTCATTTACAGAATGACTCTTGGGGCAAAGAATAGCTAGTTCAAAACCATAATATTTTGTCCAATGTTGTGCTTAGAAACTAATATTCAATAATACTAAGGAGGGGGAAACAAGTCATTTTCTGTGAACATTTGTTTAATGCCTATTTTCAGGTACATGATTACTTTTCTAAGACACTGCCAAATCTGTGTCTGATGAATTGCTACCAAGTTTTCTCCTGAGAAATATTTGCAAGTACTTTATAACCTAAGCATGTTCCAAAAACAATTAAATACCAACCTATGCTTATGCTCTTCATAATTTCTTAAAAACTTGCAAAAAAAAAAATCAGATAACATCTACTCTTCCAAAACTGGTAATGTATTTATTTTTGTCCAGTTTACCACAAATATGTAGTCTGAATTGCATGAATTATTTGCAAAGGGAATTGTTATGACTATTTTAATTATGGCCAAGTGTCTTTAATTATATGGCCATAATGTTTAAATATGTGTAGGGTGTTAAACACATCTTATGCTATTAGTTATTTAAGGTGGATAGTTCAACTAAGAGTTTTTCTTAATTTTAATGTTTACTCACTAATAAAGTCGACCTTTTAAGGAATATTTGTTTCTGAATTTTACTCAGTAACCATTAGCAATAAGTTTAATTGGAAATTTTTCTTGAAACATAACTCTAAAATCATGGAAAAATGTCAACACTTTAGAATAAGTGGCTAATCATTTTAATTCTCTTGGTATTCACTGCAGTATCATTAATCATGATGGAGTCATTCGATCCTAATATGGATGTAATATCCAATTCTGCAGAGATTCAGCTGTAATTTAGCAACAATTACTGTCCACTTATTATAAAGTGATTCCCAAAACCCTAATGCAATTATTTTAATGCATTTTGGTCACATTAACAATAGTATTCAAGTTTGCAGATGTTGCAAAAACTTTAGATTGATGTGTCTGATTAAAAGCACATTACACTGGAAATATTTTACTTTAGGTGTTTATGCTGGTATTTCAGAAGGTGTTCTCCATTCCATTTTTGGAATAGCTCTCATTTACTTCAGTGCCTGTTTTGAAGTTTTTAATGCATATTTGTTTTGGGGAAAACAAATTGTGTTTTCTGAACATATGCAACTTTTGAGGAGGGCATAATAGAAAGACTGCCAAAGGCCAATGACATTTCAGTTGGCCTGCCAGCATAGAGCTTTTTCACTGGGTCAAGAGAGTATCAGCTATCTTCCTGGGTAAGGGCTTACCCAGATGTAGAAAATGCATGTTACTCATCTGGAACAACATCAACTTTGAGGACAAGTCTCCTGATAAATTATGCCAGTTGCCATGTGCTTCACGTGTGGGTTCTTTCATCTTTACTTCATAGCACGCTCCCAGTCAGGGCAAAGTGGGTTCTATTTTGCTCTGTCTTTGTGGGGTCAGACACATGTGTACACACTGTGAAATAGGAGTTGATTATTGCCAAATCCTTTGTGTTTTTAACCTCCTTTATGTTAAAAAACTGTCCCCCTACAGTGTAACCACGTGCCAAGTATTTATAGAACTCAAATTTTCCTTCCTTCCTTATTGAATCCTGTTTGCACAAAAGGCTCTGATAATCAAGTAAACATCAAGGGGCGAATGACTTACAGAGCTTAAGATTTTACTCTTTCTTGGGATATTTGAATTTTGTCATAGGCTGGAATTCATAAACCAGAGAAACTAAAATTGTGAGGGCATAACTTAAGGAATATGTAAAGAGATGGAGATGATGCTGGTTGATTTGCATTTCTAGAACGCCTAAATTCAAACTCAGGGTACCCACAAAGCTTCTGTAACAACAAAACTCCAAACTACAGAGGTTTGAATAAGATAGGTTTATTTGTCTCTCACACAAGAGTCTAGAAGTAGGTGACTAGGGTTTGTGGGGTGACACTGTCATCCCCACCACATAGCCATCATCTTGGTCCAAGGCAGCTGCCCCAGGCCTCCTCACCTCCCTGCTGTTGGGAAGGGGGAAGGGATGAGGGGCTCACGTGCCCAAACCTAGGAGTGTGACACATTGCATCATACTCCTTTAGTTTAAACTTAATCCTAGCTCCTAGCTCCAAGAGAGGTGGGGAATGCAGTCAGGTACCCAGTTAGATTTCTATTATTAAAGAAGAAGAGAACTGATATTGGGGCACAAATATAATCTGCCTCATAGAAGTACTGTATAGAGTCCCTGCTTCAGATAAATGTTTATTAAGTTACCCCTTAATACACATGTTCTAAATATTATTGAATTGTTGAGCCTCCAGTTTTCATGATATTGGCACATGGATGGATATCACTATCATTTGTGGAGGAAAATGTCTTCATGCATAGCATCTAGTGTCTTTGAACTTGTACAAATCCCTAGGCTGGTGAACTCTACCACTACCTACCCTTCTCCAGTTTTACTTCCGCCATTTTAGTGAGGTCTACTCATGGAACACAAACTCAACTGAATGTAAATTTAGCTATTCCACAAGTAGGAAACTATATCTATCTATCTTAAAATAGTCAACTACCATAGAATATTTAAAAGTCAAATAAAAATGCTTTTTGGGTTATCAGGAATTTTACATCAAGTTTGCCAACACTGCTTTAGGTTTATATTGGTTCGTATTAGATTGGCTGTATTTTGAGGCCTGGGTAACCATTTTTATTACAGTGGAATTCTAGAAATATATAGATCAAGGGATATAAGACAGTATTATTCACTGACAGGAGGAGCATAAATTGGTACAGTCACTCTAGTTGGCAATTTAGTGACATTTGTTAAAATTTAAAATGTGCCTTCCTGCGATTACACAGTTCTTCTGCCTAGTACTCACCCTGGAGGGACACCCCCACCCTCTGTACAAACAGGTACATGAAAAATATTCACAGTGGTTTGTAAGATTGAACCTCATGAATTTGCTGATATTTGACCAATTTTGGCTTACAGAAATGGCAGTTTCATGTGGCTCAATTTAATAATAATAAAAGTGTTTATCAGTAGGAGAATGGGTAAACTGAAATGTTCATAATTTATCTACTCATGATTTATGTATTATAATGTTTCCATTGTTGCATAACAAACTACCCCAAAACTCAGTGACTTAAACAACAATGATTTAGTATTTCTCACAATTCTTCGGGCATCGGGTTTCACTGAGTGGTTCTTCTGCTCCACATACAGTCACCTGAGAGTACCTGGAGCTAGTTGGGGGCTGTCTGGCCGCCCTCCCTACATGGATTCTCATCATTCAGTAGCGTAGGTTGAACTTTTATTCATGCTTCTTGGATCCCAAAAGGGCAAAAGCAGAAGCTTCAAGGCCTTTCAAGACATGAGTTCAGAAGTTCTAGAGCATCACCTCCCCCAGATTTTATTGGCAAAAACAAGTCACAAGGCCAGCCCAGATTCAACGAGTGGAGAAATAACAAAGAGAGGCCAGTTTGTACAGTGATGGGAGGCAGTGGTGGCAGTCATCTTTGGAAAGGATGGAATACTATGGAATAGTTAAGAGGAATGAATTAATTTGCACAGATTTGTAAGACATATTCTTGAATAAAAACAAATGGTAGCATGCTATGTGGAATTAGTTTTCTATTGCTGTGTAACAAATTACCACAAATTTAGCAGCTTAAAACAATATCCATTTACTGTCTTTCAGTTCTGTAGGTCAGAAGTCTGAGTGGGATCAGCTGGGTCCTCTGAGGAGGGTAGCACAAGGCTGAAATCAAGGTGTCTTCTGGGCTAGATTATTATCTGGAGGCTCTGGGAAAGAATCTGCTTCCAAATTCATTTGGGTTGTTGGCAGAATTAAGTTTCTTGAGGTTGTAAGACTGAAGTCCCCACGTCCTTGCTGGCTCTCGGAGGGGGGCCACTCTCAACATCTAGAGGCCACCTTCACTCCTTGGCATGTGGCCATTTCCCTTTTCAAAGCCAGCAGTGGTGCATCAAATTCTTATGTTTTGCGTCTGTGCAACTTCCCTTCTGCTACTGCCTGGAGGAAACTCTGCTATTAGAGGGCAGATGTGATTAGATTAGGCCCACATAGATCATCTCTCTCTTGGTTAACTCAGTCAACTCATTAGTAGCCTTAATTATATTTGCAAAATTCCTTTTGTCACATAACATAATCAGGATATGATATCTCATCATATTTATAGTTCTGGGGATTAGGACATTTTAGGGGAACATTTTGTGATTCTGCCTGTCACGTATATAAACGCATAGCACCCAAAACAATACCAAGTGTATGTGAATATACGTAGAAAGATTCCTGAAATGATACTACTAAATTCATAACAGTAGTTATTTCTGGGGAGTATACCAAAATTTTGAAGCCAGGTGGTATTTAGTCTTAATAGGAATATTTTAATTCTTTAACAAGGGAATTTTGTTCCTATGTCAATATAATTAGAAAGCAATGCAAAGTATTGAAATAGAATTTGAGGGGTCAAGTGCTCTAGCTCCCTGACTCTGCGTAGAACTAACCATGGCTGCACCAATGCACAGTGGCTCCCTTCTCCCTCCTCTTCAGCTGTCCTCTGTGTGTGACTGCCCAGGATTCACCCTGCTATCACTATGCCAGTCTGATTCATCACAGACTCGTCCAGGGCCAGTCTTTACTAGTTGGCGCCTTCGTAGCCACACAGTTATAATATGAAAATACTTCCACGTTGGTTAGCAAATAGCCCCTGCCTCAAACCCTCTGAGTGTGCTTCAGTCAGCTGTGACTTCAGTCAGATGTGACTTCACATCTTTGTGTGACATGGAGCAACCTGCTTCAGACCTCCTGGGATCTAGGAAGTGAAAGGCCAACACCTGCAGTGGCAGGGGCCCTGCAGGACTGCTCTAGGGTTAAGGCCAGTGTCCACTCCTTCTAATTGGACAGTACTTTCCCATCCTCACTGGTTACCTATTGTGAACATTATTCCTTGCCTCATCTGGGTTTTAGAAGTAGGAATTCACAAGGTAGCACATTTCACATGCACCTGTCCCTTCTTTATCAAACAGTCAATGAGTGGGAAACATACTGTTTTCTTTGCAAACTCTAACAGCAATTGGTATGTGTCTTCCCCACTCTCACTAGCTTTACCAGAAAGCACTGCAGAGATTTATATGTTCTCTCCTTTACCATTTAGAAGGCACATTTCCATTAAAAATACAGTTTCTGCATAAATGAGAAGTTGGACACATCATTAGAAGTCGTGACGTTTAATTATAAAAACCTTGCAGAGAGAAGGGTCTGTTCCCTGTCTTGATGACTAAGTAGCATCATGTTTTATCGGCTTTGAGCTTTGTTCAGAAATTATTGCAGGTGTCAAGCTTTGTGAGTAGTAATGTGGGCAAGTTCAGGCAAGCAGAAGTGATATTTGGGCACTGCTTTTCCGAAATGCAATGATGTTTTGCATTTCAAGGTAACCCATGGAGTCAAACTCCAGAGTAATCTGCAAGGACAATAAGGTCTTCTGTATGTAGAATAAAATGTCTAGTTCATCACGTCTCTACCACAGCCATCACATAGTTAGGGTTTTTACTTTTATTTTTTTAACTAAATGAAGTGATTATTTATTTTTGGCCTTCCCTCCTGCCAGTACTAGCAATAGTAATAGCCAGTATTTATTGAGCAGTTGCCATGTGCCAGATACTGTGCTAACCATTTTATGTGCAGCATGTAGATTAGTGAAAACTCTACAAGGAAGAGATTATTATTTCCATTTTACAGATGAGGAAATTAAGCAACGGAACTCTTAAGTAAGTTAACCAAGGACACATAATTAGAAAGAGGCAGGAACTGCCAAAAAAAAAAAAACAAACCCCCAAGCACCCAGCACCCGAGCCCTTTTATCAACACCACCTTGCTCAGATCACATTAGTGTGCAGTCTTTTCCTAGAGCTGAGCCCCTAAATTCCTGTAATTCCGAATTTGCCCTCTCATTGGCCAATATCTGGAACTGGTTGATAGGAATACTGTTACCAAGGCAAATCCCAGGGAGGTGACTCATTAGAGGAAAGATGGGCAAAACCATAACACACACTAGTGGTTACTGGCTGTTAGTTTCCTAGGGCAGCTGTCTGTATTTTGACTGTACTGTCAAAGTACAGTCTATAGGCTCTTGGAAACTGCAACTTTAAGCAAAATTACATATAACAAAACCAATTTTGTTACTCATCAATCTTATAACGAAAGGATATTGAAGGAAATGATGTCCTTTGAGGACTTGGCTGCACGTCATTTCACTTAAAATCACAGTTTCCAAGAACCTACCAATGATGGTGAAGATATACTGTCTCACAAACTGGATGCTTTAAAACAACAGAAATGTATTCTCTGACAGTTTTGGAGGCTAGAAGTCTTAAATTAAGGCGTTAGCAGGGCTGCATTCCTTTTGAAGGCTCAAGGGAAGAATTCTTCCTTGTTCCTTCCTCACTTCTGGTGTTGCCAGAAATTTTTGGCCTGTAGCTGTAATCACTCCGACTTCTGCCTTTGTCTTTACATGGCGATCATCCTCTGTGTGTGTCCATACCTCCCTCTTCTTATTAGGATGCCAGTCATTGGATTTCAGGCCCACCTTCATCCAGTGTGACTTCATCTTAACTTGCCTGTACCTACGGAGAGATCGTATTGCTAAATAAATTCATATTCACCTTTTCTGGGTAGACATGAATGTTAGGGGTGACACAGTTCAACCCACTGCAGTGGCCTTGAACTGTGTTCAGACACTTAGTATTGACTCAGAGATTGGGGCGATGAGACCATTGAAATAGGTATCTTAAGTACAATATATAGAAGCATCTACTCATTAAAACATTACTTTATCCTGGAAAGAAATGTATTACTGCTGCTGTAAGTCTAAGGAGTGACAAGCATTTTTTTTTTTTTTTTTGAGACAGAGTCTCACTGTGTTGCCCGGGCTAGAGTGCCGTGGTGTCATCCTAGCTCACAGCAACCTCAAACTCCTGGGCTCAAGCGATCCTCCTGCCTCAGCCTCCCGAGTAGCTGGGACTACAGGCATGCACCACCATGCCCGGCTAATTTTTTCTATATATTTTTAGTTGTCCGATTAATTTCTTTCTATTTTTAGTAGAGACGGGGTCTCGCTCTTGCTCAGGCTGGTTTCAAACTCCTGAGTTCAAACAATCCGCCCGCCTCGGCCTCCCAGAATGCTAGGATTACAGGCGTGAGCCACCGCGCCCGGCCGACAAGCATTTTTTTTTAACCAAAACATCTATAAATGGTTCTATCTAAATATTCACTCATAAAATATTTATTAAAAAACCTTCTGTATGCTCAACACCATGCCAGGCACTGGAGAAAGTCATGGTGAGGAAATATACCCAGGGTCCCTTATCTGGAGGAGCTTGTATTCTAGTGGGGAAACCAATATTTTGCCAAAGAATCACAGCAGTGAACGTTTAGTTTTAAAATGAGGTGAATGCTCTGCAGATTGGGAAAACAATTCTATTCCATCTTACGTAAAGGAATCTCAGGTAGCCGGAGAAGTGCCAGGAAAGGTTTCCATGGGGAAGGAAATCTTGAGGTAAGATCCGTAGACTGAGTGAGGAGCTAACTGGGAAGGACGATGAGTGGAGAGAGGCTGCATAGAGCATTGAAAGAGAGAGAAAAAACATGTTTCATTCTGTCGTTTCCCCTCAGTATCCAGCCACGTTCGGAGCAAATAGAAGTCTTAGGACAAAACAAACACGTACATAAACCATGATATTAACCTTTCTTCTGCCCTGGCCAGTGTCTGGTTTACCTGGTGTATTAGTTTCCTTTGGTTGCTATAACAAATCACCACAGACTTGGTGGCTTTAAGGGACAGAAATTTATTCTCTCACAGTTATGGAGGCCATATGTTTGAAACTAAAGTATCTGCAGAACCGTACTCCCTCAGGCCCTGTAGGCAGAAATCTGTTCCTCGACTCTTCTAGCTTCTGGTGGCTGCCAGCAATCCTTGGCTTGTGGCCATGTCACCCCAGTTTCTGCTTCCGTGGTCACATCGCCTCCTTCTCTTCTTTATGTCTTCTCCTCCTCTGTCTGTCTCAAACCTCCCTCTATCCTCCTCTTCTAAGAACACTTGTCTTTGGATTTAGGGCTCACCAGATAACCCAGGATTGTCTCCTCATCTCAAGATGCTTCACCTAATCACAACTGCAAAGGCCCTTTTTCCAAATAAGGTAATATTCACAAGTTCTAGGGTTAGGTGTCCCCACCCCCCCCCCCGGGGGCCATTTTCCAGCCTGCCAGATCTAGAATGGCTGGGTCCTGTATTTTGTGAGAACATTTTAGCAAGGCATCTTGAAAGACAACTTGGAAGATTCTAAGCTATAGGAGAGAACTAGAGGGTTG
Organism: Propithecus coquereli; assembly: GCF_000956105.1. NCBI lineage: Eukaryota > Metazoa > Chordata > Mammalia > Primates > Indriidae > Propithecus > Propithecus coquereli. The sequence continues at coordinate 7,848,346 of NW_012148952.1, forward strand.
ATTAGGATGAGATTTTGAATCTTCTGCAGAAATGTTCCCCAAAGCAGTGATCTTGATTAGGGAATTACTGTCCATTAGCAATATTTTGAAAACTTCTTGGAGCTTTTGTTGTTGTTATCCCAATTATCATGGGTGTGTTATGGGCTTCCAATATGTGGGAGCCAGGAAAGCCAGATGTCCTTTAGCATGCAATAAAGACTTCCAAACAAAAATTGTCCCCAATTCTGTTGGACATTCATGTATGTACAAATTAACTCTGTTTTACGTATAGACACAACATGTTCTGCATAGTTTTAATATACATTGTATTTTCCTAGAATGCATTTGCTTTATAAATTGAGTGTACTTTTTTTTTAATTCAGAGCTTAGCAAACATTTTCACCATTTTGATAAACTGCCGCCACAGGAGTGGCATTTGTACCCTCCAACATAGCAAGAAGACATCCCTGTTTCGAGTCATCAGTCTCCACGTGTAGTGGCTACATGCAAATATGTGGTAGAGGAGATGGGAGACTCCAGTTCATGCACTTAGAATCTTATTATTAAAGCTTGTTTTTTAACATAGTTCTCATTTTTACCATGATGTGTGTGTGTGTGTAAATAATTTTGGTAGCCCCATAATAAGAAATTTATAGTGTGGAAATTACTTATCAAAAAGTATTTATTTTATTTTTTTGCATTTTTTCCATCTTATTCTGATTCCGTCCTGTGTGGTCACCAATTTTCACACACAACCAGTTTTCGGCCTCTTAAATTGCCCTTTCACATTCCCATTCATCTTTTGTTTCTCCTGGCCTACAGAAGGGTACGTTCTCCAAAGAGTTTTGAGTACTAAAGGTGGAATGCAAATCTCAGCAGGTGGTGGGATTTTAAGATAAGATACACATTTTCTATGATATTTATCACCACCCTGTTGCATGTCATACTCAAGATATAATTTTAACACTTGTATACAAGGCTTGGGTCATTTATGAGAACATCATACTTCCTTATGTCTTCGTTTTGGTAGTCTGTAACCTGTCTCTGCATGTTATGTGTACTTTGTGTAAGACGATTTTCCTCTATTTCTTATCATATACAAATAAGCCTGGTCTGTTGTTACTTACCCAAATAATAGTTTTTATTTTAGTGCCAACTTCTACCTCTTGTTCTTTTACATTCTTGTACTTCTTGTATGTAACTTTAAAAAAATTATTTTACTTCTTTTAAATCCAAAATTGTTTACTATAAGTAGGTCCAAGTTTCTGCTTAATTCATTCTGTATTCTAGAATAGCTTTTCTCAGTACATACCATTTTATTACAAATGACTTCCCTTTTATTTCTCCTTTGTATTACAATTAGGACAGCATATTGATTTTTTTCTTGAAATAATGTTGTAGGTAAATTATATTATCTGTTAATTTCATTTCAGGATAGTAAAGGGAGCATTACATAATATTTGTTGTAAAATGTTGAAAACCACTACATAAATCTATGACACAATTTAAAATGTGAGACCACAGTGTGTTAAGCAAAAGGCAGAAGGCAGCATTCTCTGTCGGGGTGGCTCGAGGAGGAGGTATGGGAAGGTGAGTATGACGAGAATTAAGAGAGGGCAGGGAGAGCTTGTCCAGACAGTCACAGCTTGGTATAGGAAGAGAGACCTTGAGGACATTTGAAAAGAAAAGGTATAAGGGGTTTGGGGCAGAAAGAGCAATTGGACTACATGTTCGGGGGTCAGTGAGGCAAGGCTGGAAAGTGGGAGGATATGGACCTAATGCTGGAGTGTGTAAGAATGTTTAAAGGGCTTCCACGAAACTTGGAATGAGGTCTTTGTTTATGTCCTTTGCTAACTCTAAAGCATGAACAAAGATTATCTTCAACTGGGCTGTGTACTTGGAATTTTAGGAGCCAAGTACTTAATGCTCCCACATCAGATCAGTGCAAAGATTCTACTTTGGGGAAGGAAAAATAATTAAGTGGCAGAAATTTCATACATACAAATGAATAGAATTGGGCTTTTCGTAGCAAGATGGCAACAAACAGAGGTATGTTAAGAGAGGTTGCTGTGAGAAAAACAGAGCCCTTGTCACATCCCAATTTCCCAGCATGCATTTACCTGTTTGTTAAACTCGATAATCTGTCTGCCACTAGAATGGCAGCTCCATGAGGAAAAGGACCATACCTATTTTATTAAAAAATATGTATAAACAGCACAGTGCCTGCAACAGACTAGTTGCTCAATAAATATCTGTTAACAAAAGAAATGAAGGAATGACTTGGCGAGGAGATCTTGAACATCTACATTAAACATCTGTGCCTTATCATTCTGGATTTTAATGATCTTCTGTTGCTGTAAGAATTAATAATATGGAAAATAATGAGATTAGTTCCAGTTGTATGGTGTTTTCATTGTAAATGTTTGCAGAGCTATTAACAGTAGAGATGTGCATCAAGCCCCACTGTCAAAATAAAATGGCTAGCACACTGAGAGGCATAAATGTTTGGGAGAAATAGCCAAGCAAAATGTTTATGTGGCAGAGCCTACATCCTGTTAGAATACAGATTAGATCATTAAGAAGCAACACATTTCATCCACTTATCAGTGTTTGCATACAGTGAAGTCTATTAATTGAATGAGTATGGAGAACACTGATACACCATCTCATTCCATCAGAGATTGCCTCTCTGTGTTTATCAGTAAATCGTGCCTTTAATCCTGAGGATTGATCGAAAAAGGGAAGGAGCAATTTTTTTTGGCTGTTCTTTTTGGTCTTTGCATTACTTTGTCGCTGGATTCGTAAATTTCACTAGTAACTTAGTTTAGAAATAGAATGCCCCAGGGGGGTCACACATTAGGTCTGAACTCATTTACAAGAGTAAATGAAAGTAAATAGGTGAGAAAGTTCCAGCAACCTCTCCATATCAGAAGGAAAACCAAATGGAAGTGGGTATCAGATAAAATCAGTTTGTTCATTCAAACTTATAATTAAACTCACAGATTAATAGATCTCAAGATGAGGATGTTTTAACAAGTTGTATGGCTGAGAATTCTCCTTGGTTCCTACCTCTTACGTTTTCTACTCTTGAAAAGTCACTTTCCAGATTTTTAAAAAAAAATCTAAAGTGATGCCAACATGATAGCATTGTTATTTGGCAAATATCTGTGTTATAGATGATACATGGAAACATAAAACATTCACCTCTAGAATTATCTTAGATCTTGTTTTTGTCCCCAGTGCTCCCTAACCCCTCAACAAATCCAGTTTTCCTTTCCTCTTTACTAATCATTTCCCAGGCTGATCAACACACATGAAAAGCTGGTTATATTCTTACGTCATCATAACACATGTGTGATCTCTTTCTGGTGTTTTTGAGAAAAATTAAGCAAAATGATGTTAATAATGGTTCTCAAATTATTTTAATGTGGTATTTAACTTGACTTCAAAAGGAAAATGTAATAGACTTGAGCATCAGATAAAAACAGCTGTTTGTTTAGATATTTTCTGAGAGTTTATCTTGTCCAAAACTGTATTTCCATTTCATGGGCAGCCCCCAGCATGTAATGGGGTTCAGTTAATGACAAATAATGGCCGAAGGGGACTTCAATAGACCTTTTAGTATAGCTTCTTCAACTTGCACACGAAGACCTTGAGCCAGAGCTGTGAAGTGATGGCTCCAAAGTCACACAGAAGCAGCAATTCTCTAACTAGAAACTACTGAGAGAAGAAAGTTCTGGCAGCTGATGTTGATTGTCCAATCTCTTGGAAATTTGTGTGCTTCCTGGTTGGTTCTTATCTGTGGAGAATCAGTGTGTATTGGGGGATGCTTATTACCAATAGAATACCACTCCTGGCCTCTTTCACCCTTTCTCATCTACTTCTCCCCAGGCAAGGGAGTGTCATCTGGTTCTAGTTTTCACTAAGGTCTATCTGTTCTCATCTTCCGTCTGCTGTGCAGGAGGGTCCCGCCCGCTAGGGGAGTCCTGCAGCTGTCCAGGGGCAGGACAGTGTGTGGAAACCAATGGTGAAGTAATCAGCAAGCCTATTCACTCAAGGACCTGCAACACACCCATAACCGTTTCGTCAGTAACAAAGGTCATACTGGATTCTGCATTTACCTGACATAGCTTTCTCAGTTGATTCCAAGACCAGACAAGAAGGAATAGGTAGGTGTGTTTTATTTATACCACCTAAAACTGTTAACAGTATGAAAAAAATTTTAACTCTCCCAAATCAATCCCATCACCAGACAGAAGCATTGTTAAAAATCTCATGTATTTTTTTTTTCTTTTTTTGTTTTGTTGAGACAGAGTGTCACTTGGTGTCCCTGGGTAGAGTGCAGTGATTGTAGTCACTGCAAGCTCCAGGTCCTGGGCTGTGAGTGATCCTTCTGCCTCAGCCTTCCGGGGTAGCTGGGACTACAGGTGCGCGCCATAACACCTGGCTGTGTTTTGTGGTTTTGTGTATTTTTTTTGTCTCTAGAGAGACGGGGTCTCACTGTGCTCAGGCTGGTGTCGAAGCCCTGAGCTGCAGCTATCCTCCTGCCTCGGTATTTTCTTTCTCTGTGCGTGTATGTATTTGTATATGGTTATGTATCTGATTCAGTATTTTTTCTTAGTCATACGGATTATAAAGTTTCTCTTTCTGCTGTATCATCTCTAAAATTTTGCTGAAAGTGGTAGGCGCCTGATGCTCATTAAGAGACCCCCACACACTTCTCGGCGGCACTGTTCTTCAGCCCTGGCCTCCTCTGAAACAGTATCATGGTGAGCTCTACCAGAAACTCTTATGTTATAATCCTAATCCAGGGGTGAGAAAATTATATCTTGTAGGCCAAATATGCCCTCCCCCGTCTCCTAACCCTGCCTGTTTTTGTATGGCCAACTAAGAAATGTGCTTTATATTTTTAAAGAGTTGTTAAAAAATAAAACAAAAAGACTGTAAGACAGAGACCTACCTGTGTGGCCCAAAAAGCTTAAAATATTTAACATCCGGCCCTGTATGTAAAAACTTTGTCAACCCTTGTAATCAGTCAAGATTATATTTGAATTTATTATGAGTATTCAAGATTATTCTCTACTTAGGAAGATAAAGTCTGTCTATGTGGAAAATGCTTTGAAACTTACGAGAGCAGGGTGTAAAAAGAAATGCCTAAATGTATCAGCTAAGTGTGTGGGATGTTATATGTGCTGGTGCTGAGCTCACCAGTGGTGGCTGTAAATCTCTTGAAAGAGGTTGCTTTCAAGAGTGGAAAACTTTATGGATATATTTATTTCATTTGAAGGGCAGAGGTGAATTGAGCTTTTGGAGCTAAAGCTGAGAGGCAGACACCATTTAGATAGGTGTGTTTAAGGTTAGCAAGGCAAGAACGGGATTTGGAGCCTAGGGAAAACACTTTGCTAACATTTACTCATCATATCTCATTTATCCCTGAAACCAACCCCACCGATTATGTGTTATCCATGTTTCACAAATGAGAAGATAGAGAATCTGCTAATTTCAGCAACGTGCTCCAGGTCACACAGACAGTAGATAGAATCCAGATTTGAAAACAGATCTGTCTGACTCTAACTATCTGTGGTGTCTTGTCTCTACCAAGTACATATTTTCTATGCACATAGTAAATATTTCTGTGGTGTCATTACACTAAATGGTGACGGCAGGTTCCAAGGTAAAACTATGCACCATTATTTCCGATATGTTTTATTTTCTTTACTGTGACTGTCAAGGCCCATCCCTAGGCATGTGCCTGCTTCCATGGCCATACTTCTCTCCCCTCACTTTTCCTTGCCCAGCCACCCTGGGTGACGCGCTAGTTCCCAAATGCACCGTGTTCTTTCAAGCTTCCATGCGTACTGAACGCCGCTTCCTCCGCCAGGGATGCCCTCCCCATTTTCTGTGCCCAGAAACTCCTATTCATCCTTCAAACACCATCTCCATTGTCACTTTCTCTTAGGTGACATTTCTGACTCCGCCAGGTAGTTATACAAGATCCTCTGAACTTGCCAGAGTTGTTCTTCTGTACATCTCTGATAGTCAGGAGAAAAGTGCTTTTGCCTTTCTTCCTCAGTTGACCATGAATTCCTAGAACCAAGATCAAACATCAGTGTTGCGTCTCCAGCGCTTAATGCAAATCTTCACACATAGTGAGATCTCCTTAGACTGAGGTGACTCAGTGAATGAGGGAAGAAATGAACAAAGCATGAAGGAATGAATGGTGAGAGTTTCTTTCTCACTCAGATGTACTGTTTGCATGTTGTACTCCCTGCAGAATTCAGTCTACCCCTTGGTCACCAGAACCTACCACCGCTCTGATAACTTCCTATCTAGTAAGGTGTGTGATCCATGCCAATCCATTGCTGTTAACTCAGGTTTACATACAATTTGGGGTCAGTCCTAGATTCCGTAAGACACAAATCAAGACTTCACCCCCTCACACCCTTCCCAGGCTCTATCTCCAGGAGATCACCTTCTTTAGCTCCCACATACAAGTGAGAACATGCATGTTTATCTTTCTGTGGCTAGCTTATTTCCTTAACATAATGACCTCCAGTTTTATCCATGTTGCTGCAAATAATAGGATAAGACTCTACCTCAACATTAGGTTTATGCCAACCATTAAGTTTAGTGATATCATAACAGCTTACTGTTGTATTGATATCCTGCTCCTCCCTCCCCACTGGTGACTCTAGTTCCCTTGCTGTCCTCTTACTGAATGGGTCAGTGCTAGGCAGGCCCCTGAGTGGATCTAACTTCGAGGCATCCGTGTATCCTATAAATGGTTGCTAATTTAATACTTTGTCCCCCAAAATGCTTAAGGTTCTTTTTAGCTTGATGTGATTTTCTTTTTGTCCTGTCTAATATGCAAGTCACCATTAAAAAAGCCCTGTAGTCCTCTTAGAGATAAGTCTGAGCAACCATCAAATAATTATTCACTAATTATTTGTTGACTGGGATTTCCGAACACCATTTACAGAGAGGATCACTGAGGCACAGGAACTTACAGGGCGTTCTGAAGCAGGGCACTCAAGGTGCTTTGTTTTCTGAACCTCACCATCACTGTGGCGTCTCTCCTGATTCTCATCTGTCTTTCTTGGCTTCTGGGGAGGAACGCTGGCCCCAGAGCGGGGTGCAGCATTTGCATAATAACTCAGTGCAGCCAGGGCCATATAAATAACGCATCATTTTAAATTTTCATAAACTGTAATCCATAATGGCTCCCGAAGCACCAACTATTTTCTCTCCACTACATATCATGCATTTTTAACTGTCTATAATTACACAATTAAACAGTAGGCCACTGGGGCTCACAGGAATCATTAGCACAAAATGTTTCGACTTCCATAACCTGGCACCAGGGACAATTCTTGCCTGAGAGCGATGGTGGCGCTGTCTGCCCAGTTGCCCCAAAGGAGGAAAGTCCCCTCTCTCAGTCCACTGTTCCTCAAGTGGGTGGAACTTCCCACTGAGCCCGAACATGGCAGAAGGGAGTAAGCAAGGTGGAAATCCTGACACCAGCCCAGGAAAGGGGGAGGAGGTGCCACGTCTGGAGGAGATGGAGATGGAGAGAGCAAAGAGGGCATTTCTTCTCCACACCCTTCTTACTACCTGTTCATGTTCTTTTAGTGAAAAAGCACCAATGATGTCCCCCCGAGACACTCAATATGCTATGATTCTTTAACTCTTTCTGTGAAAAGGCTGGTTTTAGTCTTGTGCCTATTGCTTCTGTGATTCACACTGGCATGAGTAAGTATTATTTCAACACGTCAAATAGGCCAGATGTATGTCAACACAAAGATAATGGACCGGGGCAATGATACAGTCCCTACCTGCATGTGGTGGGAATAACACCTACTACATTTTATATTGGGATCACAAATTCTTTGGTGGTGTTTTTGGTGCTTTTATTTATTAACCTTGCCTTCATTTTATACTGCTGTGAAATTTTCTCTCTAAAAAGTTCCTCCACGTTTTCCTAAAAGGTCATCCCCTTATCCCTGTACCTTCACATGGAAGGCATTGAGAAAGAATATATTTAATGTTGTACTCATCCCTGCTTGCCTGTGGCATATTAAAGTGTGCTTTGCAGTTAAGATGCCTTGAATAATAATGGCCATACTATAAATACATCTTTCTTTCCAAGTTTTAAAAAACATTCTGCGTTTTAAAATGTATAAACAATAAAAAATAAAGACCTTCATTTTACAATGGTATTTGTGTTAGCTTGGATGAAAGAGACTAGAAAATAAGCAGATACTGTGTTTTTGGCAGATTCAGAAAAATGCGTTCTTAGCGAGGGAGCTTTGGCAAATATAAAGTTGTGGAGATCATTTTGCCTGTCCTTTTGTGCTTTTGTGCATTGTATTTGGATACTGGTCCTATTTTCTGTCTAGTCTTTCGATGCAGTTTTTAGGTTTTTGGAGAAATAAACCTCTAATTAGAATTGGAAGGGAGGGGATGAAAGATGATAAGCACTATAGGAAGGGATTGTACAAGAAAAATTTTCTTTATTATTTGCTTAAGTAATAAGTATCCTTTAGGGTTCCTTTAAATAGAAAATTAATTCCTTTGAAATACGCGGACGCATGTTGCTTGCACATCCTACCACGTGCCACCCTTCTTCTGATGGGCTGGTCTACCCGCATTCTGGCTGGAGTCCCACCTGGTGACTCCATGCCGCACAGAGTCCCACCTCTTTGCTTTTGCTGATGCTTTTGATTCTAAAACAGTCTACTCTTTGTTCTTTCTCACCCCAAACTCTTCTTTTCATTCATGGCCTAAGTCAAGTTCTATCTCAGTGACTTTTTGCCATTTTCCTATCTTACCTTTTACCTCACGTCTCTGAATCCTTCAGTACTTGTACACTTCATTATGGTATTTCTCATGCTGCAATGCCTTTTTTGACTGATTTTTACTTATCTGTTTGCTTTGTTTCTATAATTATATTTTAATTTTCCTGAGGGAAGGCAGCATGCTGCACAGTGTTCAATAAGTGCTTGCTAGCTGAGTTATTATGTTATAGCATCGATTTCACTTAAAAAATGCTCATTTAAAGAAGGGGTTGATGAACGTATTTTGTAAAGGGCCAGATTATAAGTATTTTAGGCTTTGCCAACTGTAGAGTCTCTGTTGCAACTACTAAACTCTACCACTGTAGCATAAAAGCAGCCTTAGACAACATGTAAGCAAATGAGTGTGCTGTGTTCCAATGAGGCTTTATTTACAAAACAGGCAGGAGGTGATATTTTGCCAGTCTCTGATTTCAGGCACAGGCAGAATTCTCTTCTAGGGTATACCGTTTAACCTTAGGGTAACTAACATAGAGAGAGTAGTGTAAATCAAGTCGGACATAGGTCATGTTCACCAGTTCAAGGGATTAATATCAGTTCAGAGTTTCCCTGACACGTTCCCAACACATTTCCATGAATTTTTGGATGGTTCTTCAGAATCTGGCAATCAAATAATGACTTCGTTGTTGTTATGTAAAAGTAATATTATATTTATTCTGAGCACTATCACATAGTACTTTCAGGAATATTAACTGGTTCAACATTTCTAGAAGCACTACATATCATATATTCATGGCCTTATATCTGTTAGTTCTCTTTTGGAAAGAATTCTGAGGAAATCATTAATTCATTAATTCATTCAATATATATTTACCAAGAGCCTCCAAGGCATCGGGCATTGGCCTGGGTGTTGAGTCTCTACGGAAATGAGCAAAGACTGAGCTATAGGCCATCAATTACAATATTGTTCACCAGAAAAAAAATCAGTAACAAATCTTCCATTCAACAATGGGGAGCAGGTAATCTTACTCACATGGTAAGTATGGTAATCATGCTTATATGATAGAATATTTTACAACCATTAAAAATGGTATTGTAAAAGAATTTTGAATACATGGGATATTCACATGTAATATTAAGTGAAAAAGTAGGTTAAAATGTATCTATAGAAATACTTTAAAGACCATAAATATTTATAGATGAAAGAACATGACAATGATATTGACCAAAATATTAACAATGACTTTTTAATTTCTAATGATGGTATTCCCAAAGATCTTCCCCATCCTTTTGCTTTTGTATTTTATATTTTTCTTAAAAAACCATGTTTTATTTATGTGAAAGCAAAAAAAAAAAAAAAAGCCCTGAGAGATACTTTTAATTACACAAAATTACTAACAATGAAGCATGGTTCTCATGAAAAGATGTTTAGGATGACTTTCTTCTGGGCAAAAATAGAAAGTCTTACTTCAGTAAAATGGCTACTAAGTTGGCTTTAAGATTATGAATGTTCATCTGTCTTTATGCACGTTCAGATATTGAAATCTTGCTCCATCAACCAGAGTATTGTATAGAATTAAAAACTTTTTCATTTACTTTTAGCTTACTGAGGGTTAACCAGAAAATCTTTTGTCCCAACCCTTCTCAATCTCCAAGTCCCCTTTGCTGCTATGGCACATCCAGTCTTATGAATATAATTGAATCTCCCTTTGATGATTCAGTGTGTTGCAGGACCTCAGGGCTGTAATGCTGACCATCAGTTATCATTATATAGGACAAAAGATATAAATGTGGAAGATACAGAATATTGAGCTGAATGTGAAGTGATTCCAGGATAGCCTCTGGAAATTGCTTTACTGAATAAATCCCTGGTGTCAGTGAGTTTTTGTTGTGTGTCTTTTCTCTTCTAAAAGCTTGCTTAGTTCAGGAAAAGAAAGTAGAAATAATCCAGTGCTTCGAACTTTCTGGTTACCAAGAGCCTTGTTATTCCAGATTATTATCCCATGCCTTCCTTCCCTTTTTCATCCCATATAATATATGAGACACTTGCCATTTCTCTTCTGCTGTCTGTGTTTCCCTCCATGAGCAGGAGGTGTTTAAGCCTGTGAATACTGACTGGCTCAGACCAAGGCCATTTTGTGGGGCTGAGAGACCCGGAACATCCTACAGTGCTTCATAGGCCAAAATCCTTACCCAGATGAAATCGGTCTGAAGTGAACAGCGCAGGCAGAGGAAGGGGGAGGAGACTTGTAAAAGGGCAGCCAGAGTTCTAGATGGGGTGAGGCCTGTCTCACTCGCTTTGTCTTGGTGAAGGGAGGCAGCTTTTCTGTTAGACTCTCACACTCTGTTGAGTGCCTTCAGCTCTTGGAACTGCCACCTTCACCCCAAACCTCTCCTCCCCAACTCGCCATCCAGCAGCAGAGGTCCTGAGGGAACTGCTCCACCCAGAGCTGGCTCCGCCAACAACCATGGAGCTGCAGGTTCCACAGTTCTGTGTAACGTATTAAAAACTGAGCTTCCATTTAGCCCCAGCTTCCCAACCAGTGTGTAGCAGGTGGATTTACAGGTGTGCTAAGACACTGGTTTCCCCCAGCCCTCCAGGTACCCAGGTGAGTTTTCCTCTAGCCCCAAGCATCCTCTTCCAGTTTTGCTACTGTAGAATGATAATAAACTTCATTTTCTATATGCATTCTGACTTGACAAGTTGAGAAGCATTGATTACATTTACCAAAAGGTGATCCAAGAACATTTTCTGCTGCAAGATAAAATACCTGACAACATTCAGAGTCAAACAGGTGTAGATGTAAGTGTTTTCCCTAGTCTAGGACAGGCCTCTCATTTTACAGCTTAGGAACTTGAACCCGAGCTTCTATAGCTAGTTGGTGACAGAGCTGGGGCTAGCACGTTGCTCTCGAAACTCACTTTGTAGTCTTCTCTTTCCTGCACATCAGCTGAAAGTACTCGTCTGAAGACTGTGGGTTTCTTAGACTGAAAAGCATCATACAGTTAGTGAGATAGAAAATGTCCGGCCCTAGAAGTCAGGAGACCTAGGTTCATGTTCTTTTTCTGACTTGTAGGTAGGTCACTATACTCTAGTCTTCATTTTAAAGAGGAAGAAATCAAGAATTCTAAAATGTGTAAAAGCTTGTTCAGAGTAGCAAAAGCTAAAGGGAAATAACTTGTAGAAGTTTTAATAGCTGGTTAGTGGCAAAGCTTGAGCCTTGGATAGAGCTTTCTTCCTTCCAATTTTGCCTCCTCTTGTGTTTTCTACACGACTGCGTTTCGAAGGACACAATTACATTATGAGAAAACATCTTGTCCCATCATCGGGGCTTGTTTTTGTGTTGGCAGGAAACAAAATGCTAAAAGCAGTAAGTGGTGAGATGTTTCTTTTTCTAGCTTTTACCAGAAAGAGATTCTTTCTAAAGAGTCACCATCTGGAACATGTGAGGCTGTGAAATGACCTTTCATCCTCACTTGCATGCAAGCTTCTGAAACAGGATCAGCAAGCAGGGAAGGCGAGGATCAGCCTAAAGACACACGTTCACTCTGCTTCTTTCTGTTCCAAGAAGGAGAAGCAGCAGCATCCGTGGTCAATTCCAGTTGGATTTAGTTTAAACATATTAAGCTTGGAATCCTAAAGATAAGATGATGCTGTAATTTTGCGGGATCACATGCCTGCTGGTATGTATTCGAACAACTGTGTTTGTAATAACTGTCATATCACACTTCCTTTCACAGGAGCCTTACAAACATAGCTCTAGTTTTATAAATACATGAATGTCATTCATTACTCTCTATTTTTTGTGTGCCGAATTTCACTGACTTGAATTTCTTTTCTAAAATAAGATTCTCCATAAAGCAAATACCAAATCTGTGGCTAGTCGTCTAAACAACTAGACTGCTGTTTGCCTGCCCAGTTGTCAGTCTCATTGTCTTTCCTCTCCTAGCTTAGCAGGACCTCTGTGTTGTTGAGAATGACAATGAGTGCAGCTTTTAAAAACCACATTTCCCAGCCTCCTTTGCAGAAAGAGGTGGTCAGTGGGATATAGGGTGGAATTTGTTGATGAAACTTCCAAAAAGACTCTTTATTGGAGCTCGATCAGCTGACAGACACCCTTATGCTTTCTCTACTTCCCTTGTTCCTTCTACTTCCTTCTATGTGGACCTGATGGCTGTAGACAGTAGCTGGCCTAAGTCCACGCATGGCCCTGAAGGTGGAAGCTGTTTTACTGTGAGGACTGCAGAGCAGACCCATCATGTGAGCCCGAGATCCCGAGCATGTCCCATACCCACTGGCATCCAGATGGTTCATGCAGCCTGGGACTGCCCACCTGCATTGGTCTCCTAGGTGAATGCAAAACAATGCCAATATTTGTGTAAACCACTGTTAATTTGATTCTCTGTTCCAAGCAGCTGAATACACATCCTGATTGTAGCTAGAATTGCAGTATTAAACTTAAATTTAAAATCAACATTTTTCTTAAGGTTTCATGCCTTAGGTTTAAGTCTGTTATCCATTGTGAATTGATTTTTGTAAGCAATGAGAGGTGGGGATCCAGTTTCAATCTTCTGCATGTGGTTATCCAGTTTTCCCAGCACCATTTATTGAAAAGAGATTCTTTTCCCCAGTGTGTATTTTTGTCTGCTTTGTAAAAGATGAGATGACAATATGGGGATGGTTTCATTTCTGGGTTCTCAGTCCTGTTCCAAAGGTCTATGTCTCTGTTCTTGTGCCAGTATCATAATGGATGCAATGAGCACTGTATGGGGGAAGGGCATGCCTCTAACCCTGGCTTGGGTGAGGCAAAGTCATAACTTGTAACCAAAATGTTTGTATCCCCATAATATCCTAAAATTTAAAAATAAAAAATAAAATCTTAGAAACACTGAACAACGAAAAAAACATTTTCTTGGTCATCATGTGATTGTAAAAATGTCATTTGGAAAGTTCATGCTTCAGATTATACAGTTTACTGTCATCCTCAGAGAGATTGGTTCCAGGACTTTCCTTGGGTACCAAAATATTCAAATGTTCAAGTGCCCCAGTCAGCCCTCTGTATCCATGGGTATGGCATACACAGAAGTGGATTAAGGATTCAAAACACTACGTGGGTTTTTAATTTTTATTTTTTAGTTTACATGCACAAAATTTAGGTTTTTTTTTTTTTTTTCTTTTTTTAAGACATGAGGTCTCACTCTGTCACCCAGGCTGCTGGAGTATAGTGGCTCAATCATAGCTCACTGCAGAGTTTAGCTCCTGAGTTAAAATTGTTCTCCCGCCTCAGTCTCCTGAGCAGCTGGGCACACACCCACCACACCCAGCTAATTCCTTTCCTTTCTCTTTCCCTTTCTTTTCTTTCTCTCTCTCTCTTTTTTTTTTTTTTTTGTAGAGATGGAAAAATTCTCTCATTTCACTAAGATAAACTTTGTCCACCTTTCTTTTGATTAGTTTTTATATGGTATATCTTTTTCCATCCCTTGTAACTTTTTATATCATTATATTTAAAGTAGGTTTTCATAGACAATTTATAGTTAGGTCTTGTTTTGGCTATCTAATCTAACAATCTCTGTCTTTCATTATCGTGTTTAGACCATTTTTCTTTTAATGTAATTATTGACATGTTTGGATTTAGTTCTTTCATTTAATTTTTGGTTTTCTATTTGTCTTTTTTGTTTTCTGTTTTGTTCTCCTTTCCCTTTTCTGCCTTTTTTTGTATTATTCGAAATTTGTAAACTTATCTCTTGTTTTTGAATATATTTCTTTGTATAGACTTTTTAGCGGTAATTCTAAAGATTACAATATACATACTTAAGTTTTCATGGTCTACTTAGAATTAATATTTTACCACTTTAAGTAGAACATAGAAATCTTTAACCATATAGGTCCCTTTCTTTACCTTTTCTGCCTTTTTTTGTATTATTCGAATTTGTAAACTTATCTCTTGTTTTTGAATATATTTCTTTGTATACACTTTTTAGCGGTAACTCTAAAGATTACAATATACATACTTAAGTTTTCATGGTCTACTTAGAATTAATATTTTACCACTTTAAGTAGAACATAGAAATCTTTAACCATATAGGTCCCTTTCTTTACCTTATCCGCTTTATGCTGTGGTTGTATACATATTACATGTACCTTCATTGAAAACCCCCATCAGTGATTTTTCTTTTTGTTTTCCATAGTGATGCACATTTTTAAAAGGAGAATAATAATCTGTTTACCCAGATGTTTATGATTTCTGTTGCTCCTCATTCCTGAAATTCCAGATTTCCCTCTGGTATCATCTCCCTTCTTCCTGAAGCAGTTCTTTTAGTGTTTCTATTAAAACAGGTATGCTGCAAGCCAGTAAAGTCTCTTAATTTTTCTTCATTTGAGAATATCTTTATTTTACCTTTTTACCTGAAAGATTTTCACTATATATAGGATTCTGGGTTGACAGTTCTTTTCTTTCAGCATCTCAAAAGTAATATTCCACTATTAGAAATCTGCAATTATTCAAATTATTGAATCATTCAAATATGTTATGTATTTTCTTATAGCTGATTTTAGATTTTTTTCCCCTGTATCTTTGGTTTTCAGCCATTTGATTATAATGTATCTATCTACTTGCGGCTCTTTTTGATTTTTTTGCTTTTCGTTTTGGTTTTACTGCTTAATATTTGCTGAGCTTCTTAAACCTGTAAATTTATGTCTTTTATCAATTTTGGAAAGTGTTCAGCTATTATTTCTTTTTCTGCCCCAGTCTTTTTCTCTTCTTTTTCTGTGACTTCAATAATATGAGTGTTAGACGTTTGGATAGTGTTCCACGGGTCTCTGAGGGCTGTGTCTTTTTTCCTGCGTGTTGTCTAAATTGGTTAATTTCTATAGATCTATTTTCAAGTTTATTGATTCCTCCCTATCCCATCTCTATTCTACTATTGTGCCCATACAACAAATGTTCTAATTTTATTTACAATAAGTAAAATTTCTAAATTCTAAAATTTCCATTTTAGAATTTCCGTTTTAGATTTCTTTCTTCACTGAGAACGTCTGTCTTTCCATTCATTTCAAGAGTGTTCTTACTTCATGGAATGTCATTACAAGAGTTGCTTTAAATTCTTTGGCTAATGATTCTGACATCTATATCCATCTCAGGAGTTGTTTCCGTTTATTGTTTTTTCCCCTGAGACTTGTTAAAAATTTCTTCATTTTGTTATATCCTGAGTAATTGTGGGTTGTATCTTGGGCATTTTGATAATCATGTTATGAGACCTTGGGTTCCGTTAAAATCCTCTGATAGATGTTGATTCTTTTCGTTTCAGCAAACAGTCAGCTTGATTAGGCTTAGAACATGAGTCTTAATCTTCCCTGCTGTGAGCTGTGGGTCCAATGTCAGTTTAGCTCTCAGAGCTTTAGTAGTGCTGTTCAGACTGGTCCAGTATGTGCGCCAAGCCAACATCCATCTGGGACTCGCACAGTGGGCTACATTCTAGGTATGTTTTCAAAGCTCTTGTCATGCTACATCAGGTCACTTCCACATATAGATACCGTGGGGATGAGCCAAAGACTTGGTACCTAGGATTAAAGGACCCCTTTTTCTAGCTTCTTCCTCTCTACAACTTCTCATAGTTCTTAGTGGGGCCCCTTTTCCCAGTTCTGAGAATAAAGTCAAATTTTAAACCTTCCTGCACTGTTGCATGCTTTCCATCAATGAGTCTGCCTTTGTCACAAGGTAGCAAAAGAAACGAGAGAAAAAACAATGCCGATTCTCTTCACACGGTCTGACCACAGAGACCCCCTTTCCCAGTTCCACTAGTCATGAAAGATCTTTCTCTCAGCGTTTTAGGTGTGTGAATGCTTCCTGCAACAGGAGTGTATCCTCATCACTGGGACTTGCTTGACTCAGGACATGGCAGGGAGACTAAAAAGAGGGAAAGAGAGAAAATACAAGATCCCCAGCCCCACTCTCTGGCGCCCAGAGGACCACCCTTCTCGTCCTCTGGCCCCAAAGTGATGGTTTCTCCTGGTTTTCTGTCCATTCCTGCTGTACAGTTTGAAAACTTGGGCTATCCCCAAGTTTAAGCTAGGTAATTTACAAGGAATAAACAAGCAAGGAACTCACTTATGAGTCATTCTTTGAGTGTTGATCCTCTGCAATCTACCTGCTATTTTTTTGCTTTCAAAGTTCTCAAAGAGTTGCAATATACATTCTGTTCAGGTTTTTTGTTGTTGTTGTCATTAGTGGGAATGAGTGTACTTACTCCATCTTATTTGGAATTAGGAGCCCTGGTGGGTTTTTAAATAAGTATTTTGAGGCTTTGTTTTATATTCCTATGGTCATATTTTTATAATGACTCTTAAAATGCCATGTACATAATCATTCTTAAACATTACAGCTCAATTTTTTTAAGCATATTTAGTTTATTTTTCACAAGCAAAAATTTGTGTTTGGAATACCATTGGTATATGAGATTACTGTTGGAATGTTTTAAACTATAAGCAGCCTGCAGGCAGAGACATTGTTTATTTGGCATCATATTCTGTTTTCTAGAAAACTTCTGGCACATAGTTACTTAATAAATGTTAGCCAGTGAATTAAAACTAGCATTTAATGTATAATAATTAAGAACCCAATAATTTAGAATGACTAGAACTGTTGTGATTCTTAAAAAATAAAACTGTTTTAAAAGTGCCTATTTATAATAATGACATCTTTTCAAGAAAAATTGTTACTTGATGCCCAATATATTTCACTGAACTTAAGACTTCAGTTCAAAGCTTTTCTAAGTTGTTGGCTTGTAACCAAGTGGAAAAATTATACAACTGTAATACTGGGAGGAACTGGAGCCTCTGCCTCTATGTATACAGGAAGATGTGCACACACACACACATACACTTGTATAGTATACCCTACTATCTGCATTGTATATAAATTTGGGAGGTATTATATAACTTTCTCTTGCATTTGTAATGGTGAAGCTTCAAGTAGGAGTGACTTGAAGACCATTCATTCCTCAAGGAAGCCAGGTGTCCTTGGAGTTAGGGGGTTGGAAAGGGGTGGTGAACATTTCTAACCCCAAGGATTCTGGTAAGAGGCTGGTCCTCCCTAGGAATTGGGAACTAAGAAGTTAGTCCTTAGGTGTTCCAGAAATACGATGCAGGAAAAATATGCTTGCCCTCTTTTCTTGGAATAGACACATTGACATACAGGTGCCTCTTCTGGGGAGCCGGTACTAAGATTCCCTCCTGGCAACCGCCACTAAGTGCAAATTGATCAGGAATTGGGGTGAAAAGGGTCTGACGGCCTGGTGGGAAAGGCATATATCATTAGCCATATCATCCAATTTTAATTTACTCTCTGTCTTTAGTTTCCATTTATTATCCTTACAGGGTCATTCTCCTCGCAGCCTTGAGGGTTCTAATGCTATTTTTCATTGAGTTGAGGGGGCAGTGTTCTCATGCCACCTTTTGCAAAAGGAAAGTCATAAACTGATGCTGAAATGATATTTTTTTCTTACTTATTGACAAACTCCATACATGAATATCAGTCTCAGAGTGTGTTAAGTTAGTTTAACTGTGTTGTGATTATCATCATATATTCAAGGTGATATGAATTGAATTTTCAAAAGTTTCTCTGTCCAGATATACCTACATACCTGTCTGCCTTAGCTATTGAAATTTCCACCATAAATTAACATTTTGGAATACAAAATTAAAGGTACCTGCCCAATGCAGTGGCTTATGCCTGACCTCCCAGCACTTTGGGAGGCCAAGGCAGGAGGATCGCTTGATCCCAGGAGTTCGAGGTTATGGTGAGCTATAATCAAACTGCTGCACTACTGACAGTAAATACTAGAATCTGAATATCTGAATGTAGTATATATTTGTTGAATTAATGAAACTTATAAATATTTATTGAGTAATTTCTGTAATTTAAAGGTACTGGGGTTTTGTTCCTCACATTACTCTAAGTTGTTAATCTAACGCTATCTATAAATCACCTGCATGTTTCTTTCATGCCCTAAGTCATGCAGTTATTTTCAAAAAACTGCCTTGCAAGCTGTTTTCATTTTACCCAACCAGAACAACCCTACCATCTAATGGGGTAGGGAGGAAATTGCAGGCCTTATTGCGATATTATCATCTTTATATTTTTCTTTGTTATGCATTGATAGGATTTAAAAGGCTGAGGAAGAAACTTCAGTATCTGTCTGTATCAGGAATGGGTAACCCATTAAGCAACAACAGTTGTCATGGCCTAATTTTTATGATTTCATCAATTGCTTATTGATGAGGGGATGAAAAAAGATTTTGATTTGAAAATAAAGGGGGGAAGTCTAGAATGTGGAAGTTGCCTACATTAGCATATTATCTCTTTTAGGGGTGATCTCTGGGCGGCTGGGGAACATACAGAAAATATTTGGTATCTGAAATTGGTTCAAGATACCCTAAGGAAGGAAAAGATTTTTTAATAGGAAGGGGGCTTAGAAAAGTACTGAAGTGACCACAACAATAACAAAATTTTATTTCCCAATGCTTTACATTTGTAAGTTATTTTCTATTTAGGCTTGAAGGGATTTACAGGAAGACCTTGAGGCATTTAATTCTCTGTCTCTCCATTGAATCATGAATATCTCACAATGTAATATTGGCTCCTCAAATTGATATTGCTTCCTCCTTGGGTTATAATTTTGTACCATAGCATCACAGTTTATTTTCATTATCCAATTGAGTAAGCAAAGGAAAGCTATAATCCAGAATCATAGAATTCCTGATTTTGAACTTGAAATAAAAGTGGTTGAAGATTGCCTTGTTTCACATTTAGATTTGTCCCTAACTGCCATTTTTGTTTTTGTTTTTGTTTTTGTTTTTGTTTTTGTTTTTGTTTTTTGAGACAGAGTTTCCCTCTGTCGCCCACGCCAGAGTGCAGTGGCATGATCATAGCTCACTGCTGCCTCAAACTCCTGAGCTCAAGCAATCCTCTCACCTCAGCCTCCTGAGTAGCTGGGGCTATAGGTGCATGTTACCATACCTGGCTAATTTTTAAAAATTTTTTGTAGAGACAGGGTCTTGCTAGGCAGGTCTTGAACTGGCCTCAAGTGATACTCCTGCCTCAGCCTCCTGAAGTGCTAGGATTACAGGTGTAAGCCACAGCGCCCAACCCTTGTTTGGGTTTTTAGGTGAATTCATGGTATATCATTTTGCTAGTTACAAATCTGTTAGTTGAACCCAAAGGAAGAAGTCTTTCCTGGCTGTATAGTAATATATTCTGAAATCTTTAACTATATATGAAGTTAGTTTCAGATATCTTGAGGTAATAGATAAATTACCAAAGAGCAAGCCAACCTTGAATTACAGTGTGGACTCCTCTGTATGGCCACTGTTTCTGTCTTGACTTGTATGGAGTCAAATAATTTCTCAAGGAATGATTTTTCCTTTTCCTAGTTTTGTTTTTGGCTTTTCAGATCCAGAGTTTCAGTTATTCCTCTAACAGCCTCAACAGTGATCAGGGAACCTATCTGTGGAACAGTGTCTAGAGGAAGCCCCATGCTCAGTTTAGCTTAGGGTCCCGCAGTTGAGCACGGGGGTGTTGCTCATTGCCTTCCACTTCCCTTTCTTCATGCCTCTGGCAGTGTATTCAGTACATAGTCATCTTAGTACTATTCTTGTGACTAGAGCAATACAGATCATACAAAACAGCTGATCATCCAAAGACCAAGAGGGTGTATAATTTCACATGAGTTTCTGACTGGCTCTGAGGGGAAGCAGGAATGACCTTTGCAGCTCTGTACTGTTGGTACCAGAGCCTTGGGACCCTGTATATCTGAGTGAGCCCTGGGCACTGATGTGCCCACAAAGATTCAGGTAGGCCCTAAACCCCACCTTTCACATTAAGCTTCTACCTCAGTTACCTGATGAGCATCTGTAGTGGATGCATCCACTACTATAGTGGGTACACTGTCCAGGCCCTTCCCCTTCAGGACTTCTTGCCTCTGGATGCTGGGAGTGTGGATGGAAGATAGCTGCCTCCCTCTCTCTGGGAATTGCCATCAGATGAAGAGAGAATCTTGCCCAAGTTCATGACTTTTCCGAGTCAGCCTGCATCCGGTGGCTAATTCATGAGGGGTATAAAGGCCTGGTTGCCTTATCTCAACTGAGGATAATTCTGCAGAGCTATTCTGGCTCTGGATCTCCCTCTGCCCAATCCTGCTGTTGATCTCAAGGGCACTGTCCCAATAAATTTCCTGTATGTTGATCTATCTCAGAGTCTGTTTCCCATGTAAACCATCTATAACAGCTCCTCAATGAACAAAACCCAAAATGATGTCCTGTAATGCAGCCTGGACTGCTCAGGCCCTCACAACCTACCCAACCTTGGCCATGCTCTCCTTTGGCTGAATCCTATCCCTATACTCCCAGCTGCTGGGAGACATTCTACTTTGAATGAGTAGATCACCTCCCACTTGAGTTTGAGTGTCCCCATCTACCACACTGCATTCCCTCAGACATCAGCCTCTCCTGGAACCAGGCCAGAGTTGCCAGCCACAGTGTACATTGTACTTCTGGCTGCCCCTGCAAAGGCCAGTGCTAAAACCTAATCAGTTATGTCCACTGCCAATTTTACATGATCCTGGATTCCTTTTGCCCTTTTCTGATTTTAGTTGCCTATTTTCTTGATGGCAGGCTGAGAGATGGCATTTTCTATTTTTAAACAGAGTAAGTTTAGGTAGCATTAGAAATATCTTAGTTGGAAAATCTTGTAGACTATCAAAAATACAGGACTGGAGCTTATGTGAAGGATCTCACAATCCCAGAATAATACGTATGAAAAATGACGATGTCACACCCTGAAAACTCTATTGAATGGTACCTACAAAAATGGTGCTCAGTTTCCTCCCTTCTGTTCAAATTTGTGTTATCTGTTCCCTTGAAGTCTTGAAACCCTTGAATGGTGTAACTGCTAACCCAAAAAATGGTTTAAACCCCAAACTAGACACTGTTGCGCCTAAATTGTAGTAATCTCTGGAAAAAAAATCTAGATGCTACTAGAATACTCTATACCAAGGAGAGGTCTTTAACGGTAGAGACTGGCTTTGATTTTTTTTTTTTGAAACGGGTCTCACTGTGTCCCCCAGGCTAGAGTCCAGTGGTGTGATCACTGTAACCTCGAACTCCTGGGTTCAAACATTCCTCCCGTGTAGCTGGGACTACAGGCACACACCACCATTCTCAACTAATTTTTCTTACTTTTTGTAGAGCTGGGGTCTTGTTGTGTTGCCTGACCTCAGGTGATCCTCCTGCCTTGGCTTCCCAAAATGCTGGCATTCCAAAGTGCTGGAAAAGGAATCAAACTATAATATCTACATGAATTGTATATTACATTGGTGTAAACAGTTTTCTGCCAAATGTACCTCGTGGGATTACAGGAGTAAACCACCACACCCAGCCTAGCTTTGACTTTAATATTTCATTTTCCTTCTCTACTGTTTCCTACTTCTACTCAACCATTGCAAAAATTTTTTTTCAGACTGGCTATACTAATGTTTCTGGACCAAAATAAATATAAAACAGGATTTTGCATGTGAGGGGGTGGACATTTCTTTTTAATTGCATAGGAAATGAGTTTGTTCTTAATCGACATAATAGAACATATAGCACTGAGCATTCCATGTTTGTGACATTTTTTATCAGTGAGTACGTGTATGTGTGGGGAGAGAGAAAGAAACTAAAAAGAGAAGGAGAAAGAACGTATGTAGGCATGAATGACTTGGAAACAAACACATTTTCTCTACTTTGGTGGATCCTCTTTAATGAGTTGCATCAGCAAAATCTAACTTATGATTCCGATTCATCCAGAGAATTTGTGATGGATTTGAATTTAACTGTAGAATTGTAAGAAACATTTAAAGGGTAAAAAAGAGGACAGGTTTTTGGATGATAAGAAAGAGGAACAATTATTGAAAGCAAGGAGAAAGACGATGACGAGGCCGGTTCAATTGTGAGTTCTTCTAACATGAATCATAATTTTTAAATAGCTTCTACAGTTTGGTAATTAAGCCTTTAATTTATCTTTCACCATATTGATGTACTAAAGCTCCAGATTTCTCTTGTTTTATTCTTACTAAATTTTCTAGCCATCAATTATGTTTCCTTCAGTTCTGATTATCTTAATGAGGCATATGAGGGAAATACATACTGGAGCATGTATGCACAAGTGTACACACACACACACACTCACACATACTCATATTCACGCACCTCTCCCTTAACTTTTTCTTTGAACCTTTGACATTAAAGGTGAATAGAACTAGCATTCACATTAAGATGAGTGGAAAAGGAATCAAACTATAATATCTACATGAATTGTATATTACACTGGTGTGAACAGTTTTCCACCAAATGTTCCTTATGTTGTACATTATCTCATATTGTCGTCAGAGTACAAATGAAACACCGGACAAGATGCTACTGTGGCTTTGGAGAAACTGATCTCTCAGTGACCTGGCCGAGGTCATGGGGACCACTTAGTGCACTCAGACACGGGTCCTGTTGTCTGCCAGAAGTCTTTCATACCATCCTCCTCCTGCATTTCATTTTTGTACCCCCCCATATGGTAAACTAACTTAAAGAACAATTTCTATTAAAGAAGAAAAATATAGAAATGGCTTTTTCTGCAGCCGTTTTTACCATTTGAGCTTTAAAAATTTTTTGAGCTTTCCATTTTTAGGACTATAATTGTTGGCTTTTTTCTTTCTAGTATCTAAGTATTTCTTATCCAAACAGCCATTAGAAGTAGATTGTAGATTTACGAGATACTTCGTTTTTGCTTACTCTTTTGGCTAGAGAACATTCTTTTAATAACTTTTAGGCAGTCAACACTTTAAATAAGAGACTGAGGCTAAATGACTCTGTTCATGGTTCTGATCATTTTTATCCAGTTTGTAGCTGTTGAGAAGTATTGCTTCCAGAGCTTGGAGCACTGTGATTTTAGTCAGATGCTAAGGAGGCTATTTATGCTAGTATGTTCTCAGATATATCCTCAGATGGATTAGTCCATTCACTTTAGTAAACTTTTAAGTTCCAGTAGAATTTGAAATTAAAAAAAAAATTATATGGATATGGTTACTAAGGGTCTAGGCTCAGAGAGACAGATTAGAAGACAAACTAACTGTCTTTTATAAACACTGTAGTGTTTGGACTGGAATCATAGTTACTGGCTTTTTTCCTCCTAGCGTCTAAGTATTCCTTACTGCCAAGCATATCTCCACCCAGAGCAGCGATGGACAGTAACATTTATTTTTATGTGAGCAGTAATTTAAAACTTCCTTATTTACCAGGCTTTCTTGGGCTTTTTAAAACATTTGTAATAGTTTTGTGAGTTTATCTTTTCTTTGAAATGGTTTTGCTGCAGTAAAAGAAAACTCTTTAACAATTTTTCTTAATCTGTTTTTCTTCAGTTGTATAATTGTGTGAAAGTGGCATTATGTGCTTAGAGGCAAACTTGGTTTTCAGTTCAGCATTCTTTCTGGCACACATGTGATTTTTATATTGTTAGAATACCCTTTTAGGAAGATTTTTTTCTCATAAGCAAACTGTAATGAAACAAAACACTGCACTTAAAACATCAGTGTACTTAAAGCTTCAACTTCCAGTTGTAATCACGGTTGTTTCTAGGGGGCTGTGTTTTGAATTCCAACTTGATAAAGCATTGCAAATGTATTTACCTCCATTTTGGTTTCCCTGATGATGTTTTATTTATAGTTTTATAGCTAGTGATGAAAGCCCAAGCTAAGACAAAGACTGTGTGAAGTCGGGCATTTATTGATACCAGAATCCTCTCCTTTCCCTCAGCGTCTCTGAGAGGAGAGAAGTCGAATAGGAATCTTGACAGTGAGTCGCTGAGGTTTAGTCTGATTTATGTGGCACCTGCTGCCAAGAAAGGAAGTTTTCATGGTTTGCAGTACCATGAACAGTTCCTGAAGTAGCAAGGAGTTGGCCGGGTCTGTCTAGTTCCCATTTCTTTAGTCTGTAGTGTGGCAGATGTTAAAGGTTTTTCCTTATTCCCAAATGTCAGAAGTTTTCCTCACAAAATATATACGTTAAATATCTTAAGTTTTCCTACTTTCAAACAAATTGAAAACATATCTTGGGCAGGAGAGTCAGAAGCCAGTAGTAACTCACTTTGCTCAGGTAACATTCGATGTGAAGAGAGCAATGACTAGAGAGACAGTTAAGCTGCTGGGGCCTTCCTGGGTTTAGGGGCAAATGTGAATTAAAGTGCCGAAAAAAGCCTACAGATCATGGTTGTGCATTCTGGAACAAAGAGGCCAGCAATTGATGGGAGAGGAAAAAATTGTGATGGGCTTTTCGTTGTGCTAGTCACAGATCTCCCCAGCTTTTCATCACGTAAAAGCTTTAGAGGAAGCTCATATTCAGTTATCAGAAATTGCTTCCCCTTGATTTATGATCTGGTCAGGCCCTCCTTGGTAAGCTGCGTGAACTTCCTACCAGAAAAAGAGAAACTGCGGATGGATTCGGCATATATAAATGCATGCTGGCAGTGTATATATAACTTCAGACAGCTCGCAGATAATAAATTGAGTGCCCTGTCAATGCCAGCCAAATAAACACATTTGTTTTAAATCATCTGACAATGGAATTATTGATTATAAATACAAAGTTTGACATTTGAAATCACATCTCCACTTCGTTCCTAAGGAAGGGAGTCACTCTTGATCCGTTCTGTAGGGGCAACTTAGTAGCATCTCTGGCAACTGAGCCTCCTCCTGCTGCGATTAATTAATCTGGAGTCACTCAGATATCTCTCTCTTGTGGATTGCATTAACCTTGCTTTACTTCTCGGAAATAATATGTACAGCTAGTGCCTTCCGCGGGCGCTGGGTTTTGCCTGCCTCTTCTGTTGCTTCCTACTTTGAAGTCGGAAGAGAAGAGCAGGCAGGAGAGATAGAGCCAATTACAGTGTGTCTGATACATTCAAATCCTTACTCTGTTATTTAGACATCAATACACTGATAATATAGTTTTGTTATTTTTCTCCCCATGTGAGTCAGTTTATGGGTGTTTTTTACTGAATCTTCTTTGGTTTTATAAAGATTTCTATGTAAACTTTATAAGTAAATGAACTATAAAGATTGATTCACCAAGAAAATTATTTCCCAGAGCATTGTAGTTAATCCAACTTTGTAGCACATTAATCTCCCCAGAAATAAAATTAAATCTGAACCGTCTTTTAAATATATTTCCAAATCTATAGTCCTGCTATTAAAGTTATAGCAAGTCATCCACCAGATGACATACTTAAGTACCTCCGCAAAGAGGACAGGAATGATTTCATGAATTTTTACCTGCGAATTTTGCTTTGTTGCTTTCATGATTATCGAGTAGCTCAGTTGAAGGACATAGAAGGGTTTATTTCTTTAAGATGATGCTGAGTCTTCATGTTTCAAGTTCTGCTTTTGTATTTTTCTCCATGGCACTTCAGTCATAGTCCTTGTTCTATTCTTTTGAAAATGCTTTCAATATCTCTACTGCAAATCTGCATAATACACGTAAATAACCCACCATATGTTGCCCAAGAGCATTGCCTCATCTCTTATCTAAGAGACGATACAGGGCCAAGCCTCAATAGCGACACATTAACTTTCGGTTGTTGTTTTTTTTAGTTTTTCATTCTCTATTTGCTTTTTAATCAGAGCTCAAAATAATACCAAATGTAAATAATTGGCCTTTTTGTCTTCACCATGGAGGTTGAAGTTGAACATTTAATTTATTTTAAAGGTTTTTCCCTGGCCATTATAATTCCTTACAGGACATGGCACCTAGGGTTCATTGATATAGTAACATTTGGCTTGTTCCATCTTTACAATTATTGACATTTTGTCTTTAATGCTCGTCAGAGAAAGTTCGGTAAACAGAAGCATAGCAAGATTTGAATGATATTTTGCATAGCAAGCATGAATTAAGGTAAATTTTTCATTTGAACTTACCGAAGAATCAATGGGCATGTTGCACTGTCAGTTTCAAGGGAATCCTCGTGTTTGGGGAAAGAGAAAGGTGTTTAGGTGATAAGGGGCTCACGTACATTTGATCTAAGATGAGGTGACAGCCACAGTAGCTGAGAGGCTTGGTTCTATAACGTAAGGAAGCTTTTGAGCAGTTATGAGTTATCTCTCTCTTCCTCTGACAATGCATCTCTCTTTTTCCTTTCCTTCATTTTAATTTTCCCTGACACATTCAAAGAAGAGGTTTGATGGTTCCAGCAGACGACGTGCTCATAGAGTTCTGTCCTTTGTTACTGTTTAAAGCCCGAGTTCAGTTCCTAGCTCTGCTCTTCATCTAGTTTTGTGTTTTGGTACAGGATGATTCACTTCTGTGTGTCTCAGTTTTCTTAAAGGTGAAATGGAGAAAAAAACATCTTTTTTCTTAAAGTTTTGAGGAATAAATGAGATAATACGTATGTATGCCTCAACTGCAGTGCCCGACATGGGATCCAAATACCTTGGTCAAATTTGAATCTCATCCAGTGAAAAATTCAATTTCTCTACAGTCTGCAGAATAAAAAATTTTAAAAAATAAGCAATTTTCTGGAGTATTTTGGCTTTCATGGACGTGGGAACTAGATTTGCTTTTTCCCTTTTCAGTGGTTGCTACAGATGCAGTTCCTCTGTTTAGTTGCAAATTCATAGGCAAGAAGGCAGCCAATCCCTGTAGTTTGCTGAGGATGGATTAGTCATCAGGCTTATGAGAACTCTCTGAATCCAGTGAGGAGAGGAGAGAAGCCTGGATGATGAAGCCCGCTAGGGGAAGAGCATGTCACAAAAAAATGATGAGATATTCAGAAGGCTGCCCAATATGCTGCCTCCTCATAAATCTTCACTTCTCTCATAAGAAAAGAGAGATGTCTCTTTATTCTAGTGCACATCATGGGCAACGCTTATATTCTTTACCCCTGTGTGTACATTTATCTTCACTGCTCATAAGAAAGGAAAATTGGTCCACATTTGAAAACTCCATTCAATTTTACTACTTCAGATTCTTGATGGCTTTTAAATAAAAAGGGGGCAAGGATTAGAGTTGGCAGTGAAGTGGATTTCAGGGACAGCTAGAATATGGGAGGGAAGACAGCCTCTTACATTTTGATCAATTTAGTCCATGAAAATGTATACATGAACGTGCAGCTATAAAATATGTTGACACTGAACACTTTTCCTTTGGTCGAATTTAAACTTGGTGATATCTGGAGTTTTGTATAAGCTGTTTTTTAGCTCTACAGTAACCTGTCACGATAGGTATATTCCCCTGGACTCTTTTAGTGTGGTGTTTTCCCAAAAGGGCCCTTCATAACAGTTTGATATTTTTCTTTCCCAGAACACATCCACTACGTGCTACTTTTGTATGTGATATTTAGAGTTACGAAAAAA
>NW_012148952.1:7877489-7948767 GCF_000956105.1 Propithecus coquereli
TGGGAAAACACCACTTGTACTCACTATTAAATTGGAACTAATTGATGAGCACATGTGCATAGAGGGAAGTAAAACTTAACAGAAATCAAGCAGGGTTAGGGGAGAGGATGGGATGGGTGAAAACCTACCTAACAGGTAGAATGAACACTATCTGGGTACTGAAGCATTATAAAAATGAACCATGTAACCAGAAAATTTTGTATCCCCATAATACTTTGGAATTTTTTTAAAAAGAAAATAAACAATAGAAGTAAAAATAAATGAAGTTTGCTACATGAATTGACTCTTCCTTTCATGAAAGATTTCTCTGTAGCATGCAATGCTATTTGATAACATTTTACCCACAAGAGAATTTCTTTCAAAACTGGAGTCAGTCCTCTCAAACCTTGTTGCTGCTTTATCAACTAAATTCACAGAATATTCTAAATCCATTATTGTTATTTCAACTGTATGCACTGTGTCTTTACTAGGGGTATATTCCATCTCAAGAAATTACTTTCTTTGCTTATCCATAAGAAGAAACTCATCTGCTCGAGTTTTATCATTGGATTGCAGCAATTCAGTGACATCTTCAGGTTCTACTTCTACTTCTCTTGCTATTTCCACCAAATTTGTAGTTACTTCTTCCACCAAAGTCTTAAACCCCTCAAAGTCATCCATGATGGTTGGAATCAGCTTCTTCTAAACTCCTGTTGATGCTGATACTTTGACCTCCTCTCATGAATCACAAATGTTCTTAATGGCATCTAGAATGGTAAATGCTTTCCAGAAGGATTTCAGGATATTTTATCCAGATCTATCAAAGGAATCACTATCTATGACAACTGTAGCCTTATAAAATGCATTTCTTAAATAATAAGACTTGAAAGTAAAAAATATTCCTCGATCGATGGGCTGCAGAATGGATGTTGTAGTAGCAGGCATAAAAACAACATTAATCTCCTTGTGCATCTCCATCAGAGTTCTTAGGTGACTAGGTTCGTTGTCAACAGTCACATTTAGAAAGGGATTTTTTTTTCCTGAACAGTAGATCTCAACAGTGGGCTTAAAATATTTAGTAAACTATGCTATAAACAGATGTGCTGTCATCAGGCTTTGTTGTTCCACTTACAAAGCCAGAGGCAAAGTAGATTTAGCATAATTCTTAAGGGCTTTAGAATTTTCAGATTGATAAATGAGCATTGGTTTTACCTTAAAGTCAATAGATGCATTAGCCCCCAACAAGAGAGTCAGCCTGTCCTTTGGAGGTTTGAAGCCAGGCATTGACTTTTTCTCCTTAGCTGTGAAAGTCCTAGATGACATCTTCTTCCAATATAAGGCTGTTTCCTCTACATTAAAAATCTGTTGTTTAGTGTAGCCACCTTCATCCGTTATCTTAGCTAAGTCTTCTGGATAACCTACTGTAGCTTCTACATCAGCACTTGCTGCTTCACCTTATACTTTTATATTACGGAGATGACATCTTTCCTTAAGCCTCATGAACTAACCTCTGCTAGCTTCAAACTTCTCTTCTGTAACTTCCTAACCTCTATCAACCTTCATAGAATTGAAGAGAGTTAGAGCCTTGCTCTGGATTAGACTTTGGCCTCAAGGAATGCTGTGGCTGGTTTGATCTCCTATCCAGACCACTCAGACTTTCTGCGTATCAGCAATAAGGCTGTTTCACTTTCTTATCATTCATGTGTTCACTGGAGTAGCATTTCTAATTTCCTTCAAGAACTTTTCCTTTGCATTCACAACTTGGCTAACTGTTTGGTGCAAAGACCTAGCTTTTGGCCTGTCTCAGCTTTCAACATGCCCTCCTCACTAAGCTTAATTATTTCTAGCTTTTGATTTAAAGCAAATGGGATTTTTCCTTTCACTTAAAAATTTAGAGACCATTGTAGGGTTATTAATTGGCCTAATTTAAATATTGCGTCTCAGGGAATAGGGAGGTCTGAGGAGAAAGAGAGAGTTGATACAGCAGTCAGAACACACACATTTATTGGTTAAGTTTGCTGTCTTATGTGGGCATGGTTTATGGCACCCCCAAACCAATTACAGTAGTAACATCAAAGATCACTCGTCACAGATCACCAAAACAGCTATAATAATAATGAAAAAAATGAAAAAATTTGAAATATTGCGAGAATTACCAAAATGTGACACAAAGTGAGCACGTGTTGTTGGAGAAATGTCACCAATAGACTTGCTTGACGCAGGGTTGCCACAAACCTTTGATTTGTAAAAAACGTAGTATCTGCGAAGTGCAATAGAGTAATGCACAATAAAACAAGATAGGCCTGCATTCTTCAACTGTTGAGCTACACGTCTGAGTGCAATTTGCAAAAATTTTCAAACAAAATTTCCTGAAAGAGATCTTTCTTTAAAAAAGTTATACTGTGGAATGTGCATTTCCATATCATCTGTAATAAAATCCAAGGGAAAGATTTTCTACTTGTCATTGATAATATGCATTTAATGGATGCTTGATAACTTAAAGAATAAAAGAAATCTACATAGTCTTTAACTGTCCTGGCCATATTTAGTATAGTTTCTGTCCCTAGACTTATTTAGCATTTCATATGTAATTGACACAAACCTTCACTGAAAATGAAAATCAATGAAGACAGACACTTTAAGGTTTAACATTTAAGAGAAGCAAATCAGATTTTTTTTTTATTTCAGCATATCGTGGGGAGTACAGATGTTTAGGTTATGTATGCAAATCAGATTTTTTATTCAACCTTTTCTTTTTTAAAAAAAAGAAATTTTAAAAATTTATCAGTATTTTTGAGTGACTATCATATACCATTCTGGGTGCAATGGAGAAGAATATAGAATTACATAATGATGTAATTTGAAACTAATATATGGTGGATTATAAGAAAGGACTAAATTGTTACAATATGGATGATGAGTGTGGAATTCAGGGAGGAGATACTGCCTTGGGGAACGTTTTCATGAAGAAGCCAGCATGGAGCTAACCACTGGAGGATAGAAAGTTTCTGGATAGGCTTAAAAATATGCATATTCCAGATGAGGAGGTCATAGAGACAGTGGTACAGAGAAAAGAATCCACATCAGATAGAAGATTCTATCATTCCATCATGTGATTCTCCTGCCTAGGGTACAAGGTTAGTGTTGGAGATTCAAGACTGATCTGATCGAGTAGGTAAAAAGGAGACTAGGAGAGGAAGGTCAGATGGAAGCACAGGCACAAAGATTAGTGTCTGTCTCTCCCTCTTTCATAATATTCTTTTAATAACTATTGCAAGTAAGTCTAAGGAGAAAGCATTTATTGTTCCCATAATTAAAGCTCATCATGAAATAAACACCTCCAAGGGAGACAGGCAAACCTTAAGAGCAGCCTGGCCAGATGGAAAATTCAAAGATCTCTTCAAAAAGACCAGTTGTATTTTTGAAATTCTTACTGAAAGGACAGGTGTCATTGCTGGGAGTTATGTTTTCCTGCCGCTTGCATCTGGCTATTGTAAGGAGACGTGGAGAGGGAATAACTGGTAGATAGACTAAATAATGGAGTCAGTGTTGCCCAGCATTCTCGTTTCATCCTGTTGTGTATTTCAGAGCTTAAGTTGACCACATCTGTTATGTATATTTTTTTTATTTTGACATCACTAATTTGTGCTTGAATCTATATAAAATGACATCTTTATTCTTTAAATAAACTGGTATCTTACAGGATACCATACTCTGTCCTTTTCAGGTGGCTCACCTGTTCCATTTCATGATTTCAGATAAAAATGAACTGCCTCAGATTGTTCTTTAAAAGTAGATCCAACTCTCTATTCTTAGTTCCTTCCTACTCCTCTTCCAGGTACTCTAATTCCAGGTTCTGTGTGCCACCTTTGATATCTGTTTCCTACTTTTTTTTTTTTTTTAGATGACTCACTAAGATTCCCTTTTTGGCTGATTACACTACAATTCCTGCTTGACCCTTGGGTCAGTATACCAATATATATTTCCTGATTTTATTAATAGTATCAACTCTGGAGTCATAAAAGAGCAATGCCTTCCTCTAATTTGGTCCTTTATGATAAAACCACTATTCACTTTTTTCTCTCCGTTTAAATTTTCTGAATGATAATGGTTGACTCAAGTAAAACCAGGGTGTTCCAAATAGACTCGTAGGAGGCACATCAGTAGAGACAACTGGGAGGCCTTACAGAGAAATGTGCAAATTTGAAATTTTAATCCAGATGTTTTATAGCCAGTTTTCATCAGGGTTTTCATTGTGGGTGATGGAATGGTAGATAATGCCTACCTACTTGCAGGCCAAACCTCAAATAAGCGTCAGTGCATGACTCATGATTTTGTTGAACAATGAATCACGGTGGCTTCCGGGATATCTGATTGCAGAGGGAATCCTAAATTGCATTTGATAAGAGTAGGAGTATGTCATTCTCCCCTGTGAAGAATGCTTTATTCACATAAAGTTCCAGTTTTGAATTTCCTCTTTGCACTTTTTTATATTTCTAACCTTACTAAAAACCTAAATTCTTTTCATCACCACTGGATTAAGTTCAAAACTCAAATTCGTCGGCCTGTTTGTGACTTCACTCCATCTATCCCCCCATCCCCCCGACATTGGCCAACTTGACATTCTGTAAATGTGACACTATTCCTTGGAACACGTTCTTCTCACAGGTGTCATCTTGGCATGTTCCAGAGCTTACAGGGCCCAGCAGAAATGTCTGTCTTTACCTTAGAGCTTCTCTGGTAACCCCAGCCAGGGCTAAGCTCCTCTCTGATAGATATCTCATAGAATGTTGTCTCTTTCTTTAGTGCTTAGCATGTTTTGCTTTGTTCTGTGATTATTTCAGTACATATTCTTTTCCCTCTGGGGCAGGAGATGTAACATATCGTTGTATTCCTAATACTTTATTGAACAAGATCTCAGTCAATGTGCATGGAAGGAATAATTGAGTTTCTGAGTAAACATTTGGAACAAAGCATTTTAGAATTAGTATAGAATTAAATTTTCTTGCAATCTCAGATACTTTTAACTTTAAATTTTGTGCAAGCCTCTGTCTTGCTTTTGCCATGTTCCTTGATATTAATAAACACCACATGATTATGATACATGTGCTAGCTTTAACTCTCTTATACTGTGTCTGTTCATCTAGTTACCCTGCATGGAGTACTTGCATTTGAATTCCTAATGGCAATTAATATGAAATTTTGAGGTTAAATTATATATAGTATTTTATTTATTGGGTTGCATGCAATGTATTTTATGCAATGCTCTCATAGCATTTGCTTTTGCAGTTTAAATGGATTACTTAAAGAATTAGGAGAAGGGAGAATTAAAGGATTTACAGTGTAGCACAGCAAAGAAGTGTTTCCTTAGTAACTAAAACCAAAGTTATGCAGAGACACCAGGAACTGGAGCTTGCTTTGAAATCTTACCCAGTAAGCAACTTAGACTTAAAAAAATAAAATGGAAATTGGCCAAAGACAGTAGTCATAATAAGGCAAACAGATTAGACTCGTGCTGATTTGCATGGTCATGCCTGGCATAGTAGGATTCAGAGAGTAGAGTTAACCTTTGATGTTTTTGAAAGGTCACTTTGCAAAATCATATAATTAAAATTTTATTTCTGTAGCCAAGTTGTATTTCAGAAGGAAACATTTAATTGTAAAATCAAGAATCTGGAAGTAGAGTTGTGATTAGGATAGTTAGCAAGTAGGTAGCAAACACCTTCCTAGAATATTAGTTACTATTTGCCATTGACTGAAGAGTTTGATTTTCTTGAGGACCTTGGATAACGCAAGACCAGGGATGGCAAACTCCCAGCCACGAGTCACATCTTTCCTCAAGCAGACGACATCTGGCTTTCTGGACAGTATTATTCTAGCCAGGAAAACTACAGCTCAGGGAGGAACAGGTTGTTAGATGTGGCCACTCTAGAATAAAGCTGCTTCAAGGTTTGGAGCAGACAAAGATGCTGCGAAGAACAGTTCACCAACTAGCCAAAGGAAGGGAGGGAGGGAGGAACGGCAGGGAGGGTTGTTATCACTCTGAACGTTATAGCTCAGGTGAATGGGAACCACAATTTACCTCCACACTGTGCTTGCTCTCCTCCTCACTTTTCTATTTTTTTTTGTTTTTTGAGACAGAGTCTCACTCTATTACCCAGGCTAGAGTGCAGTGGCATTATCATAGTTCACAGCAACCTCAAACTCCTGGGCTCAAGAAATCCTCCTGCCTCAGCCTCCCGGGTAGCTGGGACAACAGGCGCGCATCACCGCACCCAGCTAATTTTTCTATTTTTTGTAGAGACGAGATCTCGCTGTGTTGCCCAGGTTGATCTTGAACTCCTGGCCTCAAGCCATCCTCCCGCCTCAGCTTCCCAAAGTGCTGGGATTACAGACGTGAGGTCCTCTATAGTTTTGGTCCCCACCTCACTCCTCACCCCAGGTAGCATGCCAGCCATCAGGAGGAGCCTTTTGATTTTGATTTTGAGTTCTCTCTGACATTCTTCTGTTTAATCACTGCTTCCTTGCAATTTTCTCTTCTTTCACCCTTTGCAAGAGGCCTGCCTTAATGTGATTATTCCAGTTATGGAAAGTTTTATATTAATTGTTCACCATTTTAAGGAAGAACATAGTTTTGTTTTTTTTGTTTTTTCTTTTTTTTGAGGTGAAATGTAAATGCTTTTTACAGTGAACCATCCAGTTTATACCCCCTTATACATCCCCTGCCTCCACCTTAATATACTTCTCCAGAAGCGTGGAAATCCAACCCTTTGTCCCTGTACCCATTGCCTACCTTCAGCTTTGGAGTCAGATTGTTCTGGTAATTGTGGACTGGCTCCAGATCGGAGACAGGGTTCTGGTGTGCAGTTAGTCTGTGGTTTCCTAATTTGGCGATTGCAGAAAGCTCAGGGAAAGACACAGGCTGATTTGGCTTAATGATATGTTTATTTTGTCAGTGATGAAAAGTAAAAGCCAAGTTTTCTGAGGCTTTGACTTGTGAACCCAGAAATTTAACCTGTACTGCGGATGATAACCAATGACAAATGTTTTGTAACCGACATTCTAGGAGAGGTAACTGGTTACAGGGAAAGAAGTGGCAGTTTTGTTCATCATTATAGCCCCAATTTTAGTATAATTCTTGGTACTTTGTAGGCTTTCAGTGAATGTTTACCGAAAAAAAATGTGCGTGAACTTGGGTATTTCACTTAATCTCTCTAGACCTTACTTTTCTCATCAACAAACTTAGAGTATAAAATCAGGTCAGTAAATGATCGTTTAGCCTTTGCATTTATATTCTTCTGGGCAGCATTCTTCATATACATACCAAAAGCCTACCATTTTCTGGGACACATGCTCAATTTTTTATTTTTATTTTTTTTATTTTTTTTGAGATAGAATCTCACTCTGTCGCCCTGGCTAGAGTGCCGTGGCTTCAGCCTAGCTCACAGCAACCTCAAACTCCTGGGCTCAAGGGATCCATCTGCCTCAGCCTCCCAAGTAGCTGGGACTACAGGCATGTGCCACCATGCCTGGCTAATTTTTTCTATATATTTTTTTAGTTGTCCAGCTAATTTCTTTCTATTTTTTTTTTAGTAGAGACGGAGTCTCGCTCTTGCTCAGGCTGGTCTCGAACTCCTGAGCTCAAAGGATCCGCCCGCCTCGGCCTCCCAGAGTGCTAGGATTACAGGCGTGAGCCACTGCGCCCGGCTTTTTTTTTATTTTTTACAATCTTAAACTAGAGACAGAACAAAATTTTTAATGGTAACTTAAGGGGCATACATTCGAATATTTAAAAACACAATTAAATCACCTCAGATACAGCAGATGATTTTATTCTTTTTTAAATATTCACAGTGCCTTGTAAAATAACTGATTAGCAGTTTTTCATGGGCTTTAATCCACCCATCCTGTCTCCCTTGATGCTTTGGGATACTCACAGTGAGGACTCGTTGCAGGCCTCGCTTTGGCACGCCGTGCATGCTGGCAGACCAGCCACTCGTGGTCCGCACTTGCGGAGCTCAGCACCTGTTTTAATTTTGACCAATCAAGTCTTGGGACTCCTCCAGCCCACTTTCCTTTTATCTTCCTCACTAACAACCCTTTAACTAAATGTTTCATCTGGTAAAAGGAGATGGAAAGATCCTTCTGGTAAAAGTAATTTCTTAAGACCTTTTTTGGTAGTCACTCAGCTACCCTATGTTCAATATAAGAAAGTTATTCTGATTGTACTGAAGCCAGCTGTCTATAAAGTAAGGTCATTAGGGCTGTTTAATTAAAGAAAAAGTTTAATTAGTTAAAGAAGAAGTTTAACCCCACATCAGCTGTAATCTCAGAGGACCACGCAGAGGGAATAATTAGGAAGTTGGCTTTTATTTTTCTACTGAAAGTCTCAAGTCAGTTCCGTTTTCAGTAGAGAAGTGGAAAACATCTGATCTTGAACAACCCATACTCTTGACAAGATTAAGAAGAAAATCCATTGATCTGATTACTTTACTTTCGGAGTATTAAAGGATTCAAATTCGTAAGGTTCTCTAAATTTTAATGATTCCAGTAGCACTTCCATCTGAGAATCTCAAAGCATTTCACAAATGCATTCAGTCACACATACACTTCAAAGCAAGCACTTTTATCCTTCTTTCTTTTTGGTGATAAAATCAAGACAAAGAAAGGTTAACAAATATTTTCAACCATCAAAGGCTGTTGGGTGATAAATGAAGAATATAGGTGACCTTTTGTTCAGTTCATCACTCAAATGGTTAGTCAACATTTTACAAAACTAGTGCAGACCAATTCCTTTGAGAACGTATGGCTGAATCTTAAGGGACATATTTTGCTATAAAAATGTGGAAAAGTATGCACAGACCAATGTTTCTGAAAATGAATAGCAGCATAGATAATGTGCTCTGAATTACAATTTCATGTATTATATTCCAGGCTGAATTGAGCGAATAGAGAAAATTTTGTTGTTCCTTCTCCAAATAGATTTAGTACAAAGTGTGTTATCATCTTTGTGTGGTTTTCATTTTGCAAATAGGAAAGATTACTTTGTATTAGCCAGTGGAATGCAGATTTCAGATCGTGCAAAGGTTGCTCATTTATTGTTTTGCTACCTAAATAAACTCCTCAACATAGAACCATCCCTCTTTTTTCCTCACCAGAATACCGTATACCATTGTTCTTTCTTCCTTGTCCAAAAATGTTGCTTTCTTCCCAGTCATTTCTCTACCCTCTTCCCCTTCCTGCCCTCTGAATCTTCTACACACACTTAATGTGTCTCTATGGATCACTAGTTGTGTAACCAAGACTGTGCCAAGTGTTGTGGGGAAACCCGGAGAAGAATGACACCCTGTCCCTCCCCTCAAGTGGCTTACACTTCTATTGAGGAGATAGAGCATTGGAGACATCGTAAGAAACCCAGCAGGTGCAAAATTGTGACTTACTAGGGAGAGCAATGTGTGGTCAGAGGAGGAAAGCCGGCACTGTAGGTGATAGCCACCTCCCCTCAACTAAAAAGGATGTATTATCTAACTTTTCTTATTGTGTCTTAGCACATTGGACCAAATTGACAGGTATCCATTTATTAATATCTCCTTTGTACCCATTCTGTTGGAACTTCTAGGGGCCAGGCTTATATCTGCACACCTTTTGTCTTTAGCATTAGCCCCAGTAATTGGCCATGGTTGATGTTCAATGTCCGCGGTGAGGTTTCCTTGAATCAAACTTTGAAGGGTGAGTGGGGATTTAGGTTGACTGACCAAGGCATGCCAGAGCTCTGGAGCTACAAGCCCAAGGCTTGGTGACCAAGATGAGTGGGATGGGAATCTCCAACAGGGAAGAGGCCATCCTGGCCAGGGCATGCTGTGTAGGTTTGTTCCTAAGGGAAGTGAAATAAACATTAGTTTTTTCCACCCTCTCACACCCTGTTACCACTAACTGCTTAGGTGCACCATGGAAAACCTGCCTGTGCTCAAATTCTTCAGAGCTCTTTTTGCTGGATGCGTGAGCATGGAAACACCCCAATGAAAACCTTAATTCAGTGTTTTTATAATGAATGCAGAGATTAAACAGTAACATATTCATAGAATAACAGTAAATTTGGCTAAGTCTCCTCCCTGTAAATTGCCAATATTTTGAAACCTGATATTCTTTCACACTTTGGTTGATAATAGAGGTTGCATCTTTTTAATTGTTACAGAAGTATGGAAATGGAGGTGTGCTCATAGGACAATTTGATGTCCAGAAAAGAGCATGAGATTTGAGACCAGAAAGCCACAGTTCAAGTCTGGCCCCTGCCTCTTACAGCCTGTGCCACCTTTATCCAATGATTGCACTCCTCCAACACTGTAAATCATCGTGAGCCACGATGCCTAATCTGCAGGTTGTCGTGGGAACAAGCAAAAAAGACACACATTAAAATCATTTTAGGCATTGAAAAGCCCTTTAATATGAGCAGTAATAACAATTGTTATTCTGTTTCTGTCCAAGTATCTGCAAGAAGTGCTGAAGTTTCAATAATAGAGGAAAACAGGTCTGGTAAAATGTGACAATATGAGTGTTATATGACTAGGTGGGATTTGAATTTGCCTAATAAATCCTAGTATTGTGCACAGAATCATGATGTAGGACATTTTATTAATTCTGGAAATTGTCCATCTGTGCCATTTGCATGATAAACACAGTGTTCATTCCCTAATTATTATAATTCTTATAAATAAACGAGTGATGATGAAACCAGGTATGAGGGTTAACCCTTTTTGTTTCAGCCTTTTTAACACTGTGAACTACATTCATTCCAAGCCTTCTATATGCCAGGCACATTTAATGGTCCTCAACATTCTGTGAAGCAGCTTTCATGTTTAGGTTTTCTTAATAAGAAAACAGATTTAGAGAGGCTAGAAGATATTCCCCTGGTCTCACAGGTAGGAAATTGTATGAGGCAGGTTGTCCTCCAGTCTAACCCAGTGCTCTTTTCACTGCTGCAGCACAGGGCAAGTTCATTCTAAATTTCATTCTGAGCCTTTGTCCAAAGGGCTTAGGCTCATCTGCCTTTAACTAGCTGTGAGCCTCACACCAAGCGAGGCACTGTGGCTGTGGAAAGTGTGCACGTCACATAACCTCATACTCAAGAGACTTGCACATGAATTGTTAGGGATTCTAAGATGTCAGTTTTACAAGTAAGATTTTAAAATATATGCATTTTGCGAAAATTTTTCTATGCATTCTCCAACATACATACAGGCCAAAGTTCTTCTGTTTGTGAGTGTGGGGCTTCATTTTATATATGCAGCTTTGCAAATCATTTTTTAAAAGCTCTTAACAAGCTTTGCCAGCGCTGCTCACTCCAAATGAGTGTGATTATTGGTTAATCAGAATGGTTAGTGTAAGTGAATGGATGTTGTAATATGATTAACCGTAAATGTTGACTCCCTGGTCCCTCTTGAAAACAAGCGGGTTCAGCCAGCTTAATGAGGTTTTCCTGGAGTGTTTACAAATTTTAAATAATTAAAATTAAATTGAATGGAAGTTCTTTGTAATTATAACTGCAATTACATCGTTATCATCCAGGCAATTGGAAAGAGTTGGGGCAGATGAGTTCTAAGTTTAAAGTCACTATAATTATTTTCACAAAATGATGTCAGATACTTTCAAAAGTTTCTCATTTCAGTTAGCCGTAGAAAGAAATACTCTGAGAGTTCGTAATCCAGTATGTTTTCTTTATTTATTTTTTTCAAACCTACATAAATTGGATTCCCTTCATAGGAAGGGTTTTAAGGAGCATCATCAGTTTTGGCAACTTTAATGACTATTAAGAGCTGGTGAGGAAGTAGTGGTTTGGGCATACTCAGGCTCTGGATTCTGTGGGGTCAGAGCAGGAAGCTGCTGAGACCCTGTCTACAGAGAGGTTTTGGAAAAGTGCCTAACACAGCACTTTTTGTAATTTGGTACTTTGGGCCGGAAAAACCAATGCTGTTTGTTTGCAAAGCAGGTGTGGCATGTAGTCTAGATGATGAGGGCAGTATACAATTTGCAATCATCATGGCAACTGAGGTAGCCAGAAACAAATGAAATTGAATTTAAGGAAGTATGTGTAGACTATTGCACTTTAAGTGTGTTTCTGTAGCCAAAGAAGCAAACCAGGGCAAATCACTCTGAAATTTTTTCTTGGCATGAATTACTTCGGTAAGCCAACTTGTCGATTTACTTGGATTGTTGGAGATGGAGCCAACAACAGGATAGACAGGTACAGGATGCTTGGATACGCTAACTCCAACAAAAAGAGCAACTTGCTCTCCTGACCCCTTGTATTTCTTTTCTTCTGAAGAAAACTCATGCTAGTCTTCTCCTTTCTAGAAACTACTTTTCCCTTTTTCTGAAATCACATAAATAATTTTTAATTTTTTTGCCTATTGCCTTATATAGTTTTTAAATGACTGCTAAGAGGCTAGGTATTTTATCTCTCTTTAGTGAAATTTAAAACTCCATTGGAGGGACTCTACTTTTGAGTCATTTGTTTGACGAACATAAAACTATTTTTTAAATTTCAATTTTTTAAAAAAACTAAGATATATTCAGTTTTTTTAATTTAGACACTTTGAAAAACTAAATAGTTCTGTTCATATTATATAAAAAATGATATATAGCAGTGCCCACCTTATGTGTGGTTTCACTTTCTGAGGTTCCAGCTACCCATGGATAACCATGATCTGAAAATATTACTTGGAAAAGTCCAGCAATAATTAATAAACTTTAAAATTGGTTGCTGTTCTGAATAGCATGATGAAATCTCCCACCCTCCTGTTCCATCCGGTCTGGGATGTGAATCATCCCTTTGTCCAGCATGTCCACAGTGTATATACTAACCACCCATTAGCCACCGTGTAGCCATCTTGGTGATCAGATTGACTGTCTCAGTATCCAGTATCTCAGTGCTGTGTTCAAGGTCAGTAGTAGCCTAATGCTATGTCCCAATGCCTACATCATTCATCCTACTTCATCTCATCACAAGAAGAAGGGTGAATAAAGTACAGTAAGGTATTTTGAGAGAGAGACCACATCCACATAACTGTATTACAGTATATTGTTATAGTTTTATTTTATTATTAGTCGTTGTTAATCTTTTACTGTGCCTAATTTATGACTTAAACTTTGTCATTGGTATATAAATATAGGAAAAAACATACTGTATATAGGATTCAGTACTATCGTCAATTTTAGGCATCCACTAGGGGTCTCAGTAGGCATCTCCTGTGAATAAGGAGGTACTGCTGTAATGAACCTTTGTCTCTCAACACCCAGATTAAGAAATAGAATATTAAAAATAAAATTATGGTCATCTTTGTATTTCTCTTGGATCTGATGCTCCGCCTTTCAGTTTCAGAGTTAACCTAATCTTAAACTCAATGTCTATTAATCACATTCACATCTTTTTACTTTTTTATTTAGTTTTGGGTTCCAAGTCTATGTACAGTATTGTTTTCCATTTATAAAACATTGTAAAAGTGGTAACATACTGTATGTATTCTTCTATACTCCGTCTTTTTCTGACTCAACATTTTGTTAGGTTTATCCGTGTCAACAGTACATTTCGTTCTGTGCTGTGCAGTATTCCATCATATGGATGAGCCCCAATTACTTATCTTTTCTTTGTGGCACTTACAAACAGTGCTGCTATGAACTTTTTTGGTTATGTCTTTTTGAGCACATGTGTAAGAGCTTCTCCAGGGGCACATAAATAGGTAGGAGTGAAATTGCTAGATTGTTTGCCATGCTTATTTTCAGCTTTTCCAAGTCTTGCCAAATTTCTCTCCAGAATGATTACATTAATTTATACTCCCACTCAGAGTGCTTAAAATTCCCAGAGCTCCACATCCTCCAAATCAAAAAGTTTTGGTTTTGCCATACTTAGGTTTTTTTGGTCAAAAAAAAACCCAAAAAAACTGTGTTTTTGAAATGATTTCCATTGTGGTTTTTATTTGAATTTACATATTCTTAATGGAGCTGAGCATCTTTTTATATGTTTTTGGGCCGTTTATGTATAGTATATCTTCTGTGAAGTGCCTGTTCATATGTTTTGCTTATATTTTCATTGAGTTGTTCGTCATCATCTTTTTGATATATAGGATACCACTTCTTTTTTGGTAATATGCATTACAAATACCTCTTTCATTTTGTGGCCTGACTTTTCAATATTTTTATTTGTATCTTTTGATGAACAGAATATTTTATTTTAATGCAGTTGTATTTATCAGACTTTCCCTTCATTATTTGTATTTCTGGGGTCCTGTTTAAGGATTATTTCCTACCCTAGATTCATAAAAATATTATCCTATCCTGTAAACATTGGTCTATATAGATTATATAAAATAAGTATCTAATTATGGGTAAACAATTAGCCAGCACCATTTATTGAGTAGCTGTTACCCATTGACCTACAATGCCAGTCATGTCAAATATCAACTTTTCAGATGCATGTGGGTCGGTTTCAGGGCTCTCCCTTCTGTAGCATCTGAATCCTTAATGGGATTTAATATTCCACTTGGACAGGAACTGCGCTTTCATGTATAATTTCAAGCATAATACTGTGCTATTTGTATTATCGAGTCAGCCTATTCTTCTAGTCAATCAAAAAACTATCGTAGAATTCCAGGCTGTGTGCTCAGCATTGAACAGGAAACAGTACAGGGAAGTAAACAAGATAATAAAGTACGAGATAAAGTCTTTTCCCTCAAGATGGACAAGAAAAGCAAGGTGCAAGCATTTGTTATGTACCCACTCTAGGCATCCCGTGAGAAGCTTAAGGTAGTTAGTCTTTCTGGGTATAGAATGTTAACTCTTACCCAAGAATTAGAGTATACTTTCAGACAAATTTTATTGGTGTTAAATTGTACTGTTTATTCTGTAA
The DNA here is from genome assembly GCF_000956105.1 of Propithecus coquereli. Taxonomy (NCBI): domain Eukaryota; kingdom Metazoa; phylum Chordata; class Mammalia; order Primates; family Indriidae; genus Propithecus; species Propithecus coquereli. The sequence continues at coordinate 7,892,371 of NW_012148952.1, forward strand.
ATGCTAGAGAAGTTCAAGGAAGTGTTGGACACTATACATAATTTATTCATTCATAAAGAAGGGAGAGAGTGATTATGGGATGGGGAAACAGGAATATAAATAGTTGGCACTGATTAAACTCTGGTATTTTTTTCTTAATTCTTCTAGACTATTTCTTTGCCTAAAGGTCTATTAGTCCCATGAAAAACTGTTCTAACTCTACTTCACAGAATAATATGACTTAAAATGTTAAACCCAAAAGAAACATCATCAGGGTTCTCCGTTCAAACCTGGTGGACCTCAGGTAGGAAACACCACCTACTGCAGGGCCAGTCTTTCCGTGTGGTTAGTGCAGAAGCAAATCCCAGGTCCTCTGAGGAGTCCTCCTGATATCTACAGCGTGATCCTGGACACCACCACTGAAATTCCCAGAAAAGGTCTTTCTTTAATGCAAAAGTGTTGTATCTCTCACCGCTAACAGTTGTGTTCACCGACTGACATTATATTTAAGTACCTAATTAAATGGGATATATTCTTATTACCTTAATTTGAGGTTGCTTTTTTAAGAAAAATAACCATTCAAGTGTCAGATACAGTTCTTCAGAATTTTTCAACATATTTGCTAGTCCTACAAAATTATTTATATTTGTATAAAATCTAAGGTTTCTTTCTAATACAAAAGAACAATGACACTAAGATGAAATAGGTAGACTAGATCACCTTAAAAGAAATGCTGATTTTCACTCATCTGTTTAGTTGGACTTAAATTAAATGAGATTAAAATAAATAATGCCAATGACAAGTTGTCCCAACATGGCTCAATCAGTAGTGTTCATCTAATGCTTAATTAATATTAATCCTTATTATGGGAAATTTTAAAAGTGCATGTGTGTGCATGCACACATATACACACAACATCTAGACCAGTTTACAAAGTAGCTAACTATTCGTACTATAAATAGAAATTTTGGTATGTTAATATGGAAGCAATGTTAAAGAGGTTTAAGTTTGTCAAATCCAATGACCTATCAGAGATATTTTAAAAAACAATTATATTCAATTCATTTTTCACAAACTAATTATTTGGCTTCATGTAGAAATTATTTTACTGTCTGCTCACCTTTCTTTTGGAAGAGCATCTCAAACCAATTAACATGTAGACTAAGAAAGAAACCTTGGCTGACTGTACCACCTCCTCCCACCTGGACCACATTCTTTTCATTATTCACCAATAGCTACTCAGTGATGCACCAAGCAATTAGTAAATGCTTACTCTATTTGCTAAACTTTGGACTAGGTGCTTTGTATAACTTACCATTTCACTGTGTAAGGGCTGTTGAATCATATAGAAACTTGAAAATTGGCAGAAAAAATAAACAGCTTGTTATAAAGTTAGGTTGTATGCTTGTCTTCTGTAATGAAAACTAAGTCAAATCCTTGCATAATAAAATTGATCATATCTAATTATCAGATGATCTTTTGATCAAATTGTCAAGTATGTCATGAAAATAGGAACAAATGAGTGATATGATATTCAATATGGTATTATGGTGTGTTTGTCATTCACAGAATTTAAACTACAATGAAGATTATTGCTAAATGAGAATTTTTGTTAGGAAAAAGCTTTCTGATAAAAACCTAAGGTTCCTCTTTATTTTGCAAAGAACATACATTAGGACATTTTTTATTTCCCTCTTATAACGCTGAGGATGTTCTATTTAGAAGATCAGTGTTTGCACTTTTAATCAATACAAAACAAAGGATTTGTCTGTGTTCACTGTTGAGTACTTGGTCAACTGTTTAATCAAAATTGTCCTTTTCTGAAGTGTATATTTCATCTCATGTAATTTTATAGGAGTTCATTTGGCATATGAAGCAAGACAACGTTTTCTAAAATGGAGCTCTTAAACCTCAATTCAGATAAGAAAGACAATTTCAATTCATATATCTCAGAATAATGACCACTTCAATGCTATATGCATATATTTTACTTATATACCATTCGAAATATCTATCTATTGATTCTGTGTAGATGATAAGAAAATAATTTTCTGATACGAATATTCTTAAAGTTAGTGCAATAAATTAAAACTATCCGTGAAATTACTGCTATTAACACTATTATCATAAGAATTTTAACTGAAATAGTCATTGTCAGTCCTTGTTTTCATCAAAATGGATGATCTTTCCTGTTACAGTGTTTGGCTTTGTGATTTGTTGTAGAGAGAGGCCTTGATTATTTTTTCCAGTTCCAGGTTAAGTATGTGAAAGAGATGCCCTTCCGAGCCCTTAACACTCCTTATGCTTTAGCAGAGTTTGCCTTTTCTTTCCCCAACTTTAGTTCCAAGCAACTCAGACACAAGTGGTGAGTATCTCCCTTTCAAAATTTCACAGTCACCACATGCAGAATGCACATTTGTAGTCCATTAAAGAATCTTCTAAAATATGCAAAACTCCTTTTCGGTATTTTACAAAATCATCACTATTCTTAGGATGTTGCTTTTGCATGAGCTAACGTTTGTCATTTGCACTCAGGCCATTCCAAACCTCTTATCTCCTCCAAATTTGAATGAACAGCCCAGAAATTATCCAGGAGTAAATTCAATAACTTTTAATTAATTTTGCTTAGCCCGGAGAAATAGAGAAATTGCATGTAACCAATAACGTTGCCCATGTAGCATGTCTGAAAGGTAGACCAGCCCAGCTCCTCACAATCTCCCATTTCAAATGAATCTGAAACAATTCCCTTTTGTAAAGTAACTCATTCTTACTGCTGTCTGGTTATGCCTAGATGCCTGAGATTAGATGCCCTTGTGTGTTAACCTTCATTATTCTTTCAAAAGTTGGCAATATACTGAAAAAATTTCTATTTTTTCCTCTCTTTTTAGAAAACAATTTCTTTCAGAACCAAATTGGTTGATGTAAATACATTTTAAACATATAGCTGTATATCCATATAAATAATTAGGTAATTATCTTAGAATGAGATAGAGTGTACAAAATTCCATTTAATTTAATTCAATAAACTTTTATTTTCTACGAGCCTCTTTCACAGCAATATTCTGAGGACATACAGAAGGATGGGTAATGCCATGTCCCTAATTCCAAAAACTGTAGTCCAGTGAGGTAGATGACAGTCACTAATAACTGTATCATCATAGGTTATGAGAAATATTAGAGAAATATAAAAACAGAAGAACTAGCTATTCTAGTGGGCGAGGAATCAAGAGAAGTTACAGGCTGGATATTACCAGGTATGTTTTTATCAGATGGAAATTAAAGGTTGAAGAATATAGTACACTTTCATCCATTTTCAATCCTATTAAATAAGGCATGCGAGGTATGCTTCTGAATGAGTAAAAGGGTTTAAATACTTTCCTCTCTAAATATTTAGGATGTTAATTCTGAGTAAAGGGGATACAGGATTTAAAAGCAGTGTTTGGAAAGAGTAAAATCAAATCAAGGATCTTCCAAACTAAGGATATGTTTAAAATAAAATATTTTTAAAATCTCTGAGCTAATGTGTATGATGAACAGCTTCACTTTACATTATAATAATATGTAATATTGCCCTGTTTTGAATAGATATTTTAAAATAATTCTTGTTAATTTTTTAGCACCCATTTATCTTAAAGGCAGTGTTTTACATAGTATTGTTCCTGGACCACCTAGGGCAGAATTCTTTAGGGAGTGCTTGTTAAGTCAAAATCAGAATCTCTGGAGCCAGCTCCCGGGTATCTGCATTTTCACAGTGCCCTATGCTGAGTCAATTTATGTCCACCAAAGTTCAGTACTACGGTCTCAGAGCAATTGTAAACCGTTTAGGAAAGTGGTAAAATTGTATTTCTTTCCATATATTCTTTAACACACAGTTTCACTGACAAATTGACTTCTTTCCATTTACTCCATTTATTTCTTCTCTCCTATTATTTCTGTTTGGAATTTTACTGACATTTTCTATTTTTTTCTTAATATCTATTCATCTGAATTTATTAACATTTAAATGTTAATAAATTATCTAGAAATTATTAAATAGTTTAAATCTTTTTTTTTTTAAATAAAGCATGAAAATGAAGCTATCTAGGGGATAGTTTTTTATTGTGACCACTTGCCCTAAGGAATGTCTACACCGAACTTTCCCCTGGTCCTGCAAACTGGCTTACAGTGCTAATGTCAGAGCTCACTGGTGGCTAGGCAGGCCTGGCTCTAGGATCTGTGCAGGTTATCAACTCGTCTGATGACTGTGCCTGGCTCTGGGTTCAGCACTCCGTGGGCCAGACCCAGCCCTGGAGGGTCTGCTGTTTTTTCTCACGGCATTATAACATCAAATGAAAGTTTAGTGTGTTTATCTACAGGCAGTGGGATGATGTGTTCCTAATCTCATGATCTCTGATCTTCTAGGTCAGGGCTGAACTTCGCTGGGCAATTAAGTGTGCAGCAATTGTAGTGGTGTTTCATTGTGAAAGATCTTAAGGCCATTGGACTGTTGCCCTGAGTTCAAGATCAGGGATTCTGATCCTAAAAGAAAACTGAAGCCATGCGGATGTGTTGATGGTTGTTTGTAAATTACTTTAAATAACTCTTTACTTTTAAAAATGTACTAGCTAAACTAAGCTGGAAGAACATATCTTGATTTGCTCCACCAAATATCAGCACCCCAAATATCTCCTCCAAGGGGAACTGAGGCTCATATTAGATCATTGCATGTGCTCATCAGCAGTTTCGGCTTTACCTGCTTTTGTTTTGTTTACTACCTGGTAGGTAAGATCTAAAACCTATAACTGAGATGCCTAAAACCCATCAAATTGTGTCCTACCTGTTGCCCTGGGACCTCTCTGGCCCTTGTGAATAGGCTGCAGATAGGACTTCTGAGCTGACAGCCACCTATGCTTCTCTAGATCTGGTCATGTGGTGGGATGGGGGGGGGCAGGTCTCAGTGAACACATCCTGGTCTCGTCCACTTGAATTCATTTGCTGAAATCGTGTAAGGGTCCTTGGGTTTTCCAGAATTGGGATCCTGTGATGGGTTCCAGGTTTCTTCTTTTGCAGTCTTTGCTGCTTGCCCCGGTTCTCTGCCTGGAGTGCGTTACATGGTAGCCCCTGGAAACAACATGCCCAAACCCTAATACCCAGAGCCTGTGACTTTCTGTACCATTCCCCTGGCCTGCCCTTGCAGGCATTGAGTGTGAGATCCCGGTCTGAGGAATCTGGTGTCCAGGTGCTCATCCATCCCCCTAAGAACAAACATGCCCCGCAGTACTCCATCATTAGATGTCACTCTGTGACCCTCAAGGTCATTCCCATCTCTAAATCAATTTTCTGATTCTGTGAATTGATGAGAAGTTTCTCAGTGATCAAACTTCTTATTTTCTTCCCTGAAACCTAATCTGTACCGGAGAAAGCATTTCTACATGTGTAGACAGACCAGAGAACACATTTCTGAAACACATTTCTGTGTAGGAGGGGAATTTGGCTGACAGCTTCTGCAAGTACCTGTTTGCACTGACAGCTGCGTAAGTAACTAAAAGGATTTTCTTGATTTGGGCAGCCAATCTCACTGGGGCCTAAGGGTTACTTTCTCTTCTGTAGGAGTTTGCTATATAACCAGAAAAATCCTTGTTAACATGTCTTTTTGTCCAATGGGTTTCCAAAGTTGATTATTATATCGTATTTGGAGCAGGAAAGCAAATTTGAGTGGGCAGTCAGGGAGCACTTTCTGGAACCACCTGTGTTCACTGCCCTAATTTCCTTTTCCTCTTTATACCCGCTAGCATAGCCTGATATGCCCCGGGCATTTGTTAGCCGGTACCATCAGATGGGCTGAGTAGCACTCATCAAGGTCCTGGGAAATCCTTTGCAGTAGATACTTATGGAAATCCATGTAATAGATACTCAGTAAATATTGACTGATTTCAAGTGTCAGATCATACCACGCTGGGTATCATTTCTACTGTTAGATATGGACCATTTTTGAAAGACCTATAAAAGCTAGATTAGATCTACAGTTATGTTATTTCCAGTGACACCTTTTTCTTCTCTAAATAAACCTCTCTCTTCTCCCCACATAGTTAAGATAATGGTAGTGTTACTGTTACCTGGGTTTGAATTCTGGCTCTTCCAACTTCTAAGTGGTCTGGGGCGAGTTACTTTACTTCTGTGACCTGTATATGATCATCTACAAATAGGGACAGTAACACTTCCTTCAGAAAGTTGTGGCAAAAGAAAATGCATAATGCATGTGATATACTCAGTACAATATCTGACATAAAATAACTGTCAGCATCATTACTACAGTTAGTATTACAACTGCTTACAACTGCTTATATTGCTACAAAATGTGTATGAGATGTGCTTATGTGGGGACTTCAGCTCCCTAGAACACAGCTGAGATTCTAAAAAAAAAAAAATCAAAGTTTTGTTGTAGTTAAAACAATTGCCTGAGGATCTATGTCCTAAATTGCAGGCACTTTATTTTTTTGAGAGTACCGTGGTTTTCATTCATAATGAATTTATTTCTATTAATACCTTATCATTGTTAACCAACTTGGTTATAAAATTTTTAAGTTCATAGCAATGTAGTAAGAGAAATATAGTGTGGATATAAATAACAGTTAGAGCCAAGTATGGTAATAACACTGGAAGATAAGTGACAATAAGAAAAGGGACAGGAAAATTATGGTATATACTCAGCAACTGATAGTTACAGTGATTGTTCTAAACGGTCATGGAAAAGTTAAATTATATTCAGTTCATACCAATAAAACTTAAAAGAATGTGCCTTATTTTAGGAAAGCAATTACCAAATGATTTTTTAAAGTTTGGGAAGTTTAATAGTTATCTGAAAAATTCATTTATTTGCAATATTTTATTCTTTATTCCTATAAGAATAAACAATGTGAAGAATAATAGTATAGCTTGTGATTGCGTATCTAAAATGTTTGGGACCAGAAGTATTTGAATTTTGGATTTTTTTTTGGATTTTGGAATATTTGCATTGTACTTACTGGTTGGGCGTCCCAAATCCAAAAATCTGAATTTTGAAATATTCCAATAAGTATTTCGTTTGAGTGTCTTGTTAATGCTCAAAAAGTTTTGGATTTTGGATTTATATTAACTTTTCTGAGTCCGTGAGAAAATATATTCTGAAGTGTGTTAAATAATTCCCTCTTAAGAATTTTATTCTGAGATTAATAAATTTAACATGCAACTAGAGATTCAAATACAGATTCAAAGTAATACTGTGCATATAGTATCATATAAACATGTAAAACTAATAATTGAATAACTGAGCAATTGATCAAAAAATTTCTAAATGAATTATAATTATATATAAATTGTACTTTATCAGATAATTTGCATTGTTGGAAAAGACCATTTGTATAAAAAGAAATGCTTCCTTCTTGGAATCACAAAAGTTTCAAGCTGGAAGGAATTTAAGAGTTCTAGTTCAGCTCCCTTCTAGGACAGGCATCCCCTGTACAACGTCCCATATACCTTTAGTGTCACGAAGCCATTTGGATAATTGATACCGTAGCCAAACTGCCTTAGTTTATATCCCAGCTGTACCACTTGCAGTCTGTGTGACCTTGGGCTAGTCACTTAACCTGTCCTCCTCAGGGAGGGAGGGAGGGAAATATGTATACATAAAAATTATTATCTTTGAAATTATGAATTAATACATGCAAAGCACTTAGAGCAGGATCTGGAATATAAGTGCCAGTAAAGTGTTGTTGTTTAGTAACACATAATCCTGGAAATTAGGAGTCATGCTAAGTGTAGAGGAGAGGCAGGGTGTTTGTGGTTTGTGTGTAGGACATGCTGGAGTGGTGTGTGTGAACTGAGCTCTTTGAGTAAAACCATCAGATATCGATGCTTGTGATAGTCTTCTTGTCACAGTCATCTTCACAGTTACCAGCTCAAGGGAGGAGTAGGCACAGGGAGGCACCGTTATTACTTGAATGGTAGTTATGCTGGCCTGTCGCTGCATGTCTTGGCCTCCGAAATGCATTTAGTCCCATAGAAGGGAATCCATTAATCCACTTAACAGTATGATCCATAGCAACCTGTAAGGGTGCCTTGGAGTGAACTGCCCTGGTAGGTACCCTGGGTGAAGTAGGCAGAAATAGAGCAGGACAGGAGAGACAGGCTGGCATTAAGTCAGATGTGATGCTAGAGGTCTGGCTACATCCCTGATTGGACCATAGCTAAAAGTATTCATCAAAGGGGAAGCGTATCTCAATGAACACAATGGACCACAGTGATGGGAACTTTTCCTATGGAAAGACAAGGATCAGAAAATAGCAAGCAAGAAAAGGAATTCCAGGCCAGCACCAAGGATAGTTCCCTGGGAGGCTTCTGCAGCACAGGCCTTCTCAAACAGTTCAGCCTCTGAGACAAGCCCTCCCTGGGCCTAGCAGTGAAACCTAATAAAGCAAATCGAAACGAAGGCCACGTCTTTTTCCTCCCAAGGCATCTTTATGGTTTGTCCAGGATAGCAGCAAAACATCATTTAGGTTGAAAGGCAGCTGATTTTCTGAATTGTTGAACTTATTTTATTATGCCTTTCTTCTGGAATCCTCTTCTTTTTCTCAAGGCCAGGGACATTTCCTGACACTAAGTCCACAATGACCTCTGAGTGGATGCTTTAAGCAAACAAACAAACAATCATAAAACTAGAAGAGATGTAGTTGGCTGTGACTTTCGATGGCCATGTTAAGAATATGTGCTACAGTCCCTGGGCAGTCTCACAGTGACCACAATCACTAGAGCTCAAGAATGAACTTGAGTCTTTTGTGGCTCTGATGGAAATATCCCTAATAGACTGTGCTAGAAATCCTCAGTTCCCATCAATCCCAGGAACTCGGAAAGTTCTGAATTCCCTCCTCTTCATCTTATCTTTCTCTGTGTCTGCTCCTTGCCAACATTTAGTGGAGTGTTGATGCTATAATTAACAAAGTGTCAGGCGCTCCTCTAAAACTCACTTTTGCCCACAGCACCCAGCAGTGTCTTTTGACGATTTATCACACTTCTGTCAGACACTTAAACCACTCAGAAATAAGTAATAATACCTTGTTCACCAGCCCTTACACCTATCCTTTCCACTCTAAAGCTGTGTTTCACCAAATGCCATGATCTTAGTTTTCTAGTTCTGGAAAAGTACCAAGTAGAAGCCTTTGCTTTCTCAAAAAAAAAAAAAAAAAAATCAGCTTTGGAAGCCAACAAAAGCAAACACTGATCGTATGCTGGCTGATCGGTAGCTTTACATCGTAGGTATCAGCCAACATTTAGTTATCTTTAGAACGCTAGGCACTGGAACCATTCTCCCCAACAAAGGAAAAAGTTTCGGATAGTTGCCTGTTTTTAAACCTCTTGCTACATCATATTTCAGCCACAAAAGACAGTGGGAGGAATATATTGGAAAAAATTAGATGGTAATAAGGATGGTAAAGTAAAGGAAGGAAACTCATTTTCTTTGTCCCTTTCCCTAGGGTGGTAATTGGACTAATTTACCTGGTATTGTCATTTTTTGCAAGACACCTAAAAGCATAGTCAGAAATCCTAGATAAGTATAACATTTGATTATCTTTTCAGACCCATCATCGTATTTTCCGTGGCATGTAGTCAAATGCATTATCACCCCAGGAAGACGTGTGCTGGATCTCTTTGTCACGTGTGTGTGGGGCTAGGCACACGTGCTAGACAGCTGAACCAGGCAACAGGGAATGAGTTCCGAAATCCAAGGAAACATATCATAAAATGTCCTCTCCTAAATTAACAAAGCTATTATTCATGTGAAGTTGATACATAACAGGAGAAGATTGAGAAAACTGATTTCTTTATGAGTACAAGCAAGGAAGCCACTCAGTTTTGCTTCTGTATTTCCAAATGGCATATAATGATAGAATGATTATGTAGTAAATCATGGTAATTACCTTCTTCCACAGCTGTTGTTTTCAATATGAGGAAATTATAATTGTTTAAAATAAGTGTATAACTTTCTTCCGCATTTAGTATACTAAATACAAATAAATGAGATTTTCAGCATCTTTTTAAAAATGTTTTGTTTATCTCTGGTGAAAGATAAAGTAACACTAAATTTTCAGAATTAAATAAAATGCCATAGTTACATTTGCTTATTGAAGTCTCTTATTTTATTGCATAATAAGTACTAAATTTTAGCTACTATGTGATGAGGTATGAGTAAAATTTCCCTTTGAATCATTCTATTTTGATACCTTGTGAAGGTCTAATGGTTATCATCCTTAGCTTATATTCTACTAAAATGTGTATATGTATGCAGTTTGTTTTTATGTGACTTATTTATTTCAAATATGTGCAGTGAGTGAAGACATTAATTTTTTTTTTTGTGAGATAGCTTTGTGTGTTCTTTGAACTTTGTATGAAAAATCTTGTACTATATCTGCAAAATGAATCCCAATATGCAACGAAGAGCTATGAGGTACAAACAGTTCTGCTTACGCTCAATGATTAGGTATCTTTCATGTTCTTATATAGTTTACAGTCATGTCAGTGAGAAGAAGTTAAGACATACATATGTATCGCAGATATTAAGGCTATATATTGAATATATCCAAGAGAGCCAGTCCTGCCTCCATGGACTGCATGGGGAAGAAGTTCCTCGTTGATTATAAATAAGATGACTTGCAACCAAGCTTAAAGGAGGAGGGAGCAGGATGAAGAAACGTAAATAAATTACGAAAGAATAAATATATATATATGTTTAAAAATACATGAGAAAAGATATTCACAGGTTTAGAAGACAATGTGAAAGAGTACTGGTAAGAGTCAGTATGGGGGAAACTGCAGTGTTTGCACGGAGAGGACCTGATTTAATACTTGGCACTTGTGCTAGTTATATAGCGTGCTATAACAAATTACCTTAAAACAGCACACACATTTATTGTCTCACTGTGTCTGTGGGTCTGGAATCTGGGCACAGCTTAGCTCTGTTCTCTGCTTCAGGATTTCTCACAGGCTTCAGTGAAGGTGTGGGCTGGGGCTGGAGTCCCTCGAGGCCCCACTGGGGAAGTCCTGGCTTCCAAGCTCACTTGCTGTTGACAGGATTCACTTCCTTGTTTGATACTGGCCGGAGGCAGCTCTCAGTTGCTTGCCATGTGGGCCTGCCAACACGGCAGCGTGCTTCCTCAAAGTAAGCCAGCAGAGAGGGCAAATACAGAGGGTTCGCCAATGTCGGGGAGAGAAAAATGGCTTTCCTCCACCTTTCTAGGTTCTTTGGCTGGGCTATGAATTAAGTTGACATAAGGCAGATTAACAGGAGAAAAGGTATACAAAGTTTTTATGTGCACAGGGACATCACAGGAAAGAAAAGTGAAAACCCCCAAACCAGTTGAGATCTAGAAGTTTATATGTCCTTTTCAGAAGGAAGAGGGGAGGGGAGATGTAGGCAACTTAGGAGAGAGTAAATGATTTGGGGAAAGATGAATGGGCCCTCAGAAGAATAGGTGATATTTGTGTGGGCATGTTGTCCACCTCTAGTTTCTCCTGAGATAAGTCAGTCCTTCCTCTTTGGTAAGATTTCCCAGGAGGGGATGCGTGACAGATGAGCTCCCCCTGCAGGACCCTCTTTAGGTGGATAAGGGGGCAGATGGGATGCTCAAAGACAGCCCCTCCCCAACCCTCCCGCATCTGCCTCCCAAGTGCCCACAGTTTGAAGGAGTCAGCAGACTAATGTGGTGTATTTTGGGGATGCCATTTCCTGCTCTCAGATTATAAAAGTTGTCTCTGAGCAGCCTTCTTCCTTGTACTTTTACTAATATAGATTTCCTTTATAGATATAAATTTCTTTTATGAAAAGACAGCTTTTCAGAGCTCCTGTTGTGTCTGTAGTTTCTCAGAATAACCACTTCAAAATCTGTCGAAGAATTATATTTTGGGTTACCATATTCTGGTCTCCCACAGTCATATTTTGGGCAGGTGTGTCCTAAGCACCAACAACGCATAAGACGGAGGACACACTCTTTTCTAACGTATTCACAGAAGTGACATCCCATCAAGTTTGCTATATTCTGTTCGGTAGAAGCAAGATGCTAGATTCAGTCTGCTCAAGAGGAATATATATCATATTCCCTCAGGATCACTGGGGGTCATCTGAGAAGTACGCATACCATTGTCCTTTCCCTTACATAAGAACCAGAATTTACACAATGGCAAATATGTCTCTTGATTAAGTGTCATGTACATGTGTACGTGTGTGTGTGTGTGTGTGTGTGTGTGTGTGTGTATCTACCTAAATATATGTGTGTAGACGTGTAAATGCAAATACATTATACACACCCTTCATAAAGAGATATATTTGACCATGTTTCTTAAAGCCTTTAGATATAAACATTTTAACATATATCTGGCCCCAGGCCAGGAAAAGGACTGTCTTTCTTCCTTTTCCATTCCACTTTCTGGGGACCCCTTTGTTCATTTTTGGACCTCCCTTGCCTCCAGGCAACTTCCTCTGCTGATCCCCAGATTCACTCCCCATTGGGGAACCCAGCTTCTGGGCACTGAATGTGTCCGTGCTTCTTTCCAGTGTAATCTCTGCATGCAGTAACCTGTTTTTCCTCTAAGGGCAGTGCTTTCTGAAATGTTAAAATGCATAACGCATGGAAACTATTTGCTCCTGTCACAGCTAACTAATCTGCTTCCCCTAACATAAATAACAGAAGGCCAGTCTGCAGTGTTCGTTTCACCTGGACTTCCTCGTGGGGTGTGTTGAATGGAGAGTTAGTGTGTGCTCTGAGGAAGGGAGGAGGAGAGGCTACTTTAGCATTTCCTCATTACCACAGAGAGGTAGCTGTTGACATTGTCCATCCTGGATGTTCCTCTGACGCCTTCCATTCACGGCTCTACTCTTTTCCACACTTGCATCTTTGCACATGCTGCTGCGTGTCCCTGGACTGGCATTCTTCCCCTTGTCTGTTTGGTGGATGCCTCTCCCCATTTCCTGATCCCACTCGGATTTTGCCTTCTGCTGTGAAGACGCCCCTGATCCCTCAAGGCAGAATTATTCACCACTGCCACATTCTGCCTAGCCTGCCTGTGCATTATTGAGTACAGCTCACTACAGTGTATTTGTTTTGAATGAGCTCTACTCTCCCAGACCTCCCTAAAGGACAGAATGCCTTTAATAGGATAAAGTAAAAGTTAAAAATACTATCCTAGGCCCCATCCAGCATCTTTTCCTCTGTGGATGCTCCTGTGGAACCCCTTCTCCCAACCTCCCACCCCTGCAGGGTCCCTTCTGGCTTTCCTTTACCTTCACTCATGTAATTACTTCTGAGTCCTGGTGCTCCTGAAAATGTCTCTTTTATGTGTCTCCTTATTTCTCCCATCCCTTTCCCATACTCGTCTCTGTTCCAGCTCATCCCCCATCTGGACCAAGCAGTCCCTGTCCTGCAGCCAGCCACCACAGGACTCAGCTTCCTACCTTTTGTTAGGTAGTTTTCTCCTCTAAAACCCTCGTTGTTTCTCACGGAGCCGTAGGATCAAGTCCAAACTCTGCAGCTTGTCATTCATTGTTCTTCCTGCTGTGTTTCTTAGCAACCTTCCTGCCTTTAGTTGAACAAAGATGGGCTCACATGATGTCTTCTTTGGTTGCGCCAGTGTCTAGGGAAATGCTAAATATATGATAGATGTTTAATACATATTTGTTGAATTAATAAGTAACTTCAGTTATGATTTGCTAGGATGTGACTCTTACTGAGTTGCTGTTTTATGACAGGTACATTTTACTGACGAGAAAACTGAAACATGGGGAGGTAATAACTGGCCTGAGGCCACACGGCTGATGAGGGGCCGCCAGGAGGAGAAAGCAAGCAGGTGCACCAGTATGTCACATGGCAGTGTGCAGGGTCTGCCCCAGATAGGCCTTGTTGAATTTCACTAAAAAAGGGGAAACCAAAAGACACAAGTGAGTTTGCTTTCAACAGTTACCATTGCATGTTTCAGAGATAGCTGCATTTGAATCCCGTGCTGTTGTGATTTTATCTACAGTTAGCTGCATTTTCAAAAGATGTGCTTTCTCTCTTTGGTTTCCCTTGTGTTGCTTTCTCCACTTTTGGAGTATGATGAGGTACACCTGACGCGAAGTTAAGTCTCGTGCTCAAGTTGCAATACAGGGGACATGCAAAATGCCTGTGACTGCTAAACCTATGTGGCTTCATCACCTTTTCTTGGGACACAAGCTCAAGGGACAATCAGAGTTCAGGGCTAAATTTTTGAAGGACTATTTCCCGGGACTTAATTAAAGAACTTTAATTAAGCTGTAAAACAGTGTGATGGGAGAGACAAAGTCCTCTGCAGGCCTGGCCCCAGCATTCAAGGAAGGTAAGGTTTGCTTTTATTTTCATCATTCTCCGATTTTCCTTCCGTCTCCAGCCATGATTCTCCCCACCACTGACCAGTGCCCTGGTCTTTTCTTCTCTGTCTTCCCTATCAAAATACCTTATCAATTAACTTTTGCTTCAGAAAAACCTGATAGACTCCTCAGAGTGAGTTGAAATGATAATAATAAATAGCAACTGTGACAATATTGAGTGCCTCCTGTATACCAGGCACTCTGCTATGTGGTTTCCTTATATTATCACCACTCCATATAGCAACTCAGGAAGTTATCCCTAGTTTACAGTTGCTAAGACAGAAGTTTAAGGGACTAAAACTCTACATTATCATGCTACACAGTAGAAAAGTAGAATAAACAGGATTCCACTTGGGGATCATTTTCACTCCCATGGCCAGGCCTGTTTCCTTCATATTAATTGTTGTCCAAAAGACCACCAGGATGTCTAAATAGTAGGAAGGAGAGCTTTATTCATTGCATCAGTTTGTAAACCAGGAAGAGAGAATCTCTGCTGTGGACTAAAGGTGCTCTCTCCTTGAGGAGGGAAGGGCCAGGGTGGGGTTTTATGCTTCCAAGGGTCTATATTATGCAGTAGACTCATACATATTCAGCAGGTTTGGGAAAAAGCTATACATATTTATGAGGGGAGCCAAGCATATGTGCAGTGGATAAACGTATATGTAACATACATCCCATGTTCACTTGGGCTCAGGATTTTAGCATTAAAATGAGGTAGAATTCTGCTCTTCATGTCAAAAGGTGGACTATAGGATACAAAGAAATGTTGTGCGCAGCCTCTGTACAAGCTGGCTGGAACTGGCTTAAGGTCTGCAATTGCTTACCAGAAAAGAATGTTTGTAAGGCTCGTCCTCTGTCCAATCAGAATCGTAGTGGTCTGGGTTATAAATCAGAGTTAGGATGATTTTCCTGATAGCTCTGTTGTTAGGGAGTTTAGCAAGAATATGATTTTTCTCATGGCCTTAGGAATTTAGAAATTTTCAATGTCAGCCTTTCCCTGAACCCATAGACAATCTTTTTTTCCTTAACCTTATGATCTGTTTTAGATCACAATATGTTTTCCTTCTAAGAGTCATTGCATTTTAGTAGGCAGTAATTTAAAGCTAAAGAGTGGTTGACTTTCAAATACTAACAAAGGTAGAGAGTTGGAAGTCTTTTAGGTCCCCTCCAACCGTCACACCTTATAGGCCTGCTCTGTGGCTTTGTATAATGTTGACCATGAGCCAGTTTCTTTTTAAGATAAAATTTCCCTTGAATTACTGTTGCAGAAGATTTGCTCTTGTCCTGTCTCTGAGTACCCACTAAAAGCAAACTGGAACAACAGCCTCGGGGGCCTGCCTTTCAAGGGCTCTTGCTAATTGTTCTGGATCTCTGAGCAAATAATAAATACATTTATGGAGCACTTAGGCAACAAGAGCACTTGCTGTGTACAGCTCTAAGTGTTTTAAATGCTTTAAACTCATGTCATCTTAACACCTTATCCAAGATGTGGTAAGTAACACTTACCCCTGTTCTAGGGGTGAGAATACTGATGCAGAGACACTAATCTAAATAGTAGGTATTAAATCTAGTAGAAGTAGAAGAAGACTTAAACCAGCCTGTCTGAACCAGACCTAGTAGTCCTAACCACTTTGCACTTCTGCTTAGTTGTGATCTTTATGCAAATAACGCATTGTCTCTTGGAAAGGGTAACTCAGTAATAGCCAATATGCGAATATGCTCAGGGACCTTAACTTTAAAACAAAACAAAAACAAGGCAGTGTGTCCTCAAGACCTTAGGCCTCTTCTGTGTGTCTTCCTAAGACCACTTGATTGCTAGACACTCCCTGAGTGAGGCCCTTGTGTGCTCTCAGGTAGCTTGGTGGGATCAAGAGTTGGTTGACCACCATTCTGTTTGGGTTGGGATATAGGCAGGATAGGCACCCGTGGCATTTGCAGAGAACGTAGAAAACAAGATGTGAGTGATAAAATAGTGTACAAACCACAAATGACTTCTTGAGGGATTGCTAGGATGGAAAAATATCAACAAGACCTGAGAGGTCCAGGAGAGCTTCCTGGGGAAGTGTGGACAGGAGTCAGAGGACTTAGGAAGTTTCTACAAGACTCTCCACCTTGCCCTTGCTTGCCCTCCAGTAAGAGCTGTGATGTGCTGCTCTTTCATTTTTCACCATCTTGTATGACCCTGAGAAATTAAGTAGCAGGTGAGAAGCGTTACCCATTGTAAAGCATAATCTTGATTATAAAGCTGTGTTCTGCGTCAGTCCATGGAGAAATATTTCTTCTGTGTTACTGCTTTGTTTGTGGAGGGGGAGGCAGTTCAGGGCTGGGGGGAGGCACAGGGGAGGAAAAGAACTTGCCTTACAGAAAAGTCCTGAGGCATGAGTGAGGATTTGTCAGTGGAATGAGTCTACTGTCTAGTTAAAAGAGGAAGATTTAAAGTGTTAGAAAATATTTTTCTTCACAATCTGCAGGCAAGAAGGCTCTACCTTTATTTGTTCTTTACTAATCGGGCACCTTCAGCTATGTTCCCATTCAAAAATAAAGGAGAATTACAGGGGTTTGAATAATGGTAATCATGGCGTATTTCACATTTTGAAGTTTGAATAATTCACCTGAACTTAATTACAAAATGAAATACTGTATTTGTGCATAGCCCTCTGGTTCTGCATTAGGAAGGGAAAGGTATATTACACTTGCAAACCCTGACCCTGCTTTGGTGTTAGGAATTTTTGTAATGAAATCTGCATACCCAGGGGTTTCCCAAAGAATGTGAAATGCCAGGAGCATGCATAAATGCCTGGAAGGTGAACAAGATTAATTTAATGGGAATTGGTTGCCTTCAGAAAACACAGGAAGGGAAAAATAAAATAACATAAATAGTTTTTGACATGAGACATTAGCAGATGGTTTTATATAGGCACAGTGGTATTGTCTTTGCACTTCGTTAATAAAAATTCTGCAGACATTGTTCATATTATGTTTGTCAGGAAATGATCATATAAATAAAAATAGAAGATTGGTATGGAATGGATATAAATATTGAACGCATTTCATGCTGCATATCAATCAGTTAACAATGGAGTAGTTTCCTTGCCCTTTACCATTATTCAATGCAAATTTTGAAACGCAGGAGGCATTATAAATTTGTTATGTCTTTCAATTACATATTAAACGGTGTTTTCATTTGAGTGGCAATCCATAAATATTACATGGCCACATCTATTAATTCCCCATCAAAATACATTTTCCTAGTTAGGCAAGCTGACATCTTCTCTGTGGGGTTGATCACCTTGGCTGTGGCTATTAGCTCTGTTCCATTGGACAAACTCAGCTATCCTTTCTTGAACCTCTCAGACACAAACTTTTTGAAAGAAACATAATAAAATCCTTCCTTACACTGAATGTCATTGGCAATGTGTCCAGACTTGGAAAACCTTCTCTTGTTTTATTATGATTCATTTTGGATAATAGTCTGACCACACTTTCTTCTATAGCATTAATACTATTTAATTAAGGATTCCAAAAGACCAGTTTCTTTGTATTGTATTTATTTAGGCAAAGAACATGCCAAATCTTTTGGGAAGGTTGCTACATTATTTCTTACTACAGAAAGCCTGTAAAGATTTGTTTCCATTAGATTTTGGTGAAATGTACCATCTGTTCAGCTAAAGAGCTTCTATTACCAAAACAGGTGGAAATAGAACCTTCTTTATTTTCATCATCTTCATGTGCCTGGGTGGCTGTATTTCCACCTTTCCAAAATCTATCATAAGTCATCAGACTTTGTGTGATGGCTCTTTTACCTCTTACATACCAAGCTCTCTTCTGTGTGTGGGCCTGGGCCTTAGGGTCATAGACATTGATCTGACCACTGGAGAGTGGCTCTGAATTTTCCTAAATTCAACGGCAAATTTTTGCTCTCTTCCTTCCTCCTTTCTTTCTCCTTCCTATTTATTTTCTCTCTCCTACCTTTCTCTCTAATTCCCTTGTTCCTCTTCTTAAACAATACCAAATACTCACAGCAACCCAAATGTTCCAGTCTCTTTTGTGCCTTTGTACCTCTTGCTATTGCTGGACATCCTTTCTCAAGTTCTTCCATTGGCTAATCCCCACTTGCCTTTCCAGGCTAATCCCCAACAGGTTCAGTTCTGGAGAACCTTCTCTGTAAAGTGCCTCCCATCCCCATTGCCGAGTGGCCCCCTTGTCTGCTCTCAGCACATTCCGGCTGACTCGCTCATGGTACTAACTGTGTGCAATTGTCTTGACACACTTGTTCATGCCATCATTAAGCAGAAATACGTTCCTTTTGAGTAGAGACTGGGCCTTTTGTCTCAGTATTCTTTGCACCCAGCTGTGTTAAGATCTAATAATTAATTATTGGATGGACGAATGGGTTGTGTTTGGATGGAAATAAAATGTCTGTGCCTTGCTCCGGGAAATGAAGTACATTAGACATGCTCACTGCCCTGATGGAGCTTTGCAATTTATTTGGAAAATTTAAACATGTATACAGAGCTATGAGAGGAGGAAGTACAATGCTAAGTAGTATATAAAGGGGGAAAATGTCAAAGGACTCTAGAGTAGTACAGAAAGATCAGAGCTCCATGATCTATGAAGGACTTGTGGAGGAGGTAGCTTTGAGTTCCTCCTTGAGTTCTATGTGTACTTCACTCTTCCTAGTATTACCAGGAGGGGTCAAGGAATGAGAAATCAGAAAGTCTTCAGGAGAAAAAGGAGTTCTGTTCTTTCATGTGGTCAAAAATGGCAACCCTTGAATAAGTCTTGTTAACTTCAGATTCTTCCACCAATACTAGTTATGTGACGTTGGACGTGTTACTCGGCCACCTTAAGCATCATCTATCATCTTTCATCATTCTTCATCTATCAAATGGTGATTAAAAGTGAGTCCTTATAAGGAAAAAAAGAGATAATCTATGTAACATTCTTACCATGATGGCTGGTATGTAATCAGTGTTCAATAAATGTTAGCCATTATTACTGCTATCATTATTAAAACCCTTTACTATGAGGCTTATCTGTTAAGTACACTTGTTCACTGTGCTTTATTATATAAAGAAACAGTGTTGTGGAAAATTAGTGTGTGTAAAAATCTATTTTAATGTATTTATTAGGTTGAACCATAGAAAATTGTCATTTTTATAGGTCAAAAATGGTCAAATAGCAATTTCATATGGTTCAACTTAATGTATATATATTTACCCATTTAGAATCTTAGATCTTGCCTATAAATTAGAAAGTCTTCAAATGGAAAAATTATACATGAGGAAGTTTATCATCTCATGACCCACTGATTTCAAGCAATAGTCTCTATATAACTGCAGTTTGACAAGGAGATTTAGGCAGTTCTCAGGAGTTCATCATTAAATACTGAATAGGTAAGCCTTAAATTGTGGTAAGACCATAGCACCCAAATCTCAGTAAGGTTAGGTTCTAGTTTACACCACAAACATGATACGTGAACTCAGTCAAATGTTTTCCTGGTTTTCATAGTTTACTAAAGCAAAGATTTGAGCCCAGCATAGAGAACATAATTCAACTAAAAGTTAAGTGGTACCATGTTGTGCCACAAGGGACAACACAGCTGTTGAGATGCAGAAACTGAGAGTGTGATGAACCACATAGATTAGGTTCAAAATGCTGCAGGAATCCCTCTGGATACGGGGCTTTCCAGTGACATTTGGAATGATTCTTAAAAAGACTCCTCTCCACTGAGGGTGGAGGGGAATCACATTCTAGGTAGGAAAATAATGAAAAGTAGGTCTGGAGGCAAGAAAGCAAGGAGTATATTGCAAGAATGAATTCCACATAGCCATGGTTGACTGCACATGTGGTATGTGGGAGGAAAGGGGGAAATAAGGCCATAGGAATAAGGAGATATTTCAGGTGCCTTGCTACGTGGTTCAGTCTTTGTCCCATGGGAAGTGAGGATTGGGTCCGTGGTAAGGTTTTTAGTCAAATTATTGAAATGGTAAGAATTATTTGAAGAGGATTGACCTGATGTCAGATGAGGATAATGAAGTGATGAGCTGGTTAGGAAAAGCAGTTAGAAGACTTTAAGAGCAGTTCAATGGCAGGGAATAGAGCATGATCTAGATGGAGGCATTGGTCGAGGAAAGAGGAAGATGTTGAAGGGGAGGAATTGGCAGTGCTTGGGAAGGGGTGGGATTTTGGTGGAAAAGATGAAGCAGTTGAAAAGATGCTACAGACCTTTCATTCCGAGTCACTGGGGACGGTGTATCATTGTCAGGCAGGAAAATAGAGACTTGTTAAGATACTTCCAACACAGAGATATTTAATCCAGGGACATAGGTACTTGCAAAACAGAAGGAGGGGTTCAAGGGACAAAAAAGTTGGGGAGCCTCTAGTAGCTGTCAAGCTCAAGCTGAGCTATGGTCCCTGAGTTAAGAGGTTACTAATGCTGCCAAAGGTAAAAAATTGTGGGAACTGCTACCGGTGTCACAGCAGCCCTGCAGCACTGAGACTAGTGACAAGCAGGAGGGTGCAGGGTCCAGCCAACTGTGGCAAAACCTGACATTGTAGAAGCACGCATGGTCCCTACCACTGTTGGCAGAGGAAGAAAAACATGGCTGTTCTCAGCCTTCAAAATATAGCAAGTGTATCTTATTAGCAGGACCAGAATGTTAGCAGTGGAGGCTGAGAAAATATAGTCCCCAGACTTTATGCTCCTTAACCACCAGGGAAAGTATAAGAGAGGGTGGGGATGCTGCCCAGGGCTGATGGACAGTACCAGGCCCCGTAGGAAAGACGGGAGAAGGCAGAGAATCCAGGCAAGACATGGTGACAGCGCCAGTAGATGTGCTGAATGTGCACACACAATTCCAGGTGACCAAAAGCCAGACTTGGGCTTGGAGATTTAGATTTGGAAATCTGATTTAAAGGAGATAATAAATGAAATGGGAGACAGAGACAGTGAGCAGAGAGAGAGAACAGAAGACTGAGATCCTGGGCATGAGTTATGGCCATCTTTAGGCAATGGAAGAAGGGAAGACCTTAGTAGGGAACAGACAAGCATCAGTTGGAAGGAGGCGAATCTGGAGAAGGTAGCCAGGAAGGCAAAGGAGAGTGAAACTCTAGGAAGGAAGGAGTGGCCAGTATAGACAAATACTTAACCAAAAAGATGCAGAAAAGGTCATTGAAGGTGGTCACTTCAGATCCATTGATGATAAGAAACCACTCTGAGCGTAATGATCAGGGTGAAATTGGATTGAAGTTAGTTGTCAAGGTTAATTTGGTGGGGACAAGTGTGAAGCAGAACATGTAAGTTATTCTTTAGAACAGGCAGTGGGGAGAAGAGGAAAAAAGGGATAAATTGCAGCGGGAGAATGGAGGAAAAGGAAGATTACATTAGGATAAAGTTGATGTTAACTTGCTTGCCATCTGGTAAAAAATAAAAAGGAGCTGGTGGAGAGGGAAAACAGCTGCCAAAAAGGCAGGATGAGAGCAAAGGTCCAAAAGAGGCAGGAGGATGGAGTCAGGAATTCAGCAGTAGCCATGCACAGAGGGCTCCAGAGCCTTCACGTCTGTCCGTGTTCTACTTGGCATTGCCATCAAGATGATCACGAACATGCGGAATTCCCCTGGAGAGTATGGCATCAAAGCAGGGACACCCGCGACGTGTTTGACAGAGTGATGATCATCCATTCTGCCCAAATTGAAATGTGGAAATGAGCACCACCGAAAACACTGCCAGTCAATGCAGATACAAACTCTTCTGTATTGATGTGCTTCAAAGAGCCACACTTACTAACTGCCGCATTGTGACAGCTCCCTGTTGCATGCTGTGGTTGCCATCTGTGTTCACCCATGAGAACATCGACATTTGATTTACTCAACTTTACTAATCAATTCCTTGGTTGTAGAAAAACTGCAGTATAATTTTAGAGCCCATATTATAGCCTAATAAGGTATAGATAATTAAGTCCTAAGGGACCCATGTTCTAACCAGTTACTGCAAAATGGGCCCTTTTTCCTCCAGTTCTGAATCTGGGGAAAGCCTTTGCATTTTACAATTAAATCTGTTTTTCTTCCAACACAGTCTTTTGTTTGGGGGAGGCGAAGATAACCAGAAACAAGTTATCTTGCTTCTTATTACTTGTTCCTTAACACTTGTGTAGCATAGGTACCACTGTCTTTACCAATATTACAATAAAATCACACGGATGGAAAGAAAGCAGAGGTCTGGATAGTTTCCCATGTGTGTATAGAGAGAAGGGGAAAAGGATTTCTTACACTGGATCTGAAAATCCCAAGGCAGCACAGCTTTAACATGGAAAATAGTTACTGTTGTATATATCTGTGCATGGCGTCATGGTATTTTCTAGCAGTTTATACAACATAGTATGTTATAACTCATCATTTATGTTTTAAAAATCCTATCACTTGGCAACTTAGTGTTTATCAATGCTTAGTTTTCCTTTTCATTTTATACTTTTACCGGAATTGTGCTTCTTTTTCCGTTGCTTTTAAATACCAAAGAAATTTTTAAAGTTAGTTTCAGTATATGGATTCTCTGCCCTTTCCCCCCAAGTTTCCTTGCTCCTTTCTTTTTTTGTACCATTGACAATTTAAGAATAAAGGGGCACTATTTTGGCCTAGAGTCACTGTATTTCCAACATCAGCTTCATTTGGTAGAAATGTGCGATACATAAAAGTACTCTGTAAAAGCTTGTATTCCATGGTAAGAAATACTTGAAGACACTTGACTTTTATTTAATGTCAACTTTGTGGTTGGAGAATCTTGCAGTTATTGGTACTGGTTTTATCATGGAAGTTCTTTTTTAGCAACAGATATTCTGATGCTGTTACTCTTTACTTTCTAATAGACATCCAAGGTCAGTAAGAACATGTTCTAAAGACTAGAGGAAATCTGAGAACCCCAAAATGTTGGAAATAAATACACAAGTCATGGCATATAATGGAATATAATGAGATAGGTGCTCCGAATATGTATATATACCAATTGCAAGAGCACTACATTGAGGCTGGCATTGTTTGAGATGTAGGATGTAGTTAATAAACTTCCACGAAACAGTGAACATAACTTTAAATGTATGTAATTCAGTTGGAAGAACCTTAACTGGTTTGGTTAACAATGATCTATAATGCTTTGCATTTGATTAAAATGCCAACACGTATACCAAACTGACATGAAGTGCTCTTACTTTCAATAGATATACAGACTACTTTACACACGCTTGAAGCATACAGACACACTTAAAGCATGTTTCTCATTAAGAAGATCCATAATAAGCAATTTAAAATTTGCAAACATAATCATTAGTTATGTTTGAAAATCCCTTTGCCATCAAGCTACATCCTACTCACTTTTCAAAAATTCAGCATGTGTCAACACCTCCAGAGAAGCCTCTCTTGATGCTCAGCTCTCTGCACACCCCAGCATCCTCTTCTGGTGATTATTGCACTGTGGGATTTTTGTTGGTCTGCCCATCTCCTACACTTGCCAGTTTGTCTTTATTCAAGTCACTGGTTGTAACACAAAGCACACTGTAGGCATTCAACAAACGATTAGTAAATATGGGAAGACATAAATGAATGAGGTGATAAGTGAATGAATGAATAAAGGAGGGAATAATTATTCAGATTATAGAAGGTGTTATTTTTAAGCTTTTGACCATTGGAATTAAGATTAGATTCATCTAAATATGTTCTTCCCTCTATTTTTCAGCATCAAATATGCCTCTAATGAGTAAATCAGTATATAACTCCATAACTTAGGGAAGTTCCATCCACCCAGGATAAGCTGATAACCCATTGTGTGATGTGGGTGATAGAAAAAGACCTGAGATATACACTGGGGTCCCTAGTGAGCTTACAGAATAGTTGTAGAAATAAGAAACCTGTACATGAAATTGTTTTGATTGTATTTAACAGTGCCAGGTAGTATATGAGTGTTTTAAGAAGATACGAGAATAGAATAGAGATTCTCATAGGATAATGTACAAGAGTATGCTGTTAAAAATATAGATTCCTGGACTCTGCTCCCAGAGAATCTGATTTCACTGGATTTCAGGTGGATCTGGGTATCTGGACTTTTAACAAGTGTTCCCAGGGAAAGCATTTTTCAGTGGACTAAGGAGAGAGAGAGAGAGACTCCTGTGGTCCACAGTTATCAGGAAAACAGGAGATGAGACTTAGGTTGGAGCCAAAAGGATGCACATTTGGATAGGCAAAGAGGGAGGGGAAGGAGTCTCATTTTTCTCATGGTGGTTGGCAGAAAAATCCCTATCCAAATACCACATAATTACGATGATTGGCAGACAACATTTTTGTGATGTCCCAGTGTAAAGCATATTACTCTGATGGTTCCTTTTTTGTTTTTAATATAACATAAAGGTAAGTTTTTAAATTGACTTTTTCCCCCCAGCTTTTACTTTTACCTGTTAAATTGTGAAAAATTTTCATACTTCAGAGTTTCTAAGGATCAAGCGTGCCAGTTATTGCCATACCTTGAGTTGTGATATTTTAAACGATGAATATTGGGTGAAGAGTAGTAAAACATTAGAAGTATCCTTCTACCAACACCACATGGAAACCACTTTTTCCATTTTCCTTGCCAATAAAGCTTGGAAACTTGGAAGGTTATAAAGTTTTTTGCAAGTGCAGGCTGCTTTTCCATGTTTATAGATATTTACTATAAAATAGACTGCATCAAAAACACGTCTATCAACTGTCATACTGAAGGCTTGATGGTGTGTTCTTCAAAGCAGTGCAGACTTTGAAGGTGTTTGTTTGAAGATTCCCTGACCAGAGGAAACATATGTGTGGACAATTTGGAGAGCTCCGGAAAACTAATTGTGTAGGCTGGCAATCAATTTGGCATGAGTGAAAGAAGAGTGACAGTCAATATCTAGCTGGGAGGTGAGAGAAGAGCCTCAATTGTGACAGCTCAGTTGCCCAACAGAAGGGAAAAAGCAACACCCTGGCAAAAAGCCAACAAGAGCAGCACTTACTTGAATTCTGGCCCTCAGTAACCTGGAGATAACTGTAAGTCAGTGGGTCTGGACTGCTGGTCCGCGTGTGTCTTCAATCCTGATGGTGCAGATACACAAGACATCATATTAGCACCACTATTTGGCTCCTTTCTCCTTGCTGGGTACTCAGAAGACTAAATTTACCAGCTACCCTAGCACTTCCTTGGGCCATCTGACTAGTTCTGGCCAAGGACCCTTAAACTGAAGTGACAGTTCTGGAAGGAGGCAGTAAAAATCCCCACAACGTTCTCCAGTTTCTCTTTTCCCAGCTGCTGTGAAGGCCTCATGTTGAAAGGGTGGGGCGGGCCAAATACTTGAGTTACTCCATTGACAAGATGATCATAATCTTTATCACCCATACCAGGACAATTTTTGGAGTGAAAGGGACTGTGTTAATAATTATGCCAGGACAGTAGACACGACCTGAATGGTCCTGGGAAACCAGGACACAGAACCACCTTACCCGTGGAAGACAAGTGACCGCTGAATTGCCCAGACCTGCAGTTGCCCAGACTTTGTGTCAATAAGAAATTCAGTTATTTTTTTAAGTCACTGAGATGTCGGGGTTGTTTGTTGCTCCAGCATGGACTACCCTCTCCTAACTAATGTAATAGCTTATTCTTCAAACCAATTGCCGTCTGAAACTTGGAGAAAGGGACTTCGCCCCTTGCACTTTCTCAAAAAAAGGCAAAGAAGGTCTGTGCCTTCCTAAAATGTTCACTTGATTGGATCATTCTCCCAAGGAGCCTGTTTCCTGCCCTTCTCACACCACCACCAAAAGATTGATAATTCAAATGACCATGACTTCTGAAAGAACTATCTTTAAAGCCATTCTACAAACAAGTATCAACCTACATAGCATTTTTTTCATTTTATCTCGTTGTATCCTCATAACATCTCTTTGAAGTAAGTAGGACTAGCATGGTACATCCATTTTATAGATAAGGAAACTGAAGCTCAGAAATGTAAGTGATTTCTACTGAGTTACATAGTGGTAAGAATATCTCCACTGAGACTTACTTATGCCACTTTAGGGAGCACAGGGGACTGAGAGTACACTGACTCAGAGAAAATGAGAATCAAATTCAAAATGAGTTTGCCAGTGAGAATCAAGTCCAGTCATGTCATTCAATTCTTAATTTTCTCTAGGTCAAAATCTCAAACAGGTCTTGAAGCATAACAACAGAATGTGGTCTGTTTGGTGTACCCTAGGGGATTGTAGCCATCTGATGAGGAGCCAGTTACGACTGTGAAGAAGTATATAACTTATGCGAAACATAAGGCAAACCTCATTTTGAGTACCTAACATTAGATTCAAACTTTGAGAGGCCTAGCTCTCTGGGAGGCTGAGGCGGGCGGATTGCTTGAGCTCAGGAGTTCGAGACCAGCCTGAGCAAGAGCAAGACCCCGTCTCTACTAAAATTTAGAAAGAAATTAATTGGACAACTAAAAATATATAGAAAAAAATTAGCCGGGCATGGTCGCGCATGCCTGTAGTCCCAGCTACTTGGGAGGCTGAGGCAGGAGGATCGCTTGAGCCCAGGAGTTTGAGGTTGCTGTGAGCTAGGATGATGCCATGGCACTCTAGCCCGGACAACACAGTGAGACTCTGTCTCAAAAAAAAAAAAAAAAAAAAAACTTTGAGAAGCATGGTGCATGTTAAGAGAAGAAATCTTGGCTGGGTGCAGTGACTCATGCCTGAAATCCCGGCACTTTGGGAGAATGAGGTGGGTGGGTCCCTTGAGGACAGCAGTTTGGGGCTGCAGTAAGCTACAATTGTACCACTGTACTGCAGCCTGGGTAAAAGAGTGAGACCTTGTCTCAAAAAAAAAAAAAAAAAGATGAAAATAGCAGCATTTGAAAGTCAAACTGAGAAATTCGTTGCAGAATTAGAGTTGCCTATCTATGTGAGCGGATGCTTCCTAATTGGTAGCCCAGGAATAAATGTTCCTTTCAAAAAAAAAAAAAAAAGAAGAAGAAGAAATCTTGATTGTTCAGTCACATTTTATTTTTACTTCACCAAGGTAAAATTATAAAATCTCATTTTCTTTTATTTCAGCATATTATGGGGGTACAGATGTTTAGGTTACGTGTGTTGCCCTTGGTCCCCCCCGCCAAGTCCGAGTTTCAAATATGTCCATCCTTCGGGTAGTGCGCATTTTTATAAAATGAGGAAAATGAGGCTCCAAGTTGTTATTATAATACATTAGTCTTCTAGAACAGAACTTCCTCTAATTAAAATTTAAGATGTATCCTCATGATACGTTTAAATATTTTTATTATCCCTATCAACAGTGGCCAATAAAAATAAATATGGAGGACCAGTAATAAATTGAGCCATTGGTTATCTTCAGACTTCCCTCAGTATTTCAATACTGAGCTATAAAGATCTATCCCCAAAATAATACATTTATACTAAAAATAGTTGTCTTGGCAATTCAAAGTCCTTTTTGAGCAGTATCAGACTCAGAGAATGTTTGTGCTTCAGACTACTCAAGAAAATAAAATATAAAACAGAACTAAAGCTGGGTTCATTTGTGGAATTTCATTATTTTGAAGAATTCTGTGAGGACACATTACAAAGGCAGGCTTAGAAGTTGAGTAGATGAGCTCATGAGACTGGACATGGGAAATTATATTAACTATTAACTCTTTTATATTAATAAAATTAATGATCAGAGTAATTATAATTATTACATTAATTAAAAACATGGCTCCATTTAGGGAAAATAACCCATTTTGTAGATCTGTTGTGCCAACCCTGCCTTCAAATTATTAACCAGGGCAGTGGAATGCTGGTGAGGTGTACTTCCCCGTTGTGGCATTTACTTACACGTGGCACGTTCTTTCTCTCTGTCTGGATGATGCAAACTCTACAAACACATGAATCCATAAAGGCAATTTTATATTCTACCACTGTTGAGCAAAAACATTTGAGATTTGCTTGTTAACATTCAGGGGATTCCCTTCTACTCCATGTGCAAAATGGGACTTCTCTGAATGCATCTCTCTGCTTCCCTGCCCTCTCCCAATCGGCCTCTCTCCATGCAGTGAGCTTCCCATGCAGGATAAGCACAGGCTGCCTAGTAGAAAATTTATGTCGCTTTCTGTTCACATACAGATGGCCCTGGAGTGAATATGATGCAGTAATTCAAATTGGACTAGCACCTTTCGATCTGTTTATGAATGGTGTTGCATCCCCATGAGTGAATTAGAGCACCATGGTTTCTAGGCAGTGGTATTATTCTTGCAAAATTTGTGCTGAATTAAAAATATATATCATCTAAGAAAGAAATAAGCAACTCCAGCCTTCCAACATTTATCCAGAGTGAGTTTCAGTTTCAGTGCAGTTTTCAGTTATGTTCACTATAGATTTACTGTTCCTAGCTATTGCAGTGGGTATAAGCAGAGATTGGGTTAACACCATCCAAGTCACAGCCAACCTGGGGATTGTTTCTGCTTACGTGCTTAGACGTTCTAGCTTCTAAGGGAGAAACTCTCATTTTCTAAGGAAACAAGTCGGTGCAGTTATGCGGAACCCAGTTCAAAACCAGCAGTTTCCACATGAACAGTTTGCTCTTGGAACTGAAAATTAGCTTTTATTTTTGCTCCCAGACTTGTGGAAAGCTTTACACTGCAATTAAAATGGGAAGGTGGGATGGGTTGTTGAGGAGGGCAGTGGAAGTAGAATGAGAAAAAAGAAACTTAAAAGCAAATTATATGGGGAGCAATGCAAAATATGTTCTTTATTAAGGTCATTCTCTTATCTTCTCTCCCATAGGCAGGAGAGCAGTGGGCTGTCTTGCCAGAGATCAGCCTGTCAAGAGTCTGACAGTGGTAAAGGGCCCCCTGGTTAGAGACTGAGTCTAGAACCCTGGCCTCATTAGGGTGCTGTTTTAAGCTCCAAAGCTAATTAGCTCAGTTGAAGCATATGGGCATTCAATGTGACGAAAAGAACAGAGGGCGATATTTTGTTTGTTTTACTACTGACCACAAGTCCTACATCTCAGCTCCAAGTGTGACAGCTGAAGACTTAGCCCCTCCAGTCTTACTGGCACTTCTCACTTGCCACTACTGCTCTCTGACAAGTCACATCTATATATAGGTCTGTGGGAAGTGAAAATGTATGGAGCCAGAGAATGCATGAGTGAGGAAAAAAACTATAAGATTCATTCATTCACTCAAAAAATAATGGAATACCTACCCAGTAACAGTAGCTGTGCTTAGTTGCTCTAGTATTCGGAATGACAAAACAGAAAATCATGTAGATTTTAAATATACATACTATTCTGTTACAACCACTATATAGCAGACACTAATTTAATCCTATGGGCCCACAGGTTGGATACTACTATCTCCACTTTTGTTTTTATGGATTTACATGTGTACTGACTCATTTGTTCATTAAAAATGCATAAATTGAGGTTCTATGAGAATAAGAAATTCTTTCAAGCTCATACTCCCAGTAATGGTGGAACTAGTGTTGGAACCAGTGTGTGACTCCAAACTTGTAAGCTTTTCCTGTGCCACATCAGCATTCAAGCAAACATTTAAACCCCTCTGGTGTTTACTTCACTGGGTATCAACATTTTCTGCAATATTGTTATCATGTGCTGAAATCTGGATCAATGGGTGCTTGTTACTTGCAAATAAATACTGTACAGTCAGCCTTCCGTATCTGTGAGTTCTACATATGTGGGTTCAACCAACTGTGGATTGAAAGTATTTGGAAAAAAAAATACACAAAATTCTAAAAGGCAAAACTTGAATTTGCTATTCGTCGAGTACTACATTGAATCCATGCAGATGAAGGGATATGTTGGCTGTTTGTTAGGTAATCTAGAGATGATTTAAAGTATACAGGAGGATGCACATAGGTTATACACAAATACAGTATTATGCCTTTATATGTAAGAGACTTGAGCATTCTCAAATTTTAGTATCTCAGGAGGGGTCCTAGAACCAATCCCCATGGGTACAAAGGGGCAATTATACTTGCATCAGTCAATCTTTTCTACCAATTAGATTAAAATTCTTCCAGATCTAGGTGTATACACAGTGATATAGTAGTCCCTCCTTTATCCACAGGGGCTGTTTCAGCACCCCCAGTAGATGTCTAAATCCTTGGATAGTACCAAGCACTATATTTACTATGTTTTTCCTATACATATATACCTATGATAAAGTTTAATTTATAAATTAGGCACAGTAAGAGATTAACAACAATAACTAATAATAAAATAGAACAATCATAACAATATACTGTGATAAGATTTATGTGCATATGATCTGTCCCTCTCTCTCAAAATATCTATATTGTATTCTACTCACCTATTTTCGGACCAGGGTTGACTTTGGGTAACTAAAACCGTGGAAAGTGAAAACTCAGGTAAGGGGGAACTACCATAGATTATAACAACTGTTATCTTTTATATAGCTTTTATTATAACCTGGAGCCCAAATAAATACCTGTTGAAGCATTTAATACCAGCGATCAATGGAAACCTATGTCTTGCCCATCAGGCACTCTCAATTCAACTCAAATGCCACAGAAAACACATAGCCAAGCCTTGGCCTATTCTTTCCCTTTGTGCTTTCTTAGCACCCTGAGCTCTCTTGTGTTGTAGCGTGATAGCAGCTTATTAGCGATCTCTGAGTTTCTTGAGGTCAGTGACTCTGCTTTGTCTGTCTCTAGTAACTCAGAGTGAATGGAGGAAGAAATATATAACTTCTGCAAAACAGGATTAAGCAATAAGACAAGGCCTCGTGAGTACGCTGTTGTCTCCAGTAAGGATTCCCTAGATTCCTTCATTTCTCCCACCTTTAACATCTGAAAGGGCAAGTCTAGGTGGGACCCAGGTTATAGAGCTTTCCTAATGTGTAGAGAAAATACTTCAATTTACCATCATCTATAGGCTTAGTCAAGAGATTGAAGTTGGAAACAAGCCAGACATGGTATCTGAGAGGTCTTAAGAAAGAACCCGTTTTCCTGGAGATAGCTGGAAGAGGGACAGATAAGGAGAGAGAAATAGAAGA
Source organism: Propithecus coquereli (assembly GCF_000956105.1). NCBI lineage: Eukaryota > Metazoa > Chordata > Mammalia > Primates > Indriidae > Propithecus > Propithecus coquereli. Next base: position 7,923,808 of record NW_012148952.1, read on the forward strand.
GTGGAACCAGTACCTTAGGTGGTAAATTACAGGGAGGACAGAGGTGTACTTACATCACTACTTCCCAGTTAGGATTCTGGAAAAGGACCATGACTCTGTCTTCACACGAACTGAAGTATGGAACATCCACTTGGTGGTCAGTGTGCTCATGGAAAGGAGGCCCTGAGTTCTGTCTTTCTGGGTGCCCTCAGATTCAGTGTGGTTTAGAGGTGAAATGGAGAGCCAGTGAGCTACTTTTGAGTCTGAGGTGTCAGGGCTGCAGCAGCGCCTAAAGATGGACTGCCAGGTTCGCAGGCTGAGTAGAGGCTACAATTTAACCCATTTAGGGCACTATGCCAGAAGCTGACACGAAGGTCATTCAGAGTGCCATGCCACCAGGCTCTGACCAAGCAGGATGAAAAGACTGGGAGCTGTCCCAGCCTCAGAACATTCAGATGCAGGGCTAGCCACAAACCTATGAACCAAGAGCTTTTCTCCAGATATTAACATAAGATGACACCACACCCAAGTCCCCTACTCTACAAAGACCATGATCCACCCAACCAGACGTGCATATACCTAGGAGCTATCTATGGGAAGGTAGCAGCATGCTCTTCTTCTACTAAGAGGTTAAACATTTCTGTTGAAGAGACTAATGGTCTACCTAAATGAACTTTGTCAATAATTCATTATAAGAAATCGTAAATATACAGAAGAATTGAAAGAATTTTGTAATGAACACCACACACACACTAACTAGATTCTACAACTCATATTTTAATACATTGTACTTGCTTCACCACGTATCTAGTCATTTATCCATCCCTTTCTCTACCCATCAATCTTTCTTACTTTTGATACATTTCCAAATAAGTTGCATGCACTTCCCCTGAATACTTGAGCATGTATATAGTTAACTAGAGTTCCATGTTTGTTTGCAGTTATTTTTATTTCTTTTAAGATAAAATTTACATACAATGAAATACATCCATCTTAAATGTAACATTGGATGAATTCTATCCAATGCATACACCTGTGTAGTCCAAACCCCTATGGAGATACAGAACATCACCATCATTCCTCATCCCAAGAAGTTCCTTTATGTCCCTTACCAGGCAATCTCTACCCCCACAAGGTAATCGCTATTGTTAAATTTTACACTATAGATTAATTTTACCATTCTAGAATTTCGTATAAGTGAAATCATACAGTATTTAGTCTTTTGTATGTGACTTCTTTCACTCAGCATAGATTTTGAGTCTTCCATGTTGTTTCAAGTATCAGTTATTCCTTTTGGTTGCTGTTTAGTATTCCAGCGTAGGAAATACATGCCACAGTTGTATGAGGGCTGTCCAGAAAGTATCCAGCCATTGTTAATATAATGAGAACATATTACATGGCTGGATACTTGCCGGACAGCCCTTGTATGTTGATGGACACTTGTTTCTGAATGGATTTAAAAAATTTTATTTAAAAATCCTTCATATTAGACTAGAGTTAGTATTTAAACCAGGATTTGGGTTCAAAGTCAATGCTAATCATATTGTGGGGACTCGTGAAAAAGACTAGTTTGATTATATACAAATAAATGAATTTTATTTTGTCTGAACATCCAAGTTGGAGCAGCAGGCTTAAATTTTCTTAAAATACCATACAGACATCTAGTGAGAGAGAACTGGTATTTTATTGTGATTATTTCTTTTTTCCCAGCAAATTCAGTAAGTGCATTCATCGTCATATGGCCATTGACCTTAGAGGAGGAGAGAACACTTCACATGGGGCCAGGTGTCATGTACCATGGGTCGTGTCAGGATTTCCTGGGGAGGAGGCTTGGGGAAAGAAGAGGTGCTGCAGCAACTCCAGCCCTTCTGACGCCTTTCTAATTTAACCTCAGCTCCTTTCTTCCTATCATTAAATGAAGTTCAATCGTGGTAGGACCCTTGCTTAAATCGACACACTTTCTCAGAGTGAGAAGATTGGAAGTCAAATGCAGTGAAACACAAGAAAAAGCAATTTGCAAGTCCCAGCAGCAGCTCTTGACAAACTTCACGGTACAGGGGAGATAAAAGGGAATGTGATGGGCGTTTCTGGCAGCCTCTCACCCGACGAGAAGGATGGGAAGGGATACTGAATGATTTCAATGTTAATTTCATTATTAATTTGTATTGGACTCATCAGCAAGTACACATGTCAAAATATTTCTTAAAGGCAGAATATAACTGAGTCTAGTTTGCGGTTGAATGAGCCCATCAGTCGTGAGTGTGGTTTGGGGAGAGTGGCTTATTGAGGGGTTTCCAGTGTTCTGCCCTATCTCTGTCAAAAAGGAAGTTATTCTCCACTAAATAGCTGACTATAGGAGTCAAAAAAGAACAGTTCAGTCTAATAATCTGATCAGTTCCTAGATTGTTACTAATCAAAGTAGAGGGCTAGATTTCAGAGGCAAGGAGGGGATGAGGAAAAGCCCACACCTGTTTACATATTAGAACAAACAGTTCCTAATGTACCTTGAAGTCACATTTTCTAACACTGCTTTCATTATTGAATAATTTAAGTTCTTTGGGGTCCAAATCATATTCTCTGATTGTAAAGAAAGCCTTTGATATTATCCGGCCCTGAATGATTAGGTGTTACCTTGTCACGAAAGGGTTTAGGAAACCACTAGCTTTTAACATATTCTTCCAGAAGGGTCTTTTTTTGCTGTCTAGACAGACCCTCTCTTTGAGACATTGGATGCAGATCCAATGATAGGTACCTCCGGTGATCTGCACCTTAAAAGATGTCTATGACAAAGGTAAACTCCAGAGAACGGAGAAAATCTATTTACAATAGCTCACTAATCTGCTTTTGTGTGGATTTGAATTGTTACTTTTTAATGAATTATTATTTAATATCCTATTTCCCTAATTTTACATTAGTGCCCTTCTTAAGCAAAAACTATAGATTTTTTGCTTCCCCCAGAGAACATGTTATAATAGGAATTTATTGATTAAATAATATGTACCTTAAAAAATGGAATCTATTTTGATTAAATAAAATACCTTCATTTATACCTATGTTACCTAAAACATACTGTTTGCATATGTATTTGGTTTATTTCTTCTGGCTTGCTGAGGAGTGAACTTTTCAAAAGTAGTTTACTTAGTATACATTAAAATTGATTACATCTCACTAAGTATAATTTTTACATCTAACTATAATTTTGTTCTGTATGTCTTTAGTTATGATAGATACTTGACTAGTATTTAGGGAAGGAAAGGTTTTAGTCTCAGGTAGGGGAGTAGGGTGAAAAACTAGAAGATATTGATTAAGGCCAGTGTTTCAGGGTAAATTGTACCAATCGGCCATTTAACAACCAACAAAAACCAAAACTCTGCCTAATTGGGAAGAGAAATTGGCTTATTTTTAGTCATATTTGGGAGACAGATGGTAGAACTGTACTGTGAACTTACTGGTCATGCAAACCTTCTTACATTAGCTATTAAAATAATAAAATGAAGCAAAATGTCATTGGGCATCAAACAACAATGAGCACTGCTTCAGTCTTTGATTTGGGGAAAATTAGGTAGAGAGGTTTGCTAAATAAGAATTTTGAAAAGAAGATGTCATCAAAGAATAAATAATGGTATATTCTCATCAGGTTTAAAACATTTTCTCTGTGACCAGATTCATAAAGGTTGTGAAATGATATGGCAACTTGATTTTTTACCAAGGATTGGGATTGGTTCCTGAAACTGGTTCCAAGCTTTAGTTGGAAATGTAATCGATTTTAATTAATCATAAAGTAGTGCCAGAAAAGTGTTCACAGTATCACCGAGGGTTCTGAACTGCTTGAGATTGTTTTAACAATTTCTTGTCCACCTCCACTTCTTATTTTTTTAAGTATAAAGCCAAGAAGGATGGGGGAAAGTTGAACACATGTTTTCTTTTTTGATCCAGCAACTTAATTGTACAGAAGAGATAATTCAATAAGATATGCACTGAGACAGAATTGTATTTTAATGTAATAAAAGAAAAAGACATGATTTCATTTTAACTGAGTTCTATTCGTAACTGTTGGTCCATATTTAAGCCAGATGTTTATAAATGAGTGAAGTAAACATCTAGCTTCCGTGCTAAGGTAGGAAGAAAGTAGACTAATATTTAGAAAACCAGAAGACTAGTCCCTTGATCTGCCACGAATAAGCTATGAGATCTTGGGCAATCTTAGGACCACTATCATTACTTTCTCTGTTTATGTTACATTTGGCAAATGTGGAAAATCCTTTTCGATTCAAGAGATTATTTATATAAAATGAAATTTCATATTAGAAATTGGCCCTGATCACTTATTATTTTAGAATTTGTGACTTCTTCATACCTCCCCCATCCCCCAGCTCCCACATAAGCTTCGATTTTCTCTTCTACTAGATCTTAAGCTCTCCCTGGGTCAGAAACAATACTGTTGCCTTCCTGGGCTCAGCATATGGAAGTTATTACATTTACCAAGAGAACACCTAATTAGAGGTTAAGACTCTTATTTATTTAAAACCATTTTCCTGAATGTCAATAGTGTCGAGTGGAAAGATGCTGCAGTATTTAGAGTCAGTAAAAATGGTTTAATTTGAACTCCCTATCCAACTATGATCCTTAAGTAAGGCGCCTAACCTGTCTGTGCCTCAGCTTCCTCATCTCCTAAATAGGTATAATGGCATTTTAAAAGTGCATTATATGATTAATAGATGAGAGGGTTCTTGGGCAAGTTAAAAGTACTATTCAGTTGAGTTATTATTAATAACAAAAGATTTGTGAAAATATAGGGAACAGCTTCTGCTCTCCCCACTGGGTATGTGAAAAGGTGGCTTGCATAAATGTGTGTTCACAAATCATTCCTTGAGCCCTCATAACCAATATCCACTGTTTTCTTGAAAGCCTAAATGGGTCCTGGTGCCATCCTTTGTGAAGGCAGAATTTCCCCAATTACTAATCCAGGTTTGGACTGTCCCAGTTCATCTGCAGTTTTCTCACTCTGCCTCTGAGTAGCTACATGCCATATTAGAAATGTTGGCATTTTGAATTATACTACTCTGAATCCTCATGGGTGGGCCCTAAGGACAAGGTCATTCAAACACAGTCTGAATACACATGGCGAATGCCTGGCACAGAGTAAGTACTTCATACTTCTAAAAGTGATTTAATAGCGTCTACTGAGTGCCTGCTTTATCCATAATCGAGGGAACTGCATAGGAAATACATGGCATGGTCCTATGCCAAATGACATTTACTCCAGAAGACAAGACTTCCACATACAAAATATTTGAGTGCTGTAGGAAAGGGTTTTTAAGTGATAGAATGAATGCTTGAAAGTATAGGGCTCTACAAATTCAAAGAAGTGGGAAATCAATGAGGAAGTATCTACAGAAGCAAAAGTTGAGGCAGAGTTGGAAGACGGATGGAATATGAAAAGGTGAAAGGCAGCTGGCATTCCAAGAAGCAGCAACAGCAGGAGCAAATGTCTGGAAATGGAAATGAGCGTGTCCTTTACTCTTTGCTTCTAGGCAGTGGGGAGCGACTGGAGGTGACTATTTAAAATAAAACAGAATTAAAACATGTAATATATTTTATGATATAATTTATAGAAATACAAACGTGTACAAAGATGTATGTGTAGAGATGTTGATTGTCTGAAATAGCAAAAATTTTGAAGTAATTTAAATTCCGTCATTAGAGGAGTGCTTAAATAACTTATGGTGCATTCACACCGTGACATGCTTGGAAGCACAATCATGTGTCACATAAAGGACATTTCAGTCAATGGTGGACTGAATGCAAGACTGTGGTCCCATAAAATTATTAATATAATGGAGCTAAAAAATTTCTGTTGCCCGGTGACGTCTTGATTGTCCTGACCCTGTGCAGGCCTAAGCTAATGTGTGTACTTGTGTCTTAGTTTTCAACAAAAAAAGTTTTAAAAAATAAAACAATTAAAAAATACAAAAAAAAAGCTTGTAGATTAAGGTTGTAAAGAAAATCTTTCTGTACATGTGTACAGAGAATTTATGTTTTAAGCTAAGAGTTATTGTAAAAGCGTCAAAAAGTTTTAAACGAATGTGTATATACGTATAAGTTATATATATATAAAGTTATAAAAGATATATATATGTAAAAGGTTACATAGTAAAAATGCTGTTGTAAGCTAAGGTTAATTTATTATTGAAGAAAGTTTTTTATAAATTTAGTGTAGCCTAAGAGTACAGTGTTTATAAAGTCTATAGTAGCGTACTAAGCCTTCACATTCACTCACTACTCACTCACTGATTGACCTAGAGCAACTTCCAGTCTTGTGAGCTCCATTCATGGTAAATGTCCTATAGAGGTGTACCATTTTTTATCCCACATACAGTATTCTTACCAAACCTTTTCTATGTTTAGATACACCAATACTTACCACTGTGTTACAGTTGCCCATAGTATTCAGTACAGTAACATGCTATCCAGCCTTGGAGCCCAGGAGCAGCAGGCCATACCATGTAGCCTAGATGTGTAGTAGGCGATAGCATCCAGGTTTGTTAAGTGTACTCTATGATGTTCACACAGCGACAAGATCACCTAACCATGCATTTCTCAGAACCTGTCCCAATCATTAAGTGACTTGTGACTGTAGTTGAAAAGAGTGAAGTAAATCTTTATGTGCTGACATGGAAAGACATGACAGTATATTAATGGAGAGAATGCATTCATGTAATATTTGTTAACTTTGAAAATTGATTTTAAAAAATCAAAGTGGTGTTTCAGGAAGATTAATGTGGTGACATTGTATCAAGTTAAAAGGGAGCAATTGGAAGTGAACAGGGCTATTGGGAAGCGTGTGCATGAGTACGGATGTCCAAGGCCAAGGAGAGAGACCTGGATGATAGAGAGAGAATGCAGAGACATCCTGAAGAATGATTTTAAAGGACTTCATGGCAGATTCTTAATAGGGGATGAAGGAGAGAGAAGAGAAAAGAGATTTCCAGGTCTAAGCTTGGGAAATACACACTGAGGAATGATTTCTACTAACTGGAACAGACCCACGTTAATCAGAAGCCTTCTTTAAGAAATTCTTCCTATTTTTGTCTCTCAGGATGGAAGAAACAGTACGAAATCTATTGCAGAGTCAAGGACCTCCAGAGCAGAAAAAAGAAGACACTGTTAATATAATGGTCTATCAGGTACACCATGTTTCTTACTCTCGTCTGAGTACCGGTTGGCTTGTGTTTCTAGTGTATCTCTAATTTTGTCCTGTCTGACCCAGAGATAAAAGGTATGGTCCAGACCTCAGTGCTGGGAGCCAACTAGTCACCTCTAGTTTGAGATGATACACATGTTTATTTAACTCATTCATTTCTTGAATTCCTACCATGAAACAGCAGATTTTTGACTGTAGGAAGATGCAAAAAAATAAGTTTATAGTGAAACAGAAAGATGTATAAAAGCATCACAGTGCTCTGTGGTCAGCACTGCAAGAGAGGTGTCTGCAGCATTCCTTGGGAAGCCAGGGGAGGGAGGGACTCATCCTGTCTGAAGAGCTGAGGAGGACTCGCCAATGGTGTGATGAGGTGGTCTGAGGAGTAGAGAGCAGGCGAAGGCCAGGGGAAGCGGAGCCTAGATAAGGGTGCAGTGGTGTGGATCTTCAGAGCAGTGGAGAATAAGCACCTCCAGGTAACCACATCATGACCTGGTGATAAACAGTTTAACAGCGAGACTGAGAGTGCACGGAGGAGCTGGGTGAGGTCTGGGCTTGTGTGCTGTGCTCGAAGGTCTGGCCTTGCACCTCCGCCAATGAATGGGGAGTCTAAAGCGGTCCAAAGAGAGTTAGTGGTCAGTGAAGTAACAAGTTGTCATCTTCTCCTGACATCTCCCTTATGCCACAGTCCTTTAACACTAGCAGAGCGGCCAGGCTGGGAAGCGGGACATCTAATGTGAGTGTGATTTAAGTTGGCTGCACAGAGATAAGAAGGCTCTGGTATGGTAGGAAAAGGAAAATACAACAGAAATAGCACAGACCCTCTATATAGATAAATTTAGGACTTTTATTAAAATCACTTCAAGTCCCAAATAGAGACCCAATATCCACTAGATAACTATGCATGAAAAGCTAAAAAAGGCAAGGGAATGGGTGGAAATTTGCGGTAATCACTAGGCAGCCCTAGGCTTTTGCTGACTAATCAGATCTTCCTGAGTCGTTCCTGGATGTTATACCTGCATTAGTACAAAGTTGAGGTGTAAGTAGGAAATGGGACTCAATTCTGCATTAAGTGGTTCTGTGCAGCATAAAAGAGGCATTTGAATCTCTAAAGTACATCATTTGTTGCCCCTCGCAGGTAACACCTGGCTTCCTTAGAACTAAATAATTCAACATCACTCCTGGGCTTTCTCCAGTTTTCTCATTGTGGGTCTCTTTCATCCAGATTGTAGTTTTCTCTTGATCATTCTCTTTAAATTTCTTCACCAGTTGTTAGCCAAATCTGTGGTTAATCACCATCAGAATTCATTTGTGAGATTGGAAGCTACTTAGAAAAACAGACACACTTTTAAAAATGTATTTTATAACTGTTTCCTCTCCCTAGCCCAGTCCATTAGTTTTGGGAATTTAGCTCTCTTCCCTCTAGGAAGAAGACAGTTATTAACTTGAATTAATGCTATGTAGAAGGAATATTTCAGTCATTGCTCTAATTGGCTTCAGACTCCTTATCTATAAAGTGGGAGAGGGACATGGGTTACATGACTTGTAGAGGTCATTTTACATTAGACAAACATTTATTGAACTTCACATATGTATTTGGTACAGCATTGTGCTCTGGGCATTCAAGAAACGAGAACAGAGACAAGGGCAAGTGTTTGCTGGGTCCCAGGGAGATCCCCTTCATCTCACAAATTCTATCATTCTAAGTATGGCTAATAGTAGCGAAATAGTTTATGCAAGATATGAATGGTAATACTGCTGGAGCACATACTTAACACCTCCCCGAGGCCAAGTTCTGTGTTTCAGGTAAAAGCTGGAAAATTTATTGCTTCATAATATAGGGTGTCATTAGCACACCTGATTCAGATTCTCCAACTTGCAAAGTTTCTCTGAAAGGAGACAGAGGGCTGTGTAAACCTTAGGCCCCTGGGAAAGCTGTAGTTTGTTTCATTTTCCATTGTGGTGGAAGTGTTTGTTCTGAGTCTTTTATCATTGAGCTAATATAATAATACGAGAATAATAGCTTTCTGTGTTCCAGGCCCCTGCTAATTGCTTTGCATGCATTAAATGTAGTCATATTTTGTTCAAGGGGTGTGTTCTTGAAGACCTCTCATAATTTGTTGCTTGTGTAATTTATAACTTGCATAATTCAACATGGATTCTCTCAAAGGACCGTGGGTCTTTCTGTTCAGCAGCTGAGACAGTCACACTAAGTGGTAATCAGTGGTTTAAAGTTTACCAGCTTTGCCATTGTGTGGTTCTTGACTGTTTTTTAATTGGAGAATTTGCATGATTTCAAGTTTTGTGCATGAAGTGATATTCATAACATTTTTATGTGATCATGATTTCAAATTTGCCTAGTTCAGAGCCCTATCAAATGCGACTAGACTGTAGCTCATTCAGTCCCCGTAACAATTTAGTGCAAGAGGTACTCTGACTATGCCCAGCTTACAACTGCGGACACAAAGCACAGAGAGGTGAGCACTTGCCTGAAGATGCACAGCCAGGAAGTAGCCTGGAAGGGCCTTGAACCCTGGTCATTCTGATTCCACAGCCTCAGCTCTTAGGCTGAAGATTCTGGGGAGATTAAGTGACAACGCGCAAGTTGCCCAGCTGGTTATTGTCTAAGTTGGGACCCGAACCTGGGTCTTTCCACATTGCATCTAGAGCTCCCTCCTTTTATCTATTCATTCCTTTTGCTCATTCATTCATTCATTCAAATGTCAGTTACTTGTTTACTTTCTTATCTAAGTGTATTAGTTTCTTGTTGCTATTGTAACAAACTCAGTGGCTTAAAACAACACAAATTTATTTTCTTATCATTCTGAAGGTCAAAAGGCTAAGGTCACAGTGTTGGCAAGGCTACAGTCTTTCTGGAGGCTTCAGAGAACTGTTTCTTTGCCTTGTCCACAATCTAGCATTCCTTGCTTGTGGTGCATTCCTCTGTCTTAAAAGTGTATCACTCCAACCTCTGGTTCTGTCGTCACGTCTCATTTCTCTCTAGCTTCCCTCTTTGAAAGACCTTGTGATTATATTGGGCCCAACTGGATAATCAACGATAATTTCCTCATCTTGAGATCCTTAACATGATCAAATCTGCAGAGTCCCTTTTGCCATATACGGTCACATATTCTCAGATTTCAGGGATTGAGATGTGGACATCTTTTGGGGGTGGGCATTATTCTATCACACTACTAACTAACACTAATTAACCTAGCAGGCCTGGTGGTACCAGATACCAGTCTAAGTGCTAGAGATGCAACTATGCCTGGCACAGCCCTTTCCCAGAATGCTTAGTTTATAGGATTCTAGGGGTTAGAGAGGGAAGACAGATGATCAGATATAGTCAACAGTGTGATAGAAACCAAAATGGAAACTTCCACGCATTCTGGGGACACAAAGGAATGCATCGTGAGGCCTGCTACACTGTTCTCCCTGAAGACCCTACCTCCCGACCTGGACTTATTTTTAATAATCTCTTCCCCTTTTCTGTTCATCTTTTGTCTCTTGAAATGGACATGAGAGTCATGAGCTTCCAGTGAGTCCCATGGCCTGCCTTTCTCAGAACATCTTATGTTCTCAGTGTTTTAGGACCATGTGTGACCATCAGGGCACATATGTTGGTGCTTTATGGTTTACAAAGCACTTATGTAAAATGGATCTCATTTGTTTATTCCAGCTGTCTCTAAAATAGATACTACCATGCTCTTTTTAGGATGAGGCCCATAAGGGTCTGTTTGAACTCCAGCAAATGTTAAGTGGTAGGACTAGAAGTAAACCCCAGATTTCCCTATATGAGATACACAGAATTAAACTGAGAAGTTATCTGTGGAATATTTTGGATGGCAGGGTGGAAAGTGGGCACAGTCTAAAATCCCAGATCACAAAGTCACTGTCTCTAAATACCAAAACAAAAAAAACACAAAACTACATGAAAGTAAACAGAGATAAATTAATAAGTTGTAAATCGTTTGGTTCTCATTTCCCCTGTGGAAGAGACAAGCATATGGCATATCATAGAAATATTGTCATTATGTGCAGAGAAGGTGACATATGCCCCCAAGACAGACTCATTTCATTAGGGAAAAATAAAAGACCTGAAAAGGAGGAGCCCAAGTAAGTAAAAACATCTCCCAGTGTCCCTCCTGCTTTGTTTCTTTTTCCAGTTCATTCTCTCTGGGTATTTTGTGGGTTTTCATGAGTCATGTTATGTGTTCTTGTCGCTCAACCCACCATTTGATTTAGTTAAGTAAATTAGGAAACTTACGTTAGTAAAAAAAATTCATGATTAGACATGAAAGGAGACAATTAGGCATAAATTTAATGGAACAACCGGTTAGAGAGGGGCATCATTCCTTCAGCTTCATCTGTCAAAATATTTAAACACAGGCAGCCTGAGTAAGCTGTGAATAATCAGAGCGCTGAGGAGAGATCAGCGGATACATCCTCTTGTGTCCATGGCTACCTTCCATGCTCCTTAGTTGTAGCTGACACCCTTCTTCTTGTCCCTGCTTTCCCATACAGAACATGAATTGAATCCCATTAGCTAATGCATTTAGGAAAAAGGTGTATGGGCAAGTGGAAATAGCAACCGGGGAAAAAAGACTCACCTGTGGGGCAGCTTTAGCTGCTATCAAGACTTTTTTTTTTTTCCAGCATATTGTGGGGGTACAGATGTTTAGGTTACGTATGTTGCCCTTGCTCCCCCCTCCCCGCCCTAAGTCCGAGTTTCAAATATGTCCATCCTTCGGGTGGTGCGCATTGCACTCTTTGTGTATGCAAATACCCGTCCCCTTATCCCCCCTCCCCCCTGCCCCCTGCCCAACATCCAATAGATGTTATTCTTATATGTGCACTTATGTGTGTACCTTTTGACCTTAGACAGTCACTTAAACTCTCTGGGTTCTTTGTTTTTCAGATTTTTAAAAGAGGATTTGGACTCAATTCAGGATCACAAATGTAAATGCTTTCAGTCACCAAATAATGTAAATAGTTAAAGTGGGCCAGGTATGAGAAAAATCAAGTTCCCTCTGGGGGTTTACATTCTATTTTTCCGCTTTTCATAAGGAAATAAATACAGGGAAGGTTTTTCATTTGGTTTATATTAACAGGCAAAAACCATGCTTTTGAAAGCCATACTGTAGCAACACATACCTGGTTAAATGCCAGAGCGACAGTAGGGAGTGGTGGGGACTGTGGCAAACTGGAGAGCCCCAGAAATACACACCAGTGCGGAAAGATGGCCACGTGTTTCAAAAGAAGATGAAAGTTCAGGTTTTGTAGGAAATTCCTTAGTCTGTAAATGATGACTTTTTTTTTTTTTTTATATGTGGAATAACTGAAATGTGTGCTAAACCGAGGACAACCCTTAGAATAGAAAGATTATTTCTAGGGTTTTTTTTCTTGCTCTTAGAACTCTGAGATTTGGGCAGTTCTGTTTGCACTCCTGTAAGGCCTGGGCTACAGGAAATGCAGCATAGAGCACATCTACCTATCTGACCCCCTACTACCCAACACTTACTGAGCATCTGCTGAGTATCAGTCACTCTTCTAATCATTTTACAAGTAAGAGCTCATTAAATTTTCACAAGAACCCTTTGAAAGAGTTACTGTTATTTTCCTCATTTTACAGAAGAGGAGGCTGAGACACAGAGAGGTTAAATAGCTGGCCCAAAGTTACACATTACCAGTGTCAGGTCACTGGAGGTCCTTTGTGCCAGTTTAATGGGCTGAGTAAGCCACCATGAAAATGGAATGCAGAAACTTTGTCAAAGATTTAGTGAGTCATTGTCCCAGCAGAGAGCACAGAAAGGTAGATAAAAGTGATCAGCAAAATTACAATGTGTCCAAGTTTGGTTTGCTCTCTCTCTATTCCACCACCTTCTTGGAGAGCCCTGGGCTATTTGTTGTGTTTTCTGAGCCTTTCTCTGTTATTTCCAAAGATGGTCTGTGCTTAGTCATTTATCCCTTAGTCTGCATCTAAAGCAATATAGTGTGTTACCAAGTTACTTCTATTTGAAGGGATCTAATTGAACATCAAAATTATGTTTTCACTAAATATTTCTTTAAAAGTATTAACAGGTGTAATTAAGCATGGGAAAGGGACCCTTTCTAGTTATCTCTACATCTTCAATCATCAAATATAGATCCAGGTCCTTTTATGGTACAGGCTAAACACATGACATGGTCTGAGACCCCCCCCTCACTGAGGCCCAAGACCTGCCTCACAGAGGTGTTAATTATTTCACAGATTATAATTCTTATCAGAGGTGGCAGGAAATTTTTTTACTTTAAACTTCACCTCCTTTCCTTATAATGATTTAAGTATTCTTTAAGCAAATCCAAAAATTTATGTACACCAGAGAGAAAAGTTAGGCTTGAAAAATTATATTAAACAATCAATTACAAAAGATACTTTTTAAAAGAATACTCCTTTAATAGCAATATCCCTAGTATAAAATGTGAATTTTCCAAGTTTCTAACATGATAACATTTTCTTTTTTCATGAACATATGTAGATAGAAGGCAAAATTGAAGTGTTTGTGGTTTTCAAGAGCTGGAAAGTTCTGACTCTTGTTTCCAATTCATCCTAGCCATGGCTAAGTATCAGAGTCACCTGAGGGACTTACCACAGAATCTCTCCAGGTACCTCCGTAAATCTGCCGAGTTAAAATGATGAAGGTTCGAACTGTTTGGTCTTGTTCCCAAGTTTGATGGATCGTTTTGATTCCTCGGGTCCATAGATCTTGGCTGGGAACCAGGGAGGTACATCAACACCCATTCATTCCACCATAACCTTTTCCCTCATTTTCCAAAGAGAAAATGGAGGTGAAGTGAAATTCAGAGCCCAGTGCTCACTCCAGTGCGTGTTATATTCAACTATACTGATTCTTACACACACAATACTTGTTTCAGTAAGTACCCTGGCAGTTAATTAGCCAAGAAAACTCTTTAGAGAGCTTGATAAATAAATTCATAGAAGTTATTTAGAAAGTGTTTCCATTTCTTTTCTTTTCCTTTTTTTTTAACCTAAACAAAATGTGGCAAAAAAAAAATGCAAACACCAGTATGTTGATAAACAATGAGTACACTGAGTGGAGGAGTGTACACCGGTAAGGAGGAAAAGAAAGCTAAAATTCTGTTTGTTGATAGAGTGGCTAAGTCTTTGCACAGTTATTTATAAAATTTTAATACTCAGTAGGGATATGAAATATTTTTATTAAGTGCTTTTATTTATGTCTATGGCCTGTAATCTCAGGAAGTCTCAAGTGCTTTTGATTCTGCTTTAAGAAATTGGTCTTTTCTTTGAATTGCTATGAACTGCTGAAGTGGGTGATGGTGGTAAAGGGAGTATTTTTATTGTGCGTTAACTTTTAAAGGGCTGAAAATGTTCCTTGAGGAAGCAGTTTTCTTTCTTCTTTTTTTATTTTTGTTTGTTTTAAGCAACATCCACTGTTCATATAATAAGTTCAGATAAAGAAGGTAGGATTTCTCACAACCAAAGTGTGTGCTTAGATTCAGGACAGCCAAAAGTAGTGCCCTTCACAAAAGGTGAACATTCCTTTTCTCTTTGAAATTATTCTGTAAGGTGAATTTTATGGTTTTACACCTATGGAACTATTTCCCAGAAATTCAGAAGTTTCAAAACAGTCTCATTTGGGAGCACCTGCTGGTTGGCACACTAACTAAGGAGAATATTTGTCTTGTAATTCCGAAGTTATATTAAATACTTTTACAGGTATCAAGGAATTTTAAATAATATCACTAAGAGTTTAAATAGTTACCTACATTCTTTGGAATTTAAAATCCCTGGTTTAATGGGTTCTGACTCTACTTTCTTGGTCTCGATTTCTTCCTAAATTCTGTGCTAAGACGTGAATACTTTTCCTATTAGATGTTTTGACCCTGAACTGAATTCTTACTAAGTAAAAGCAGAATATGGTCTCTCCGTTAGAACAAATCTCGCCTGTGAATAAAGTGGTGCCCTGGAAAAGCACCCTCTTCCTACAGGTGAACCGGGTATTCCCAATGCTCATGCCGTTTCCTCCGCTCGTCTCAGCACAGAGCCAAACTGTGAGTACTCGGTGCGTGTTTCAGGTCAGGAGGTTCTGTGTATAGAATCCAAAAGCTGCTGCCCTTTGGGAAGCGTGCAGCTTGGGCAGATACTTTGGGCACTTCAGATCATTAACCAGGCATATCAGTTATTTCCTCTTTTTATGAGACAGATGAATTTGACCAGAGCGAAATCACAATGATATCAGTCCTTGAACTTTGGTCTTACTTTCTTACCTCACTTGAGGCTGAAAACCTTTGACTTTTTTGTTTTGTAGAACTTGGCTTATTAATGCTTTGTGAACTGGTTATAAAATAAGCTGTAGGAGAAAATGTACCATTCTAGAATGAGGAAATAGTTAAGAAAGAAATGGACAGTGCCTGCTGGAAAAAAAAGAATACAGTTTCATTACAGAGATCTCTCCTATACGGTAACCTTTTAGCTGTATCGTGCTTATTGATCTTGCCTGCACAGTGAGCACGGCGTGGCAATGAAGAGAAACCACCGGGTGTGGGGTGAGAGGAAAATGGTCTGGCCAGGGGTCTGCTGTCTACATTGAAGCCATTGCAGGATTCAGGTGTTAACTGGCCTGACAGGCATATCTGAGGAGGCAGATCCACAGGCTTTGCAGGGGTAGAAGCTTGTGCCTGTGTCCTGCGTGGCAGTTTCGGGCTTACAAAAGGTAAGCCCAGACCTTCCTCAGGATTCAAGAGCAAGACAACAGGTTGGACTGTGATAGGGGTTCTCAGCCTACCTGGGCTCCAACCCAGAACAATTCCACAGTCTCCAGCAGCTGAGACTGGGCCTTGGTGTGTTTAAAAATTTCCCCAGGTGATTCAAATACATTGCTATGATTGTGAGTCAGTCAACTCCATGATCTTGAAGACCTTTTCTGTCCGGCCCAACTCTATGAGGAGGGGATCAGAGAAAAGGTTTTTAAGAAAGTTTAAATTACAGGGTATGGGGAATGTAGATCGTCAATGGAAGGTCAATGATTGTTTCTTCTACCATTAATAATTTTGCTGTAGCCTGAGAGGTGAAAGGTTATTTAATCCTCAATCACTTAAGGTCTGTACCAGCTGTGCCCTATCCAAAGGTGGAGAATTTGCTCCCCTCACCCAACCTCAGAACTTTGTCAAATCCTCAGGCCCTGGTAGGGTGGAGATCCTAGAGAAGTCTGTTGAATTTGCATTCCTCCTCCCACCCCCGTGTCAGGCTGTCAGCCATTCATTCAAATATAGAGTCAAACAGTGCTTAGTATTTCTGCTTTTCCCTGTGCGAGAGCTAATTTAGATTAGCACAGGGAAGAAACAGTCTGATGAAAGGGAAGTTATAGACTATTTAAAAAGAATACTATGAATTCTTAGCAGTCCCTCACATTCTAAAGACCACATATGTAAATGGTACTTGCTGGGGAATCAGGAGGAATTTAAATGAAAAAAAGTTTCAGGGTCAGGCAGACCTGGAAATGAATCCCATTTGTCACCTTCAATTGGTTTTGTCATCTGGGGCAACTTAATTAACTTGAATCTCACTTTCCTCTTTTCCATAATGGGTATAATGAGATTAAAGGGAAAGGTTGTTGTTTTCCACGTGCTTCCCTGACATAATTTCATTTAATAATCAGAAATAATGTATGATAAATTTCATAGCACATTTGAAGAATTCAGTAAACGGTAGCTGTTATCACACAATATTGTTATCTATTTAGCTGTTCTTCCCCTTCAAACAGGCAAATTCTTCCCCTTCCCCTGCCCTACCTTACCCTTCTTCTGTGGCCAGTGCCACAAAAGCTTCTGTAAGCCTAAATATTTAGGATTGGAGAAAATGAAGAAGCTATGAGAAATGTAGATATCTTGGGAGTTTGCTAAACCCAGAGTCGAGTTCCTAAGCAAGGCTGGCCTTTTTGGTGCTATCTTCTCCCACTGTGCAATCTGTTATCTCCATACCCAGTCTACCAGTATTTTCTCACTTACATATATTTCCCTGAAATCCCATCTATTAAAGCATAATTCCAATAAAAAGCGTTTAAGAAGATGACAAATACTTCAGAGAGAATCGTTCACATATTAGTGCGAACCAGTTTAATTTGAGGGCTTTGCTCTATCAGCTGATTCAGAAAACGAGAATTTAGGACATGGTATTAGAAGGGGAAGGAAACAAGAAATAGTTTTCCTGAACGAATTTAGGAGATTATAATCCTCTATGTTGACTGGATAAGTCTGGATAAAACTTCACCCCTGGGTGAGCCAGGAAAAAAAGCTGTTAGGAATTAGCATAGGGATGCTGAAGTGAGAAGAAAACAAGCAAATGCATATTGCAAATTATAGCCATCATTTTAATGGTTTGTCAAGTGCCACATGCACACACAAGGAGAAAAAAAAAACTGCTGTTTCTCTTTGTGCCCCTTCCCTCATGTTGTCAGGAGCCAGACCTCAGGCTGGTACTACCATAAATAAATGTTGCAGGCCTGGCCTGCTATCTCAGTGCCATTTAATACATGCCTTCTGTGGGTTGCACCAAGTGTCAAACCAAGTTCAAAGGGACTTTTGGAATAAGCCTATTGAATTGGGGTCTTAAATCAGCTTATATTTTTGCCTCATCTATTTCAATGAATAGCCAAACATCACATTCATGATGATTCCATTGTTTTGTAAACAAATCAAAGTGTTTTATAAAATGTTTTCTGTTTAGTAAGTTTGCCACCCTTCCCCTGCAGAAATTTTGTTCCTCATTAAATTAATAAATTAGCACAGTGAACCCATTTCTCCCCATTAAGCACAAGCCTCTCCCTTAGTCTGAATTAATAAGCTGCTGCTATAATTACAAGTGATGATCTGAAAACAATTCCATTGCAAGTACCCTACTACAATCTTTTTTATTGCATTTATAAAATAACTTGTAAACATATCCGTAAGTTATAAATTAGGCTGCATTTCTCTTGGGTCACTATATTTAATTATTCTAACCCTACTGTTAGAATAATTTTTCTTTTCTATACATTTTTATTACCTTTTGTTCTCCTCCTGAGCATTCGAACATCACCACTGGGGGGATCAGTGGTGAAAACTGGCTGAGTAATAATTAATATGTATTTTACAGTTTATAAGGTACTTTTACAACATCATCTCATCTGACCCTCATATTAACTTTTCAAAATAGGAAGGGCAGGAAGTTGAAGTTCACCTTACAAGTGAAAAAACTGATTTTCACACAGGCGGTTGACGTGCTGAGGGTCATACAGTGAGTCAGACTGAGGTGGACTTTTGATCTTTTGATTCCAAGTCCCATAGTCTTGCAAGGATGGCATTGATTATATTCTACACCAGTGGCTGTCAAATACATGCCTTGGAATCACCTGGAGAGTTAAAAAAAAAAAAAAAAATCTAAAAAGCTGATGTGGTGCTCCCACCCCAGGGATTCTGATTTAAGTGGTCAGGGGTGTGGCCTGGCCATGAGGACTTTAGATCTACACAGGCCAAATCTAATGTGCAGCCTGGTTAAGAAGCACTGCAACACAAGGCATTAGACTTGGTTGTATGCTTTTCTTTTCTTGCTCACCATGCTGTGGTTTATTGTGGCCAGGGTCTTGTTTTTATTATCCTACCACCGGCATCTACCCCAGAGTAGCCAGCCTACTGCCTTCTGTATAGGAGGCATGCCAAGCTTCTGGGGAAGGTGGGAGTTAAGTTGGTCCTTGAAGGACAGTAAAATTCAGATAAATCGGGAAGTCATTTGGTCTTGTGGGTGCTCTGATGAAAGACAGCAGAGGATTATGGGCATGGTGGTGCAAGGAAGCAGAGGATTTGGGGTACTCTAGTGAGAGGTAGAGGATTGTGGGTAAGTTCAAAGTCTTTGGAGGCCAATAGCCTAGATTCAGATCATGACTGAGCAACTCACAACCTGCCTGATGTTTGGGGAGTGACTTAACCTGGCAGAGCTCTGAGAACCTCACTCCCAGCCATGTTCAGTAAATGGGTTGGTAGTGAGCACATTGCCAGGGAGGCAGTGGTCATGGGGCAGGTAGGTCAGTGGGTCACTCAGGAAAATGACTAGAGCATGGGGTGGGCCCAGTTCAGAGATCCCAGACTATAGTGGGTGGGTGAGAACTGATGGAGGTGTCTGAGGAAGCAGAAGTGTTGAGAAAAATCCTGCTGCTGGAAAAGCCTTCCTGGAAGTGGAAAATCATTTCACTTACATTAGTAGGAGGACATTATGGACGTAATATAAAAAAGACAGTATTCTAAATTTGCCCAGTTAGTGGTACCTGCTAACTTAGCTTGAGGCCTATTTTTGTTTTTGAAACTTTGAATGACAGGCCGGGCGCGGTGGCTCACGCCTGTAATCCTAGCACTCTGGGAGGCCGAGGCGGGCGGATCGTTTGAGCTCAGGAGTTCGAGACCAGCCTGAGCAAGAGCGAGACCCTGTCTCTACTAAAAAAAAAAATAGAAATTATCTGGACAACTAAAAATATATAGAAAAAATTAGCCGGGCATGGTGGCGCGTGCCTATAGTCCCAGCTACTCGGGAGGCTGAGGCAGGAGGATCGCTTGAGCCCAGGAGTTTGAGGTTGCTGTGAGCTAGGCTAACGCCACGGCACTCACTCTAGCCAGGGCAACAGAGTGAGACGCTGTCTCAAAAAAAAACAAAAAAACAAAAAAACAAAAAACTTTGAATGATTAGTGACTATTAGAGAGTTCCCAAACTAAAACTTTTTTGTTGACATTAATGAAAGGGCCTAGAAATACAGTGTAAGCTTGGCACAGAGGATATAGGCAGTCAGGCCCCAGTGCTGATTCTCATAGCAAATCCCTCTTGGCCCAACAAGTTCAAAGCCTTCTGTGTAGAGCTGAGCTTTCAGAGTGGTCTGAACCATAATTGCTTCTGACTTATGTATCAGTGTCTGGCATAATCTTTGGCGCACAGGGCCTGCTGAGTTTGATGGGTTGAAAGAGACTGAAAACTGGGCAGCTTCCTTACTGCATAGCGGGAGTTATAGCCAGAATGCTTCAGGGTTGTTGTTGGCAAGAGTCTATAAAGTGATCACCCAGTATCTTGGAGACCAGGACTGCTTGGAAGGAGTTGGATAATCTCATATTTATTGGGGTAGCCAAGAGCGCAGGCCATGTTTACCAGTTATTTATTATCACGTTGATGTTCACAAGGTGGCCAGCCTCTGCCCAGCCTCTGCCCACGGTTTCCTATGGAAAGAGTTGTAGAGTGAAACATGAGGGTCAATCACTGTGTGGGGGTGGATGGGATGGTTAGCAAGTCTTAGGTGATTAAAAGGAGGAATAGAAGCAAGACTTAGGTAATTCGAAGCCATTAACTTTCAGAGCTGAAATTTATCTCCAGTATTCGGCCATCCCATTTTGCACATGAGGAAACAATGTCACAGATAACCAAGTAGCTTTACCGGAGTCTCACTACCCGTGAGTGGCAGACATGGAACTAGAGCCCAGCTTGAATAGTTTTATATTTTCCCCCTCCCTGTGACAACAGAAGGTATACCTGGTTGCCTGGCACTAAGATGGATACTGGTGAAATCCAGAAGACTATTTATTACAGTGAATTGGAAGACCTCCTCTGGGAGAGTCAATTTGTCTAGTTCATTATTCTTTAAATGCATAGAGATTTGACATGAAGAAAATAGTTACCCAAGTTTCAGATGCTATTTTATATTGCTTTTTCACGTACATATTCCGACTTTTCTGATTGTCTTCCAGGATCATACTTATTTCCTGCTAATTTCTCTAAATTTCCTTCCCTCTCTAAGTTGAATCATCTGGCAGGATTACAGCTGTCTTTAACAAGCAGCTCTTTGCCTCTCTACTCCCACTGAGGGTGAGTGGTTTGTCAGAATGTGCATCCCACTCTGTGACAAATAGGCACCTCAAGTAATAGTTTCCTGCCACTTCCAGGGGCTGGGGATAAAAATAATAGTTTTAATGTCAAAAGTATACCAGGATGGTATTACTGGCAAAATTTCTTCAGTAAAAGTCCTCAAGCACTTAGGCCCAGCTCTGTGCTCTGAATTTTGCCTGACTAAAGAGAACATGTATTATGTAAATTATACTAGAGGAAATATAATATCGTTGCTTTATTCTTAAGTTCCTTCTAGGTGCAAATAGGTAAAACTTCTCTCTTTTCTGACATGAACCCCCAAGAGAATTAACTAGATAATCCATCAGTGACTTTAAAAAGTACAACTAACTTACCTCATTAGAGCTTTTCTTTTAGCTAACCCCAGGAAGGAGGAAGGTGGGAGGAATAGAATACATTGATTAGGAATGGGTCTCTGAGTCTCTAGAAATTCCCAGGGCATGTTGGGATAGACAGCTTTATGGTTTAAAAGTTGACGTGCTCCTGTGAGATGTATATGGTGGGGATGTCAGTTAAAGGATAAGTGTACAAAATCTCATTTTCTGAGAGAAAATCATTTTAATAGTGCTTTTACCTTTTGTGTAAATATTCTATTCATTTTTTGTTATATGTTTATGATGGCGAAGTACTTATTGAAAAAATGTTTTCTGTTAAAAGTACTTAGGAATAGTTAAGTAGTTCAGCATTAATCTTACAGTGTCAGCATAGATAAATCATTAGCATATTTAACACTGGACATTGATTGAATGCCTTCTGTGATGTGTAGGGTGTAGTGATAGGGATATGATATATAAAACATTATCCCTGCCCCCGAGAGTCTTGCTTTATAATTGTGGCCTGGTAAATTGTATACAGTGTCTGTTTACTGAACTTGGACTGACAAGTTCTCTTCTCCATATGGAACTATTTATTATTGCTACTATTATTACTGTATTCGAATACTTAAAAATATCACCTGTGAATACTATAAAAATTTCTATACACATAAACTTGAAAACATTGAGGAAATGGATGAATTCCTAGAAACACACAACCTCTCAAGGCTCAATCAGGAAGAAATAGAACTGCTGAACAAACCAATAATAAGCAACAAAATTGAAGCAGTAATAAAAAATCTTCCAACAAAAAAAGTACTGGACAATATGGTTTCACAGCCGAATATTATCAGACCGAGAAAGAAGAATTGGAACCCATACTGGAGAAATTATTACATAACATCGAGAAGAAAAGAATCCTCCCCAACTCATTTTATGAAGCCAGTATTACCTTATACCAAAGCAAGGAAAGGACACAACGAAACAAGAAAACTGTAGGCCAGTATCCCTCATGAATATAGATGTAGAAGTCCCCAATAAAATACTAGCAAACCAAATTCAGCATCACATTAAAAAAATAATCCCCCACAATGATGTGGGCTTCATCCCAGGGATGCAACGATGGTTCAACATATGTAAATCCATAAATGTGATTCACCAAATGAACACAAGCAAAAACAAAGATCATATGATCATCTCAATAGACGCAGAACAAGCATTTGATAAAATTCAGCACCCTCTTATGATAAAAATGCTAACCAAAATAGGCATAGATGGAACATACCTTAAAATTATAAAAGGCATGTATGAAAAAACCCACAACCAACATCATACATAATGGGGAAAAGTTGAAAACATTCCCACTCAGAACTGGAACAAGACAAGTCAATGCTTTTATTCAAAATAGTGCTGGAAGTCCTAGCCAGAGCAATTGAGCAAAAGAAGGAAATCAAGGGTATCCAAATGGGGAAAGAGGAGGTCAAATTATCACTCTTTTCTGATGATATAATCTTATATCTAGAAAACCCCAAAGACTTCACCGAGACTCCTGGAATTGATAAATAAATTCAGCAAAGTCTCAGGTTACAAAATCAATGTACACAAATCATTCCTATACACTAACCACAGTCAAGCTGAGAATCAAATCAAAGACTCAATACCTTTCACAAGAGCAACAAAGAAAATAAAATAACTAGGAATATATTTAACCAAAGAGGTAAAGATCTCGACAAAGAGAACTAGGAATAACTGATGAAGGAAATTGCAGATGATGTGAACAAATGGAAAAACATCATCCTCATCATGGATTAGCAAAATCAACATTGTGAAAATGTCATTACTCAAAGTGATTTACAGATTCAATACACTCCTTATCAAAACACCAACATCATTTTTCACAGATTTAGGAAAAATAATTTTACACTTCATTGGGAACCAGAAAAGAGCGTGAATAGCCATAGCAACCTTAAACAAAAGGAGCAAATCTGGAGATATCACTGTACCAGACTTTAAGCTATACTACAAGGCTACAATAACCAAATTAGCATGGTACTGGCACAAAAATAGAGAGATAGGCCAATGAAACAGAACAGGGAGCCCAGATATAAAACCATATTTGATCTTTGACAAAGCAGACAGCAATATGAATTGGGGAAAATAATTCCTAGTCAATAAATGATGATGGAAAAAGTGGATAGCCACATGTAGAATATTGAAACAGGATCCATATCCCTCACCACTCACAACAGTTAATTCAAGATGAATTACAGACTTAAATCTAAGACATGAAACCATGAGAATTCTATAAGAAAATGTTGGAAAAACTCTTCTAGATATCGGCCTAGGCAAAGAAATTATGAAAAAGACCTGAAGGGCAATCACAGCAACAACAAAAATAAATAAATAAATGAGGCTTCATTAAATTAAAAAGCTTCTGCGCAGCCAAGGAAATAATCAACAGAGCATATTGACAACCTACAGAGTGGAAGAAAATATTTGCAAGCTATGCATCTGATAAAGGGCTAATAACCAGAATCTACAATGAACTCAAGCAAATCAGCAAGAAGAACATCAAACAACCCAATTAAAAAATAGGGAAAAGACATGAACAGAAGCTTTTTAAAAGAAGATAGACTAATGGCCAATGAACATGAACAAATGTTCAACGTTACTAATGATCAGAGAAATGCAAATCAAAACCACAATGAGATATCACCTGACCCCAGTGAGAATGGCTTTTATTAAAAAGTCCCCAAACACTAGATGCTGGCTTTCATACCCTACCTGGTGCAGTGTGTGCTGTCTAGCAGATGGGCACACTTGCAGCTGTGAGTCTGGTGATACAAGGAAATTTATGTAACCAAAATGTTTGCACCCCCATAATATTCTGAAATTTACAAAAAAAAAAAAATAGATACTAGCATGGATGAGGAGAGATAGGAATACTTATACACTGTTGGTGGGACTGCAAACTAGTGCAACCTCTATGGAAAATTGTATGGAGATTCCTAAAATAACTAAAAGTAGTCCTACTATTTTATCCAGCAATCCCATTACTGGGTATTTACCCAAAGGAAAAAAAGTCATTTTATCTAAAAGACATGTGCAGTCAAATGTTTATTGCAACACAATTCGCAGTCGCAAAGATGAGAAATCAACCCAAGTGCCCATCAACGCGTGAGTGGATTAATAAAATGTGTTGTGTGTGTGTATACACACACACACACACACACACACACACACACACCATGGAGTACTACTCAGCCATACAAAAATGAATTAATACTTTTTGCAACAGTCTGGATGGAACTGCAGACCATTCTCCCAAGTGAAATATCTAAAGAATGGAAAAACAAACACCACATATACTTACTATTAAATTGGAACTAACTGATTAGCACTTGCGTGCACAGAGAGAAGTAAAACTCAATGGAAGACATGCAGGTGAGAAGTGGGAGGGGATGGGTGAAATCACACCTAACAGGTACAGTATTCCCTATCTAGGTGATAGGCACACTTATAACTTTGAC
>NW_012148952.1:7949857-7969340 GCF_000956105.1 Propithecus coquereli
GAGGTGCTAGATCACCATTGTTTTTTGTGGCTGAGTAGAACTCCATGGTATACATATACCACATTTTATTAATCCACTCATGTATTGATGGCAATTGTGTTGTTTCCACATCTTTGTAATTGTGAATTGTGCTGCTATAAACATGCTAGTGCTAATGTCTTTTTTTCCTTTGGGGGGATGCCCCGTAATGGGATTCCTGGATCAAATGGTAGTTCTACTTTTAGCTCTTTGAGGTATCTCCATGTTACTTTCCACAGAGGTTGTACTAGTTTGCAGTCCCACCAGTGTATGAGTGTTGCCATCTCTCCGCATCCACACCAACATTCATTGTTTTGGGACTTTTTGATAAAAAGCCATTCTCACTAGGATTAAGTGATATCTCATTATGGTTTTGATTTGCATTTCCTGGATGATTAGAGATGTTGAACAGTTTTTCATGTTTGTTGGTCATTAATCTGTCTTCTTTTGCAAAGTTCCTGTTCATGTCCTTTGCCTACTTTTTAATGTGGTTGTTTAATTTTTTCTTGCTGATTTTCCTGAGTTCTGTATGCATTCTAGTTATTAGCCCTTTATCAGATGTGTAGCATGCAAATATTTTCTCCCGTTCTGTAGGTTATTTGCTCTCATGATAGTTTCCTTGGCTGTGCAAAAGCTTTTTAATTTGATCAGGTCCCATTTATTTATTTTTGTTGTTGCGTTGATTGCCTTTGAAATCTTCTTCATAAATTCTTTGCCTAGGCCAATGTCTATAAAAGTTTTTCGAACACTTTCTTCTATAATTCTTATAGTTTTATGCATTAGGTTTAAGTCTGTTATCCACCATGAGTTGATTTTTGTGAGAGGTGAGAGGTACGGATCCTGTTTCAGTTTTCTACATGTGGCTGTCCAATATTCCCAGCACCATTTATTGAATAAGGATTCTCTTCCCTGGTGTATGTTTTTGTCTGCTTTGACCATGCTGTTATAGTTACTACAGCCTTGTAGTATAGCTTGAAGTCTGGGTAAACGGATGCCTCCCCATTTGTTCTTTTGGCTTAAGTTTGCTTTTGCTGTACAGGGTCTTCTCTGGTACCATACAAAGCGTAGAATCAATTTTTCTACATCTGTGAAGAATGATGTTGGTATTTTAATAGGGATTGCCTTGAATCTGTAGATCACTTTGGATAGTATAGACATTTTAACAGTGGTGCGTCTGCTGACCCATGAACATGGTATTCTTTTCCACCTGTTTACATCTTCTGCTGTTTCCTTCCCCAGTGTTTCATAGTTCTCCCTGTAGAGGTCTTTTACCTCCTTAGTTAAATATGTTCCCAGGTATTCTATTTTCTTTGTTGCTATTGTGAAGGCTATTGAGTCTTTGATTTGGTTCTCAGTTTGACTGTTGTTGGTGTATAGGAATGCTACTGATTTCTGTATGTTGATTTTGTAACCTGAGACTTTGCTGAACTTGTTTATCAATTCCAGTAGTCTCATGGCAGAATCTTTGGGGTTTTATAGATGTAAGATCATATCGTCAGCAAAGAGTGATAGTTTGACCTCTTCTGTCCCCATTTGGATGCCCTGGCTAGGACTTCCAGCACTATGTTGAAGAAAAGCGGTGATTGAGGGCAACCTTGTCTGGTTCCAGTTCTAAGCAGGAACGCTTTCAGTTTTTCCCTGTTTGGTATGATGTTGGCTGTGGGTTTGTCATATATGGCTTGCATCATTTTTAGGTAAGTCCCATCTCTGCCTTTTCTCAAGTGTTCTTATCATAAAAGCGTGCTAACTTTTGTTGAATGCTTTTTCTGCATCTACTGAGAGGATCATATGGTCTCTATTTTTGCTTCTGTTTATGTGGTGAATTACATTTATGGATTTGCATATGTTGAACCATCCCTGCATCTCTGGGAGGAAGCCCACTTGGTCGTGATGGATTATTTTTTTTGATAAGCACCTGAATTTGGTTTGCTATTATTTTTTTGAGAATTTTTGCATCTGTATTCACAAGGTATATTGGTCTGTAATTTTCTTTTTTTATTATGTCCTTTCCTGGTTTTGGCATTGGAGTGATGTTGGCCTCATAAAACGTATTCAGAAGAATTCCTTCCTTCTCGATGTTGTAAAATAATTTCTGCAGGATAGACACCAGTTCTTCTTTGTAAGTCTGGTAAAATTTGGGTGTGAAACCATCTAGTCTGGGACTTTTCTTTTTAGGAAGGTTTTTTTTTTTTTTTATTGCTGCTTCATTTTCAGTACTCGATATTGGTGTGTTCAGGAATTCTGTTTCTTCCTAGTTGAGCCTAGGGAGGCTGTGTGTTTCTAAGAGTTGGTCCATTTCCTCCACACTTTCAAGTTTATGTCCAGAGAGGTTTTTATAGAATTCATAGATGATATTTGGTATTTCTGTGGTATCAGTTGTAATTTCTCCTTTCTCATTCCTGGTTGAGCTTATTAGAGTCCTTTCTTTTCTGCTTCTCATTAATCTAGCAGGAGGCATGTCAATCTTTTTTTATTTTTTTCAAGAACCAACTTTTTGTTTTATTAATCTTCCATATAGGTTTTTTTTTTTTTTTGGCAATTTCATTTAGTTATGCTCTGATCTTTGCTATTTCTTTTCTTCTGCTGGGTTTGGGATTGATTTGCTCGTCCTTTTCCAGTTCTTTGAGATGATTCATTCGATTGTTTATTTGTGATCTTTCTGTCTCTTCGATGTAGACATTTACGGATATAAATTTTCCTCTCAGGACTGCTTTAGCAGTGTCCCACAGATTTTGACAACTTGTGTCTCCTTTATCATTTAGTTCAAAGAGTCCTCTGATTTCCATCTTGATTTCCTCCTTAATGCAATGATAGTTCAGCAGAAGGTTGTTTGATTTCTATGACTTTGTGTAGAGATGAGAGTTTCTGTTGGAGTTGATTTCTAATTTTTTTCCTCTGTAGTCTGAGAAGATGCATGGTATAACTTCTATTTTTTTTTTTTTTAATTTTTTGAGACATGTTTTTTTTTGCCTGGGATATGGTCAATCTTAGAGAATGTCCCATGAGCTGATGAGAAAAACATATATTCAGTGGTTTTAGGGTAGAATGCTCTCTAAATGTCAGCCAGGCCCATTTGTTGTAGAGTTCAATTTAAGTCCATTGTTTCTTTGATTATTTTCTGTTTGGAGGATCTGTCCTGTTCTGTCAGAGGATTGAAGTCTCTGGCTATTACTTTGTTGCTGTTTATCATTTTTTTTAGATCAAGTGGGACTTGCTTTATGAATCTGGGTGCACCTGAGTTAGGTGCATAAATATTTAAAATTGTTATGTCTTCTTGTTGAATTGTACCCTTCACCATTATATAGTAATCATTTTTGTCTTTCATTACTTTTGTTGATTTGAAGACTAAGTTATCTGAAATCAGAACTGCCACGCCAGCTTTCTTTTGGAGTCCGTTTCCTTGAAATGTTGTTTTCCATCCCCTCACCTTGAGTCTGAATGCATTCTTGTGGGTTAGATGTGTTTCCTGAAGACAAAAGATACTTGGCTTGTGTATATTTGTCCATTCGGCCAGCCTATGTCTCTTTAGTGGGCAGTTCAAGCCATTCACATTTATTGAGAGAATTGAAAAGTGAGGGCAGATTTCTCTGTTCATCCCATTGAGTTCAACTTTGTTGCCTTGCTTTCTCCCTCGAGCCATTGTGGTATCTGGCCTTTGACATTTAGCTTTTGGATGATTTTATACTGGTGAGTGTTTATCATGCTGATATGTGTGTAACGCTCTTCTTAAGTACTTCCTGGAGGGCGCATCTTGTCTTGATGAATTCCGTCAGTCTTTGCTTGTCTGAGAAGGTCTTTATTTCTGCTGCATATAAGAAACTTAGTTTTGCAGGATATAGGATTCTAGGTTGGGCATTATTCTGTTTGTGAAGAGTGAGAATGGGGCCCCAGTCTCTTCTGGCTTGTAAGGTCTAAGTTGAGAAGTCTGTAGTTAGTCTGATGGATTTTCCTTTGTAGGTTACCTTCTTTTTTCACCTTATAGCTTGTAGGAGGGCCTCTTTCATGTTTATTTTGGCCAGTCTGATGACTGTGTATTGTGGTGTCTTCCTGTTTGCATTAAATGTCCCAGGAGTCTCGAGCTTCTTGTACCTGGATCTCTAAATTTCTAGCAAGGCCAGGGAAATTTTCCTCCATTATGTCCTCAAATAGTTTATACAACCCTTGTGTATTTTCTTCTTCACCCTCAGGGATGCCTGTAATTCTCATGTTAGGCCTCTTATAACCCCACATTTCTTGTAGTCTTTGCTGTTTTCTCTTATTTCTCTGCTCTATCTCTGCAACTGACTTGTTTAATTGAAAGGTGTTATCTTCAATACCTGAGATTCTTTCTTTTGTTTGATCTACCTTATTCTTGAGGTTTTCCACTGTCTATTGTAATTCCTTGAGTAAATTCTTCATTTCCAGAAGTCTGTTTGATTTTACTTTAATATTTTTATTTCTTCAGTGAATTTTTCTTCCAGGTTCTGGATTTTTTCCTCTGGTTTCTTTGTGTTGGATATCCATTTTCTCTTGCATATCATTGAATTTTCTTACAATTCATGTTTGAAATTCTTCTTCTGTCATTTTAGTGTTCTGAATTTGGTTGATGTCCACTGCTAGAGAGCTGGTGTTCCTCTGGGGTGTGCTTTCCATTTAGTTCTTCATAATTCCAGAGTTCTTTCACTTATTCCTTTCCATCTGGAGCATCTGTTGCTTCTTACCTTTGGATTTTTATTTAGATAATGAGATGCCCAGTTTAGTCTCTGAGCCAGTAGATGATGCTTATGGGTAAGATTCGACCACATCCTGTATGACGAGTCAGTAAATGCAGTAAAAGGGCGTGCAACTTGACCTCCCCATCAGTAGGTGGCACTTGCCATGAGGAGCAAGCTGCAATATTGTTTTTCGCTCCTGTAACCAGCTCTCATTCCTCTGGAGAGGTACTCTAGTCCCTCAGGTGGTGGGTGGGGCCCTGGGGCTTCCAGGAGTTTCTTTATTCTCCACCTCAGTTAGGGTCAGGTGGGGGAGTGAGGGTGGGCAGAGCTGGATTGGGTCAGCCTGCCCTCAGGCTCCACAAATGCTGTTAGCAGGGGTCAAAATTCTGTTCTTTGCTTCTGGACAAAGGTGCCAGGGAGGGGCTAACATGGCCTCAGTCAACCAAAAAGTCTGCGTATGGGGGTGGGGCTGTCTGAGACCTGTAGTCTGGAGCCAGCCTCACTCCTTTCCACCCTCCCCTATTTCCACGGTTTCTCCCGGGCCTCTGCCAGTAGGCAGGACTTCAAGCAAACGGATCTCCCCTGACTGTGATGCAAGCCAGGAGATTCCCTGCCCAGAATCACAGCCTGAGCTGGGATATTGTCCCTCCCGTGGGAGGAGGGTTGCCCCTTCAGCATGCTGCATCTAGGACCCACTCTGATCTGCCTCTGAAGGCACACACACCTCAGTAGAGTTCTTCACAAATATCCCTTCTGTGCCCCTGGACAATGTGATCGAGACCTGGGTGTATGGGATCTGGCCTGCAGGCCTTTCCCCTGGGCCCCAGAGATCAATACCTGACCCTGCCAGGGAGAAGAATGCTGGTCTCAAGTCACCCACGGGGTGCCCAAGCTGAATCAATGTCTGTCTTGGGGTTTTCCCTGCTCTGCAGTAGTCATCAGGCAAGCAGCACTAGGGAGGGCTGGCGGGTAGGGAGCTCACAGTCCGAGTACCCCTCAGTTCGCTGCAGGGCCTGAAAAGAAAAGGTCCCATTCCCTGTGGCTGCCTCCGTGTGGTGGCTAAATTGTTGCTCTCGGCAGCCCAGAGTAGGGGAGGGGAAGGGTAGAAGGACACAATATGGCGCCAGACGATTGGCTCAGGTCTGTGGG
The DNA here is from genome assembly GCF_000956105.1 of Propithecus coquereli. Taxonomy (NCBI): domain Eukaryota; kingdom Metazoa; phylum Chordata; class Mammalia; order Primates; family Indriidae; genus Propithecus; species Propithecus coquereli. The sequence goes on from NW_012148952.1 coordinate 7,955,719, forward strand.
GCGAGGGAGCTGGGAGCCCGGTGCCCTGTCTGCAGGAGGCTCACCGCTCACTGGCAGCAGCCATCACTGGCCTGGTGTCAGCAGGTCTCTCCAGCAGCTCGGGAGCCCACCAGCAGTATAAGATGCAAGGAAGGGAAAATTTAACCGCTCTACCTACCCTTGTTGCTGGTCTCCAAGCCTCTTGGGGGTTTAGACCCTCACATGCCTTTCTCCTTCCAGTTCTGCTCTACAACCTCTTCCTGTGGAGTCTCCTGTAGGTTCAGGCACCCTTCCTTCCGACACTTGTCTGATCTATATTTGTCTGCCTGTTTTTTGTTTTTGTTTTTTCACTTTCTTCTAAAATGTTTCCTTCTTGCAGAGACACTCTGGCTGGAGGTGTTTTTCATCCGCCATCTTGCCTCTATTCTTGCTTAAATTTGTTTTGATTAAAATTCTGTCCAGGAATCTCAGACCAATGGCTGCTGTAGATGTGTGTAAAAGATAGTAGTAATATAGCCACCTACCTACCGTTACCTAGTCAGTTACTGAATTTTAGTTCATTTTGGGATGGCCATTGCTCGGTCCATGAGCTCAGCTTTCCTATGGAAACTCTTTGGCTCCCCTACCCTGTGAAATCTTTCAGAATACTGGGGTGGGAGGGTAATTGAATTTGATATGCAAATTTTGACTTTAAGTTGTTAGTTTTTTTTTTTTTTACTGACCTCTAAGTGTTTAAGTGTAACAATTAATCACTGAAATTCCCCACCTGTATGACATTCTTACCATATGTAGTTTCTTTCTGGCCAGGTTATACTCAGATAACCATCCATGGACTCCAAAGACATAATTTCTGTTGCTAATTTTCTTAGGTATCTAGCCACCTGGAACATACCTTTAATGAAAATTTCAGCTGACTTTTTCAAACCATTCTGTTCCACAGTAGAGTTTTCTTTTATGTAAACTGCCTTTAGAATTGAACCCATTTTTTAAGAAAATAAATGTTGCTGATAGATGGAACAAGCAATAAAAACATCGTCTGAAAATTTATTAATGTAACTCCACAGATCTGTTCAATATGGAAGATAGTCGACAATACTGAGGAGCGTTTTGAGTGAAGAGTAATGTTGAGTAGATGTGGATTGATATGCCAGTGGTCGTGGGTTCATATTTAGAGACATAAAGAAAACACTTTGTTCTCTTATCCATCATACACATTTAATCTTGGGGATTTGACTGTGTGCTTAGCTCACTTTGTAAGTCAAATCCAGAGATGAAAAAGAAGAGTTTTATATGTTTTGCCTGACAGTAGTAATGTTAAACTGTGAACAAATTGGGATGTTCTTTTAAAATCCTGTGATTTATCTGACGCTATTTTTCCCTCTTTAAAATTTAGTATGCTTGTGTTGAACAAAAGCTGCTAGCGATCCCTGGGAACATTGTTATGGTATTTGCCAAAGTGCTATCTAAAGTGACAATATATTTTGCACACCCTCCCCACCACCAGAAAACAAATGAGTAAATAAATCACGGAAGCTGAAGCATCCGGGGCACACTGAAGCGGCTGTCATCCAGACAGCTGGCCTCTCTATATTTCCATTTAGCTTATATTGTGATGTGTGTTTATGTTTTCAACTAATTGAGTCATCATTAACTATGGAAGTGGTAGTGGTTTGTTAAACCTATTCTGCTGATAGTCATTTGAGACCAGACCTGACATTTCTGATAAAACACCAGCTCCACAGAAGAATGGCCTGGGAGCCTTGGGAGTGATGCTGCCAGTAGCATGATTGTCATTTGGATAAAGATCACAGATTCTCAGGTAGAATTACCGTTAAGGATAGATCTATACATTCATGGCAAAGTCCAAAAGAAGTCACTGAATCTGTGGAAAGACCATAATGTTTGAAATCAGAACTGTATTTGAATTCCGGCTCTGCTGCTTACTGTTAAACAGGTCACTTAACAACCCAACAGAGAATATTTCCTTGTCTATAAAGGGGGCACAGAATATTTGCCCTATATCCCTGTTAGTGTGAGTGCGTAAAATGGTATGTATGAACTTAATTGGCTTAACTCTGAGATGCTATACAAAGATTAGGTGCTATTTATTATGTCTTTTGTGTTCTTAAAATAACTTATTTCATGGTAACACCACCCCAATTTCTTCATTATGTGATCAGTCCTAAATTATAGCCTTTTATATTTTTATTATGAATTAGTAGGTGGATTTAACACATGGTTGGATATTCAAAATGAAAAATGTTCTCTTTTAACTTCTACAACTCACTAGCTTTCTTAAGTTGGATGTTTCTTCATATCCCCATAATTTCATTTAGCTATCTTGAAGTTTAAAAACTACAAGTTCTTGAGGGTTTTTCCCCTCTACAGTAGTAAGAAATAAGGATAGTCCCCATCAGAAAAATAATGAAGGAGCTGAAAACGGAATACAACGATTATTACTATGAGCATATGTGTTTTGTTTCTACGTGTTGGCTTTGTGTCCACCATCAAAGTTAAAAATAATAAAAACAGAGATGAGTGAATTTTTAAAAATTTTTTCTAAAGCCTCACAACCAAGAGATACTTGGAATTATTCCTCCAATAAGCAAATGCCCTTAGAGAGGGTTCATATTGGGTATGATTTTGGGGCAGTGTCAGGAGTATCTTTTAACAAACTCTTGCTGAATGTTGCTTACCAGGCCTGATATTTCTTACAGATGACTCTAATGTTAGGTCCCAAGAAAGTACATAGCAAAAAAAAAAAAAAAAGTTTTTCAGGGAGGAAGGGGGCTGAGGGGGAGAGGTAGAGAGAAATACACTTCTGGAAAAGAAGCACAAAAATATTATTATACAAGGAGTCTTCAAATGATCTAATCTTAGTGGCATTGTGTATTAAAATAAAATCCCTGAACTTCAGCAGTGTTTTAAGTATTTAGCCTCCAAAATTGAGCTTTTACAAATGATAAAACTGGTAGAAATTTAAAACTATAAAAGACCTCTTAGTTAGTCTATGTTTGTGTATTTTATTTTACAGATGAAGAAATGGAAGGGCAAAGAAGTTATGTGATGCCCAAGATCACACAGCTAGTTAGCACAGAGCAAGGAAGGAATATAGATTTCCTTTTTTTCTGCATGTTTCAAGGCTTACTAAAAATGGGGCTAGATGTCCCACCCTGGAGAATAGATTTTTAAATCATAGTGAGATGGCACTTGATGGACCTCAAAATTTACTGTCTCTTTATCCCATCAGATGAAATGCCAAGGTATGTCCAAATGTGATAGACACTGCCTTTCCCCTCTGCCCCAATTTGGGATTCTTCAGTTAGCCTGACAATCCTGGGCTCAGACAGACCTAGTGTCACTTCCTCACTGTTGGGGTAGAAGACACAAGGGCTACCGTGTTGAGGTTAAGCCTTTGCACACACAACTGGGCAACCACACACACTGGGATTGAGCATAGTGGTTAGGGTAAGAATGTCCAAACTTCTTGTTTTACTTTGTTTATGAGAGAAATTGTGAGCCCTTTGTGACAACCCATTGCCACTTTCCTACCTCATTTGGGACACTGATGGGCAGATTTCACCTTAAGTTTTTAATAAAAAAACAAGGACAAGCAAGCACTATTTTTAAATTAGGAAGGGTTTCCAAGCAAGGGAGTTGTAGACATACATATGTTTTCCTTCCTTACTGCACACATAGAACCTATCTCTTGGAACCTTCGTGCCTTTTGCTCTAAAAGCCACTGAAAGTAGTTATAGGCTATTATTGTCATCTGCTTCTATAAAAGGAACAGTCATAACATAGTGATCCCTGGAGTCTCAGAACTCAAGCAGAAATTCCCCAAAGGTTTCTCATCACACTAACACAGAGTAGTTTCTATTGCATAGGACATCTGTTACTGAAGTAGGATTTAGCAAGCTATGGGTAAATAAGTCTCCATTTGTTTGGCTTATACCTATTGTCCCAGTGTGCTATTAATAGCCAATCCCCCTTTTACTCTCCAGTAAGGTGTTGGTTTGGATGATTAATTATTTGCTCATTCAACTTATGTAATATTAGTAGTAGAAATTAAATCAAATGTACAACCTCAAAAGCTTATCTAAAGGAAAAGTTGATTTATGTTCTATGTTGGAACATCTTTGTCCAGAAGCTCTTAAACTTGGGCATGGATTAGAATCGCCTGGGGTGTTCTCTAAAATTAGAGATTCCTGGCTCCACTTCCAGGTATTGTGACCCACTAGGGCCAGAGTGCGCCAAGGAATCGCATCTCAAACAAGCAGCGCTTCTTCCCCTCCCCTGCTCTGGCAACTCCAACGCCTGTGGCTGTTGGCCCACTCTCTGAGAAATACTGAAGTAAGGAAACCTTAGTTATTTGTCCCTGTTAGAGGAATTGCGTACTCTAAAGAATCAGGATTACAGGTTAACTTACAAATGATGAGGACTCATTTTGTGAAATTGTTGTTTTAGTCATAGTTCAATCTACTCCAGCTTAGACGATTGTAGCAGCATCTTGTTTTCCCCACATCTGAGTTAACTTTTCTCCAATCCGTCCTCCACACCATACCAAGGAGATATTTCAGAACACAAATGTGACCATGTCACCCTCACCGCTGCTACCACCACCACCACCACACGCAGTTGAAAACAGTCGGGGGCTTCCCATTTCCCTTAGGGTAAGGACAGCATTCCTTGACGAGGCGCCTGGCCCCATCTGCCCATCCAGCCTCGTCCCTACCCAGCCACACTGGCTTTCGTTCAGACTTTTTCAGCCACCCCTCCCTTCTTCCCACCTCATGGTCATTTCCTGATTAACTCCTGTTGTGCTTTCAGACGTCAGCTCCATCTGGAAAACCTTTCCTGACCTCTCTTTCACACCCCTCTCTCGTTGGCTCTCCAGGCACTTCAGAACTCTTCTTCACTGCACACATTGCAGTGCTATTTTATATTTGCTTGTGACGTTCCAATTAATATATATTTCCTTCCACAAGATCGTAAGCTCCATGAGAACAGGAACCACGTGTGTTTTTGCGCGCCTTGGTATCCCTGGCATCTTGCTCAGTGCCTAGCACATAGGAGCTGCTCAGCAGATGTATGTTGAATTAATGGATTAATTAATTAATTATAGAGTAAAGTGACCTCATGAAATATTCATTGAGTCCTACTGTGTGCTGAGCTGGAGGAAGCTGGCGACCTGAAGATGAATGAGAGATATTTACATATTTTGGAAAAGGGCAGGATGATGGCGTTCCTTTGTCATTTTTGTAAAGCCTACCAGCTTACAGACCGGGCAGCAGCTGGCCATCCATGAGGAGCTGTGCTACCCACTCTTTGGACTAAGTAGGCTCCCTGGACTGTCATCTGTCTGAGTTCAACTGATGCAACCCAGAGCTTTGTGTTGATTGATGTTATTTTACATAGGCCTGATGATGCTGACTACTTGAGAACAAAAGATGAAAGCTCCCCCAAAGGTGAATCATTACCCTGGTTACCACTTAGAGAAACTTATAGCTCTAAAGGTTGCTTTATGTACCGACAAGGTGAAATTTGATTTAAACCCTTCAAGGCAAACTGAGCTCCTAAATCTTTAGCTTCCTGAGTTCTAGCTGGTGTTCGTTGAGGCAAACAAGTGTATGTTCTCAATCATATATGAAATATGTGGGGAGTGAAAGTTGTTTGTGTGGTAGCCTAACTTTTAGAGAATCCACTACTGATTAAACACCATAAAAATGAAAACAGGTCACCTCTGGGATCAACTTATTCTCTTCATAGTTAGGCATCCTCATGAGTGGATCTGACTTACTTTTCTTCTTTCTCTCTTGGAAGCTCATAAGGAAAATATACTTTATTTAGTATATTCTCTTTAGTATATTTATTTAGTACATTTAGTGACATGATTCCTACCTCTGTCTTGCTCTCTTTTTACTGTGCACATCTCAGGTACTTAATTGGCAAAGGAACAAAAATTTCTGATATTGTTACTGATTGAAATAGGTTATTTATTTTTGTATGGAATACATATACTTGATTTTTAAAAATGGTGGCATGCTTTTAGGAGTGGAAGATAACTTCAACAGCTGTTCTTTATGAAATTGACAGTTGTGACCTGTCCATGGGTTATGGCCATATTTTGTCTCAGCTCTCCCAGATCTTTCTCTCCTCTACCTCTTTCTCTCCACTTATTTTTCTCTTTTGCTCATCCATTTACTTTAAAGATGTCCTTTCCATTATTCCTCTTTCTCATTATTACATTATACTCTAACACTCTTACTGGTAAAAGATTAAGGAGATGAGTGAAGAAAATGACAGGACAGATAGCTTCACCTTCTGGATTTGTTTCAGGACGTTTTAGGATGTAGAGCCCAAGGAAATATGCTTTTAGGTCAATGACTAGTCTGTGAGCAGCATACAGATGTGGCTTTCTGCGCTGGGTCGTGCTTTGTCAGAGCAGGTCTGAAGCCTTTTCTCTGTCATAGGCACATTGGCAGTTTCCTTCCCATACCCCAGAAGCGTTCAGAGTGCCCCTGTGACTTCCAGCTGCCAGGGGTCTGTGTCACAGGGCATGTTTATGTGAGAACCACACAAAGCCTTACTGCCTGTGGCAGGCTGGAAGGGCCGGGAAATGAACAGCCCAAGAGCTGCCCTCAACCAGTGAATCTCAAGGGGTGGTGCACAGACACGCCAGCTGTCTCACCTGGGGTGGGATAATTCTGAGACCTGTGCTTTGCACCATCTCCCTGAATCTCGCAGGGGATAATATAGCTCCACTTTCTGAGTACTCTGTAATGGCTCCCTTCCTTCCCTTGAATCTCTTTCCTGCTTTCCTACTGCTGTTTCCTGCATTTCCCAAATAAACCACTTGCACTCAAATCCTTGTTCTCTAAGAACCCAGGCTAGACACTCATGATTTAGAAAGGCTGAGAAACTGAGTTGTAACACGAGCTTTTGCAGGGAACTACATGTTAGGGCCTTGGCTCTTCTACCAATGTCCTTCATCCTATGCCTTCTTGGCTTTGGAGATCCCTTCATGAATTCCTACCTTTGCTGCCCTTTCAGGTGCTCTCACTCCTCTTTAGTTCTTCAAACGCTCCTTTTTCTCTACCTTGAAAAAGGTTTCCACTTGCCTCTGAAACGCCCTTCAGCTATAGTTCTTTATTTTTCCTTCCCTGCCAAACTTTCAAATGAGCATCTAAGAAAATTACCTCTATTTCCTCTCTTTTCGGTTTTTGCTTAACCACTGACAATTTGGGTACCATTGTCACGCTCTAGTCAAACAGTCTTCAAATTCCCACTAACAACCTTCTTATTACAAAATGTAGAGATCCTTTTTCTGTTTGCTTGTCATTTCTTTTACCATTCAGTGTCCTGTCAACATTTTCTTGCTAAAAATTGTGTCTTGAGTAATTGAATTCTTAGACCTTTATTACTTGGAAGGGACATTTAGTCCAACTCCTCATTTTATATCAAGGTGAAACTGAGGCCTAAAAAAGACAAATAATTTGCCTGGCAGGGTCCAAAAATATAAAAGCTGGGCATTGAATCCAGGGCTTCTAACCCTGATTCTGATCTCTCGTAAGCACCGCTTTTGGTTAAGTCTGATCCAAACCTTCGAAATATTCCTGATTTTTATTTCTCCCGGCTCCTTCCCTCCACAGCCCATTCTCCACTGCTGCAGTAGTCAGGATGATGATCTTTCTAAAGTATAAATCAGAACCTAACACTCCCCTGCTTAGCCTTCAGCTCCTTTACTACACCAAGAATAAAATCGAAAGTCCTTTCTATGCCTTGCGAGACCTTCTGTGGTCCAGCTCTCTCTCTGATCCATTTCCTGCTAGTCTTCCTCTTGTAGTCAGTGTGCTCTACCACGCAGCCTCTCCCTCAGCCCTCCAGCCAGGCACGCCCCGCCCCGCCCTGCCCCACCATTGGGCATTTGCTTTGCTAGTCCTTGTGCTGGGAATGCTTTTCCCGACCCCTGCACAGCTGCTTCCTCTTTGCTGTTTGGCCTCAGCTCAGATGCCCCCCTCCTCAAACAGCCTTACTCTGATGTCACCATCTAACATTGTTCCTAACCATACCTCTGTCCATCACATTATATTGTTTTATTTTCTTCATAGCGTTTACTACTGGCTACAATTATATTACTTACAGATTTGATTTGGACTTTGTCATGGTTCCCAACATTATAATGTAATTTCACGGGCTATAGGAACCTTGTCTTGTTTGCCATATTTCCAGCACCTAGACAGCAAATGGCCAAGTCAGTGCTCAAAAAACATTTGTTGGATGAATGAACGAATGAATGAATTGTCTGAATTTTTCAGTGTCATTTCCAAGAATCCTTTCTCTCCTTTTCTCTCCAGTCCTATTACTCAGCTACTCTCTTAAAAGTTTTTTTCTCTGCTATAATCAAACTGATTTCCTTATAAACCTGTACGGACAAAACTTACTCCTGACTGGGAACATTTTCTCTTTGACCAAACTTCCAATCTATGCCTCTCTATATAAATTATATCACTATGTCCAAGAATAAGTCCATGAAATCCATTTCATGAAATTATAGCCCTCATTGATTGCCCTTTCTTCAAATTATGTAAAATGACCCTTGCATTTTATGTAATCTGAATACTCATATATATAATCTATATTCTCTTTAGTTATATCCAGTCATTTCACATCATAATATTTAGGCACTGTGCCTAGTATGTGTGTTTATGGTCGTGTGTCCTCATTATTTGTAGATTCTGTATTTGCAGATGGCCTACTCACAAAAATTTATTTGCAACCCCAAAATCATTTGTGGTACTTTCATGGTCATTCATGAACATGCACAGAAAAGTGAAAAATTTGCCACCTGAGGGACATGTTCCCAGCTAAGACTCAGCAGCACTCTGCCTTCTTGTTTTAGCTCTCATGTGATACGCAAGTCTCCTTTTTGTGGTCTATTTAGTGCCGCATTTTCCACTTTTTGATGGTGATTTTACAGTTTGAAATTGCCCCAAGCATGGTGTTGATGTGCTGCACATAGTGCTCCTAAGCATAAGCATGCTGTGATGTGCCTGATGGAGAAAATATGTGTGTTAGATGAGATTTGTTAAGGCATGGGTAACATTGCTGTTGGCTGTTAGTTCAATGTTAATGAATCAACAATATGTATCTTAGAAACACACATTAAAATAGGTTATGTATTGATTGGTTGAGGAAAATGTGACCAGAGTCTCATAGGAACCTAACCCTGTATTTCCCCTAGGAGTAATAATTCCATATTTGCTAATTCAGTGTTCATGACAACTTTATAGAACATAGCCACTGTCAATAATGAGAACTTACTCTACAGTATGTAATGATATGTATGTTGTCCTTAGCCTCATTTAGGAGTTTAGGAGACAAATAAACCAAGACTTATTGAAATTAAGTAGTTTGCCAAGATCAGCTGCTAAATGAATGATAGACTTGGGATCCAGCTGTTAGATTCCAAAGTCTTGTGGCTTTTCGTTTACCATACCAATGGCTGTTCTTTGTTTTAATTAGCTTCAGAGCTCTAATTATTACATGATACCTCAATATATATATTTATACACACACACACACCCCCAGGCATGCGCTGCATAGCATGCTATACAAGGTCGTAGCCCAGGAGCAATAGGCTATACCATATAGCCTAGGTGTGTAGTAGCCTATACCATCTAGGTTTGTGTAAGTACACTCTGTGATGTTCACACAACAGCAAAATAGCCTAAGAACACATTTCTCAGAATATATCCCTGTCATTAAGTGATGTATGACTGTATGTGTATACGTGTATATATATGCAAAACAGAAATGGAATATGCTTAATGAGAAATGAAAAACCATAATTCACACAGAGGAGTAAAATGAAGATGATAATAATTTTTAAAACAGCTTTCTTTATAATCCCAGGTTAATGTTTATTTTTAGCGATCTCGAATCATAAAAGAGAAGTTGAAGGACCTCTTTATTTCAAAACTTAGTTGGTAGCAGTATCTATAAACTTCATATTCCTTATCATGGAAGTGAAAGTTTGACAAGCAGCCAAACCTTAAACAAAGAATCAAAAATCAAAGCTATTAAAAAATGCTCCTATGACCCGGATTTGTTTCCTGGCCTGTGGATATGCACCTTAAACTTGCCTGGCATTTATGTGAGCTAAACTCACACCAGCTATGAAAGTGAACACACCTACACATTGTATATGGTTAGACATGCTGTGGCCTCGTTTCATAAAGAACTACCACCTTCCTGATCAATTGTGCATTTATAGATACAGAGATAACAGGATAAATTATATTTTGCAATCTGTACAAAGAAGATTAACATGGATCAATTTACTCAGTCTCCAGTGTTTTATACATGTATACATATATGCTTAATACATATGTACATATACATATGTATACATATATAGTAAGACATTCTTATATACATCATAATTTATGTTCAAAAAATAATTTAAAGCAAATATTTTTGAAACCTTCAAAGCATCTTGGTGAACAGTTTGGAAACCCTGTTTTTTTTTTTTTCTTCTTCTTATGCTGTTTTTTTCTAAGTAGATTTTATGAGCACCTTGAGGGTAAGAATCATATCTTTTGTGCTTCCGTACTTACAAATTGATCTTAGCTTAGGACTAAATATAAAGAAATCTTTCACCATTGATAATCTGGTTTAGCCCAGATGGTTGACAACCAGCTATATTAAAGTAAAGATTTCTGTAGTGTTATGTTTAGAATTAAAATGATGGAATGATGTCACCTGGTTGTATAGAGCAAGGGTCTTGATACATGTACAAAATGGATAGGATTTTTTCATATGATATTCTCTTGATATTTCTTTTCCTATTGAAAACAAGAGCCAAGCATGAGGCTCAACTTAACACTTCAATTTCTAAAGAGCTACCAGAGACAAGGTTGAGTGAGGAGCTTCCAACAGGGAGGTAAGACAAGATACTGTTTCATGTCTGCTTCAGAGATAGACTACAAATCCTGAAATGCTACAAAAGGGACTAAGGGGTCCATAAAAGTTGTGTCATCATTGAACTGAAAGAACAAATTGGTTTTAGCTTAGAATTCTGAAATCACTATTATTTCAGTATTTTGTGATATTTTATATTCCTTAATTAAATGGGTACACGTCCAGTGGCTTTAATGATCCTATTTTGAGAAGCTAAGCCTTTCATAAATCAAGGTATCAAAATTGATGTATTTTTCCTCAGTTTAAAGCACAGCTGAATTCCATTGTGCAGATAAAATTGGATTAACCATATGACTCCACCTGTGGCTTTGCTGGCTTGGTCACTTCTCCAACTGGGCAGGGACATCTGCATTCAGAGAAAGTGACCCAATGGCTGTGTCCTGCCAGGGTTCAGTTAAAATATCTACCGTGTTTACTAGTATAAGCACCACTCAGAATTTGTTTAGCAAAATCTCTACCTCCGCCTCAGAAGAGTGCACAAGTGATAGGAGGATTCCAACCTTTTCAGCCTTAACACTCATGTTTATTTTTTAGTGGAGATTATTGAAAACCATAATTCTTCTTTGCTTCAGGAAAAACTGTCAGAAGAAGAGAGAAAACACAAGGAAGCTTTGGAAGATCTTCACATGATGGTGGACGAGGATTCTAGGAGCGAAAGTAGCAGTGCAGATGAGGGAAAAGAAAAGACCAAATTGCTGTTAGAGAGATTGAAAGCTCTAGAGGTAAGAAATGAAACAATTTTTACATATTTAAAGAAAACTAACTGTTCTGCTTCTTTTATTGGCCCTGCTTTTGAGTGAGTGTAAATCTTCCTTCCTTGCTTCCCCCAGACTAATACGATCCAGTGTCTCGTACTGAGATTCATGTGTCTGTGATGAGCAGCACGTTAAAATTTGTGGCACTGAAAGGGTCTTGACCTGGTGACTATGATTATATTGCCTCAAAAAAAAGTACATAGGACAATAATTGACTTTAAATTAAACTCAGCCCTCAAATTGGAGCAGTTCCTAAAATTGCAAGCTCATAAAGGAAGGAGCTCTGTGATATTTCACCTTGTTTTCCCAATGCCTAATAAAATGAATGAATGTGTAAATGAATAAGCAAAATATTTAATAGTGTGTAAAGATGATTATAATATATATATAAAAATATAAATTTTAAGCAGTAGAACCATTTCTTTAAAAAAAACTTGTGTAGGAGTTCACCATGTAAAGCATATGAAAGTGGAGCTGAAACTGGGCTAAAAGGTCCTTTAATGAGATTTTGGGGGCACTACAGTCCTCCAAATCACAGTTTGAAAACCACCGGCCTATTACTTAGTGGCATTTGACGACATTTCAGGTGTTAGAGGCAATCATCAAACAACATTTCAGTTACTAGTTCTTGATTGAGATTTCATGTGCTGAAAGCCTTAGTAAAGAAGGGGCCGTCACCCAACATCTAAAAATGTACTTCTACCTTAGAGTCTACAGAATCCTGAAAACTTTAATAACGTGAAGAAATAAGCCCTGGAGAGGTCTGGTTTCCTATGCTTTGTTTCCGCAGTCATGCCTGTGATCTCCCACATTGTCTATAGTGAGCATGTCCTTTTTATATGGTTCCCTCAGTGATAGTAAAGCAAAATGGTTAACATTATGGACTTTGGAGCCAGATTTTCAAGGTTTCATTTGAATTCCTGTTCTACTACTTTCTAGTCTCAAAACCTTCAAAGGTTCTTAGGCTCTCTGTGCCTCTGTTTCCTCAGCTGAAAAAGTGAGGATAATAATAGTAACTAACCATACAGGGAAGAAACGAGGATTAAATTGTATTAAATTATTTTTACAATGGTGCCTCTTCTATCCATCTGTACCAAGGCTGCTGCTTTTCCTTCATTTTTTTTCCTATTTATCCGGATATAATGATTGATAGAAGAGCCATGAATGAAAAAATTTACTCCACACAAGTGTAACTGAAGACAACAAGGAAGGGGGTGACAACAAACACAAGTCAGAAGAGGGGGTCAACTAAGGGAACTCCCTGGGCAGGTCCCTCTGGGAAAAGGACCAGGAATCAGCCGTCTCCTGGAGAGTTCTCATACTTTGTGATTTTTAAAGACAGTCATCATAAAAAGTAGGAAAGCCTTCTCAAGGGACTCTGAGGTTGCTATTTGCGTTTTAATAGACTCACAGCTTTGTCCTGAGGTTGAATTAATTGGATTCACAATAGGAATATGTGGATATTACAATTTCTTACTTCCATAGAACCATGTAATTAAATTATTAGTTTTTGTTTATGATTACAATAAAAACTATTCTTAGTTCATCTCATTGCCAGAGATAACTTTGTACAGGGTATTTTATTTATTCAAGCTAAGAGTTATTTTAAAAATATTTTTAGCAGCAAATATTTCTTAAACTTTACTGAGTAAAAGAGAAGCTGTATTTTTTTTTCCTTCCACAGAGATCTTTACACTTCAGGCAACAACTTTTATGTCCAGCCTTAGTTAGATGCAATAGATGATGTCTTTAAATGCCCCACAATTTTAATTTACAAAGATATTTTCTAAGTTAATTTCTTCTAGTCACAGAGTAACTTCTTGTTTCTTAAAATTACTTGTTCAATATTAAGTGATAAATTAAGTAGAGGATAGATAAATTTCTCTATTCTCTACTTGAGCAGAT
>NW_012148952.1:7969450-8091059 GCF_000956105.1 Propithecus coquereli
ACTATATATTCTCAGTGTATAGGATCTTCTGCATAGATTAAAAAATGTTGTGGGAAAATAGAGGTCTCATTTTGACAGACTGCAATGAGAGCTGGTCACAGAACTCCCAAGTGGATTTATACACTTCAACAAAATGCTCTTTTGGAAGATTGCAGGAGAATTAATCATAATGTATCAAAATTACTTTGGCAAAATTTGATGTTATATAGCAAGATTTTTTAAAAAACAGTATTTTCCATCAGTATATTTTTGAAACAACCATATTTGTGTACCCATCTCTTAGCCCCTGGTGTTGTAAGAAGCAGAAGAATGATTTTTAGGGTGATGGAAAGCAATCTTCTTTAATTCCTGCTCCCTAAACAGGCCCAAGAAGGTGTGAAAAAGGAGATGCAGAGGTGATTCTAGTATTATGTTCTTATTACTATGATAATAACATTCAAAAACAGCTGAAACTATAGCTGAGGAGCCACTGACTTTGAGAATTAAGTTAATACTGTCTATGAACTACAATAAAATCCTCATCCCCCACCAACTGAATGAACCCCCTCTTGGCCAAGGACCCTAGAGACCTGAAAACGGATTTCCCAGCCTTGATAGGATGGGAGGTCAGACACACCTTATTACACCCCCTCCTTCGCTAGCTACCAGCTATCAGGCTTTCTTCCCTAAGTGCTAACAGAAACCAATCTCATGATGGCTCCTCCTTTTTGTGGCTTCAGTATGACAGCTGAGCATCATTCCTTCCTGATGAGAGAGCACTGACCATGATGCTGTGCAGAGAGGATTTTCATGTCCTCCGCTTCACCCTTTGACATCAGAGAGCCAAAAACTACACCCTGGGATCATGCTAAAGCCAGCATTTTCTGAACATGGATCCCACGAAGGGGCATGGAAATCAATTGTTCATGTGCATATTTCTCCTTTCATAAATATTCATGACTCTTCCTATAGCTTGTTAAATATGTATATTCGGCCACCCTGCTCTGCATAAATTGCTGTTCCCTTTGTCCCACCCTTAGTACATGCTAAGCTGGAGGCTATGCTTCACAGCCTGTCAGACGGCCACCCTGCAGGCTGCAACCCTTCATGAGACATAAAGCTCTTCTTTCCAGATGTATGAACCTCGTCATTCTTCAGTTGACGTGTCCCAGCATCTCATTCCCTGGCCTAAGCAAAGCTTAGTGCCCCACTCCCCTATCCCAGGATTATTTCCTCTGTGGCTGTTTCTGGGGCTAGCTGGGCTCCTACTCACATTCAATTTTCAATCCCTCTATTTTCTCAGCACCAACTTTCTGTGAAACAGAGCCCCCTTTACTGGATTTTCCCCAAATCCACCCCCACAAAGGGTATGGGGGCACGGCAGAGTATTCTGAAGGCTAAGGGCCTTCCAGTTGGTCTTTTGATATCTCTGTGTCCTCAGTGCTTTGGATACAGGGCATTTCTCATAGTTTTTCTCCTCAGTCCCCAGTCCTCAGTCCTCAATCCCCTGCCTGAGAACTTGGCCAGCTCTTCCCATCTACTCCCCAGAGCACAGCCAAGTTCTGCCTGTCATTTATTCTACAGAGGTCATTAGGTCTCTGCATGGACGCTTCATGGGCTCATTCCATACCATTCCCAAGCTCATCAAAGTAATTTGCTAAATAAGACTTTTATATTCCTACAAACAACTCCAGGGCCAACAGTCAAAACAATAATTACATACACACATACACACACACACACACACACACACACACACACACAGTTTTCCTTCTCCTCTTAGCAGTTGTTTTCTCTACTGAGTGCCTTGGTTTCAGCCACTTTTCAGCTGTTCATGGAGAAGAGGAGTAGGCCATTGACCCTCACTAACCACCACTTGTTCCCCTGGGCCTAAATTCTGATGTTTGTTTCGGGTCCTGATGTCTGGTGGAGAAAACATCTGGTGTATTTTATGCGTGTGTCGTGAGGACCACATGGACAGTCTAGATGCATATTTTCTGTGATTTTTCAGTGCCCAGGTGAGGTGTTTTTTATGTTTCTTAAAAGTTTGGGATTTGAAGGCTGTTGTTTCAGGGACTGCTTACTTGCCTTAGAAAAAAGTTCACTGTTCTCAACAGCACTGCCATGTCACAGGTCCCTTCTATAAAATGATTGCTCCTCTCTCCCACCCAGCCTATGCCAGTGATTCCAGGGATCTGCCCAGACCTGCCCTGCAGGATCCACTGGCATCATCTTGTGTCTGCCCTGTTTTCTACTCCTGGGCATTTGCCTCAGGCCCGGGGTTTGCCGATGTCGTGTTCATTGAAATACTTGATCTGTGTGTCTCCAGGCCCCCTTACCTACACCTTCAGCAGCCCTTTCTCTCCACTCATGGACTAACTTCACACTTGACTAAAAATCAAGCTGGACATTCCCTTTTGTCACTCCCACCCACCTTGGCATCTCTGATTCTGAGACTCTAGCTGGGGAAGAACAGGCCCAGCACCACCTGAGAGTGCTGCGCCTCCAAGTAATGCAAGTAATCGCTGATGCCTTACCCCCAAGGTCAGAAGAACGTGGCCTTCTATAGGAATGATTTATTTTATGCAGTAAAATATGGCAATTAAATGTGTTGAGGTGAATAACAGCTTTTTCTACTAAATTATACCTTTCCATGAAAGTGTGACAATTAAAGTGCTAAGCATAAGCATTTTGTTAATCAGTAATTCTTGTTTAAAATTAGGTAGTTTAAAATAGTCAAACCTGGCTGTGCATAACAATTATATGTAAAACTTGTAGTTAGTAGATAGCTATTGAATATCTTCTGTGGCCCAAAGGCTGTTCTATACACAGGGATTAGATCAATTTTCATGGTCCCTACCCATTGGGCAGAGACAAGAAGCATATGCTTAAACAATAAATAAGCAAACAAATGAATAGATAAAAATATTCCTCTGAACAAGAAAAATTAGGTGATGTAGTAGTAGAGAGAGTATGAGCTGGGGGTAGGAGAGCTATTTACTTAACAAGGCTTCTGATAGCAAGCCCTTTGGGTGCAATATAAATAATAAAAGGAGATGGCTGTGAGAAGAACATTCCAAGAAAAGTAATTGCACGTATGATAAGCCTACTTGGAGATGGTAGAAAGCTTGGCAAGTTAGAGGAACAGAAATAAGAACTGTATCCTAGGACATAAGGTATACGATTTTAAAAATGAAAAATGATTAGTTCAGAAAGACAGACAGGGGCCAGACCCTGTAAAACCTTATAGGCCACTGGTCACAATAACAACTTTGAAAATAATTATACATGTCAAGGGAAGCCATTAGAGATTTTAAACATGGGAAGTAACAAAATATGATTTTTGCTTTAAAAAGACAATTCCTGCTGCTTTGTGCGCTAATAGTAGGACAGAGTAGAGGAAGGGAGACCAGGTAAAAGGTTTGTTTTAGATTTCAGGTGAGAGACAAGCTGGATATCTTGCCCAAGGTCATGTAGGCAGTAAGTGAGAGAGTCAGAATTTGAACTCCAGTTGTGTGGCTCTACTGTGCTCTGCTGGTAAGAAATGGTCAAGTAAGAATAATATTTCAGGAGCAAAACCTATAGAAATTACTGATGGATTAGATGTGGAATATAAGGGAAAGTGAGAAGTCGAGAGGGACTTCCAGTTCTTTGGCCTTAGCAACTAGGTATGAGATTGTACCAAATTCCTGAAAGAGGCAAGTCTTGGAGGAGAGGTGACTTAGGGAAATTAATGTACAATCATCAGTTTTTTTTGTCTTGTGTTAAGTTGAGACGCTTATTAAACATTCAAGCGATGATGTTCAGTACGTAGTTGGATATACAAGGTTCAGGTCAGGGTGAGAGAAATGGATTTGAAAGTCGTCAGTGTATAGATGACACTCTACATCATGGGACTAATTAAGGTCATATCGGAAGTAAGTGTAAATGTGGATGAGAAGAGGGCGGAGGACAGAGCTCTGAACTACCCTCCATTAGGGGTCTTGCAGAGGAAGAAGAGCCAGCGAATGAGCCTGGTGAGGTAGCTGGTGAGGTAGGAGGAGAATGGCAAGTGAGGTGTCATAGAATCCTAAAAAGAAAGGATTCCAAGGGCAACCTTGTTGAATGCTGCTGAGGGAATAAGATGAAACTTGGAAGATGACATTGGCTCTGGCAAGGGATAGGTCAGCTATGATCTTGATAACAGTTTCTGAGTGGAGTGTGCAGGGAGGAAAAGATGTCGGGCAACTTGTATAGACGGGTCTTTTAAGAAGTTTTCCTCTGAAATGGATCAGGCATGGAGAGAGTCAAAACTCCGGAGAGACATGGTGCCAGAGAAACTCTTGAAAAGACAGTTGATCTTAGGGTATGTTAGTGTGCTGGTGGGCAGGCTACAGTGGAAAGGGCAAAATCAGTGGCGCTGAAGAGCAAAATGTAAATGATAGGAATGAGATCTGTAAACAGGCAAGAGGGATGAAACCGGAGCAGAAATAGAACTCTTAGAAGCTCAGAGGTGTAGAATACGACCTGGGAAACTTTAGCTCTTTAAGTCTACAATGGAAACTAAGCATCTGCATTTTTCTACAACTCCGTGGATGATTCAGATGCACAGGATTGAGAACCACAGACACAGCTTTTAGAGTTTAAAGATTGAAACAACCTAGGTCCACTTCAGTACCAAACCCAACAAGCTTCCAGTGGTCTTTTTTTGTTATTATTATAAATGACAATATATGATTGTATAAATTTATGGAGTACAAAGTGATGTAATGATTTATGAATACAATATAAAATAATTAAATCAAGCTAATGAACATAGCTATTGCCTCGAATACTTAACCATTTTGTGGTGAGAACTTTTGAAATTTACTCTTGCGAATTTTGAAATATACAGTAACACTCTCACCATGCTGTACAATAGAACTCTAAGAATAAACAACATATTTCTCTTGTCTAACTGAGATTTTGTACCCTTTGATCATCATCTCCCCATCATCAACCTCCAGCCTCTGTAACCACCATTCCTCTCTCTGCTTTCATTAGTCTTAACCATCCTTTACTAACATTTTTGCCACTCCCCACACTTGAGTAGAACTTTGCCTTTTAGAAGCCCTTCCCACATGTGTCCAATGCCAGGAGCTTTTGAGCCTGAGAAAAGAGTGTAATCAAAAGTGATCTAAAGTGGCTTCTTACCTGCCTTTGATTGCCCCCCTGACATGGCTGAGGATATATCCAGGTTTGGCCTTGGCTCCTTGCTAGTGAGAGGAACGGTCTAATTTTTGGCATTCCCAATTGGCTTTAAGTTCTTACCTTATCCTTCCTCTCACTTTTATTCTCTCTTACCCTAAGACAAATTTCTTTTAAAATAAATTAAAAGTTATAAAGCAGCCTGCTGCTAGTGGTAGTCTGAATAAAAATTCATAAATGTTTCCTTCTAACCTGTAGATTCTATGACCATTCGCTGACAGACAAGTCCATACATCCCTGTCTTATGGAATCTGGCCTGTATCTTTCTCTTATTTAATTTACATCCAACTGTGGATCACCTAGCAACATCTATAAGCTAGGGTTAGAGACAAATACTACTCTTTGGTAAAGGGGCTCGAAGTTTAAAAAAAAAAATTCAAATTCTATGTCATTACGTAACTTTGTACTAGGAATTTTCTAAATTATAAAAGTAATAAATAGTCACATTATAGAAAATTGGAAAAATAATAAGGAAATAAATTGTAATTATACCAATCAGGAATGGCTGCTATTGACATTTTGATGTGTATATTTCAGTTCTTTTTGTTGTTGTTTTACCGAATCAAAATTAGGAAATCATGAAATAACATTGTGCGCAATTTAGTAGCCTGCTCTTTCATGTAGTACATCAGAACTGTTTCCCCATGTTACTCAATATTCCTCAAAAATATGATGTAATGGCTATGTAGAAATTTATCAAGTGGATGCTAAGTACCATTCATTTAATCTTACTGTTGGCTACCTAGCTTATTGATACTTTTTCAGTATTATAATGTTGGTATGAGCATCCTGGTGCTTAAGTCTTTATAAACATATATTTTAATAGAATATCTAAAATGTACCATTCTTTTAGAACAGTCATGCAAGTAGGCAGTTAGAGTTCTTATGTGTTTAAGAATCAGTAGCTCTCCAAAATCAAGGATCCCAGAAATGAGGCTGATGGGGCCAGCACAGTTAGGGAAGAGCTCCCAACTCACACCTTCTAAGGGGCCACCATTGTTGTCCCAATATAGAATAAAATACATGTCAGTGAATAGAGTCATATGTCATCTTTTTAAATGGCTATATAGTACTCTATGGTTTATAACCCATATAAGCAATCCCTTTTTGCTGGGTATTTAGTTTTTCCCAAACGTTCTGCTATTAGAAATAATGATTCAATGAAAGTTCTGATGCATACATCTTTACACACTCTTCAAATTATTTCCTTTGAAAAAATTCCTAAATCTGGATCAAAAATGGGAAGATTTTAAAGGCTTTTGTTAGATTTTTACAAAGTTTTTCCATGAATGATTTCATCAGCTTATGATCCCACCAACAGTGCAAGAGAATTCCCATTTTGCCATTTTTGCTGTGATTGATCACAAAATTAGCCAGAATGCTTTGTATTTCTTCCCAATGAGAGGTCTTTTATTACACCTCTTGAATTCGGGCTGGCCGTATGACTTGCTTTGGCTAATTGGCATATGGTGGAAGTGATGTTGTACAAGTTTTGAGCCTCAAGAAACATTGCAGCTTCCACTCTCATTCTTGGGATCCCAGCCACAACTGCCCTGTGCATGAGCCAGGCTGTGGATGAGAGACCAGGTGGAGCAGAGCAGAGCCTTTCAGGTGAGCCTGTCTCAGACCAGCTGGTTTCCAGCCAACCCACTAGCTGACAACACACACAAGAGCTAGTCCAGCCAAGATCTGAGGTCAGCTGGGTATAGCTCAGATGAGAAGAATGTCCAGCCAACCTGTACACTTGTGAGTTTGTAAATTTCTTTTGGTTTAAAGCCTCTGGGTTTTGGGGTGGTTTGTAATGCAAAAAATAGATCGCTTATACACTCATTGATGTTTCATTTTATCAATCCTTTACATTTTTAATCAATGAATAATGATTAAAAAATAATAATAGGAGAGTCCATGGACTGCTGAAACAATTTCAAAGATCTAAACTCTTGGGAAAATTTTACAATGCAGGCAATCCTGTCATTTTTTCAGGGTACTCTGTGATCACTCTTTCAATTGCAAGTCATAGAGGCACTACTCAAATTGACTTAAGCAAGAGAAAGAATGGTTACATAACTAGAAAGTCGGGTGTAACAATACATGAAGGCATGGATTAATGCAAGGGTTCAGACAATGTCAGGAAGCTTCCACCATCTCTCAGCTCTGCTTTGCTTTGAGCTGGTTTCATTCTCGAGCAATGTTTCTCCAAGTGGATGGCTAAGATGGCACTGAATTAGCAGCACCTGCAAAAAGGTTGCTCCTCTTTCCTAGTCATTCCATCAAAGCTCCTGGACTCCAGAGAGGGGGGTGTCACTGGCTTGGCTTCAGTTGTATGCCTGCCTCTGGGCCATTGGAGGATGGAGCATTTCAACTAACAGTTCCATCAATTCCTTAATTTGGTAAAATTCTTGTGTTCGGTTATTTATTTGTCAGAATTGCTTTAATATCACCAGAAAGGTATGTTGCTGCTTAGATATTGTCTTTATTTCCCCTTCTGTAGTGTGTTACCTTTCTTTTTCTCCTCCCTCTCTCTGTCTCTCTCCCTCCTCCATTCCCAACCCTTCTCCTCTCCCTTCTTGGCATTTCTAGTTCTGGGCTCCTGCAGAATGCTGCAATTACAAAGATCCACAGAGCATTTTCCTTGCCCTTGAGACACTCAGATTTTGGAAAAAAGACAAAAATATACTAATTAAAGTAATAAAAATAATGCACATTAAAATTTAAAAAATTTTAAGGTATGTACGAGCGTCAGTGGAACACCAAGACAGGAGTATGTAACCGAATTATTTTTAGAGAAAGCAAGGACATAAGAAAGTGGCATTTGTCTTGTTAGACTTGGGAAGTTAATTCAAAAAAAGAAAGAAAGAAAGTGGCATTTGAACTATGAACTGTGAATCTTCAAGGCTTTGTGCCAGTTCTCTAAGCAAAAATCGTAAGAAGGGCAGAGGGAATTGCCTAGGCAAAAGCAGCAAAGCCTGAAGTAGCCTCAAGGAGCCATCAGGACGTGGGCCTCCCTCGGGCCTGGGGTACCTATTACCAGAGATAAAACTGAAAGGCTTGGCCTGTCACATATGTACAAGTGCATGCAGCTATCATCTCTCCAACTCACAGATATTAAGAGAGCAGTGTTTATTGTTAAAACTCATGGAGTTGTCTCATCAAGACTCTGATCTGTTTAGAGGTATTCTTCACTAACAGACCCTTGAATTTCACAGTGCCCTCAAGCTGCAGTTCCTCATGGCACTTCAGCCCATCTTTATAGCATTAAATGGCATGTCCAGGCAAACATGCCAAGTGGCGGTACAAACAGTCCTGAGCTGTGGAGAGACTATTTATGACTTTAAAGCTCATGCCCCCACCGACTTCAGAAGAAACTTTTTGGAGTGTAGAAAAATATGTGCATTTCATAAATGGAAGTTGTACCATCACCAAAAGCCTTTAATCAGCACTCATTTTCTTTTTTGCCTGTTCCTCACTATTGATGTGAGGGAGCTGAACTTTTCTGCAATTTAGCTTTCTCTGTAAGAGGCAGCGGAAGATTCCTCTTACCTTGGGTTTTGTTAGAATCTACATTGCTGTTTTACAGCAGCCCTTTTGGCCTTGTAACTTCTGGAAACTTGTTCAATCAAGACATAACCTTTTATTTGTTATGACCAACTGCTGAGGGAACGAAAGAAAATCCTCAGTGTGAGGTAGGCCAAGGTATTAGAGGGTCTGTGACTGCATTGCTGGGTTTAGGTGGAAGCTCATTAGAAACACCTCAGATGATAGAAAAAGCCAATATGTCAAGAATTAATCTGCATAAATATGTTACTTTGGCTCAGATTTGTGTGGTAGCTTGTAAGAAAATAGCAGGTCTTAGAGGAGGCCGATGCATCAAGAACTAATCTCCATGAATATTCTAAGAGCTATCAAAGAAGAAAAATGAACCGTAGGGCCAACATTAATTGTGCCCAGAGATAATTAGAACAAAATGTTGTTAATTGTGTGTTGGTTTAATGTTATGTAGCCATGGCCTTGTTTTTTTCACAGAGAGTATAAATTTTGATGTCAGAAACTGAAAGCTGGCTGGCCTGATTAATCAAAAGGACTCCGCTTGCTTAGTTACAGCCAATTAAGCATTTTAATCCTTACTCTACAAAGTATGATTAAGCCTAGTATATCATGAGTATAATTGGAAAAACAAAATCTCAAGTCTTAGTTCTTCTTGTATAGCAGGTTTCTGAGTTGTCTTAGTTATGCTTCTAAGTAACTTACTGAAGGAGCATGAGCAATTTGGAAATTTTGGATCATTTTTCTCAAAATAGAGCCTTTTCCTTTATTTTGATCTCGTTCATAGTCCCATCTAGAGAACCTTTCTTAGAAACACGAAAAACACCTTTTCCTGTGACATCATTGTTGTTTTTGCTTTTTAGGTGCCTGGGGCCAAAATCAAATTGGTTTTGGTAATCTTATAAAATACTAAGATGGTCAGGAATTCACTTAGAGGAGACTGCCTCCCATCCAGTGTGGTAACCTGGGGAAGTAACTCTGGAGGTAATTCCAGCTTAGAATGAGAAGTAGCTGCAGGCAAGCGGCGCAGGATGTGCAGGTGTTTCTAAGTCGATATGATAACATGGGTTCCTTAGAAATCCAAATAACCAAAAATCTCCCTGTAGTCTAGTTTTATGAGAGAAAGACAAATAAGAAAACAAACAGGTTGTTCCCCCTCTCCCCCAAAGCAGGGTCTGGGTATTTCCTGAGATGAATGTAAATTCTTGAGCGCAGACCCCATTTATGGCTTTGCCCCATCCTCAGCGTCTGAAAACTGTCCCCAAGGGCCTCATTGCAAAGGCATAAGAGCTTCATAGATCATCACAAGGAATCTATACCATGCTCATTATCATGTAATTATTATAATAGATTTAATAATCATCTATTGAATATAATTGTGATATTATAACAATTATATAGTATTGAAATCTATTGATGCCACCCAGATGTAAATTTGATAAATTCACTGGTAATGCATTTTTGAAGAAAAAAATATAAAAAGACACTTATCTGATAATCTTATATGGATCTTAAACTAGTTCAGCTCACAATTCCAAAAAAGAATTTTTCAAAAATATTTTTAGCAAGATACAACCCAGGAGTACTTGTGTAGTGAACAGATTTAAAGTTTGGTCTGTTTAAAATATTAATTTCTTTATTCCGTATTACCCTCTTACAAAATGACATTTTCAAAGAGGTAGCTGAGAATGGACTTACTTTTGGGGAGTCACAGATGGTCTGGGGACCACGTTTTAAAATACAGGTTTTACTTTATTTAGGTATGGCAAGGCCGACAGATCAGGAGATGACTGCTGTTGAAAAGATAGTTGTTACACTCACAGTTCCAAAAGGAGGGGCACACCACGCCATGAGGGGCCACAGGGCGAAGCTCAGGATCTGTCTGAGGCAAGGTGGGGGAGGGGCAATGCTGGTCAGGAGCCTTTCCTGTGCTTCCTGTGGGGAGGACCGGCAGGTGAGGTGGGGTGAACAGGTGTAGGATCGGCAGTTTGATTTCAGCAGGCCCTGGGGACGGGGGCTGTCCCCTGCTTGCCTAGTACCTGGCCCTGAGCGGGTGGGTGGATAGTGGCCCCTAGTGTGAGAGCCCGACAGGGAGGTGGTTGGTACAGGCTCCGGCCTGGTTGGCTTCTGTTCTCTAGGAATGGCTAACCCTGGAAGGGGCGGCCCCTCCCAAGTCAGCAAGGTCCCAGATGCCAAAGCATCAGAATACAGAAAATAAAAGACCTGGTTAATACAGACTGTGAGCCCTAAATGACATTTTGTTTTTGGACGTCTGGACTGTTTTCTTCATCACTGGCCCTCTGGTTTCACTTGCTCACCAGTTTCTTTGCTTCTTCTCATCACCAGGTGGTAAAGTGGGGGTCTTGTCCTTCCTCACGATGTTTCTTTTTTCTGATCTCCCTGGATCCTCGTTGCTTCTGAGTTGGGATACCAAAAATTCAGTGTGGCACAGGCCTTTCAATCCTTTCCTTCCTTTCCTTCAACATAATGAATTGGTAATATTGAATCAGCCAGTCACTTAATTTTTTGGTGTTTTAGGCCTATTTATTTGTGTCCATGGGCTGCTTACCCACCTGCCAAAGTGGAGGTGTGGGGAGAAGGCAGACGGGGCAAGTGTAGCTGGGTCTGCTGTCATTTCAGAAGCCAGGGCTTCCGGGAGGCCTAGTTCCAGGTGGCCAAGGTTTCCCTCCGTACTGGTGCATTTCATCTTTGACGTTGCGTTAAGGGGCTCGGAGGGTGGTTCTATTCCTTTCACGCAGCCTCTCCTTTGAGGCTCTGCAAAAAGCTTGTTACCATTTGCCACTTCACCTCCTAGACTCATATTTGGTCCCCAAACCTCTGCTCTAAATGTCCGATTGATGTTTTTTCTAACTGCTTGTCAGGCTGACAGCCGCTGCTGTTTCTCTGCCTGCCTGCCAGTGCCCCTTTACTCGCTGGAGGCTGTGCTTCAAGGAGTCCTTAAAGCGATTCTTCTGCGCTCTCAGCAGGCCACAGTCCCTTTTTAACTTCTCTCTGCAGCTATTTGGGTACCTGCTGCCAGCTGCTGTCTGCACACAACCAGCTGAGGTGAATCATGTCACCATGAGCTGCAAGCCTACGTATAGCCAGACTTGTCCCCCAAACCAGCCATTCATAAAGGGGCCCACTTTTCTCTTGAAGCCCCACTTGCACCACTGTATCAGGAAGCATGCGGAGAAAGGGTACGTAGATAGAAACTAGTAAATGAAGAGGGATCTGTCTTGGCGATATAAAAATAATTGTCGTCATTACAGTCTACCTTAATCTAAGTCTGCCCAGAGAAATTTTTCACAGTTCCCCTCCCTTCCCTGTATTCCCTTGGACATCCATTCATGAGGCATCTATAAGGACGGGAGTGAATTGCTTCAGAGAAAGACATACAAAGCCTCCATACATCTCCTGTCAGGGTGATTCAAACTGTGTATCTCAGCACTGGTGCTAATTTCATAGCAGAAAACATACTAATCTTTCTTGCAGAATAAGAAGCAATTCTCATGAGACTGCATGAGTAACCTGGGGTAAGTGACAACGGAAACTGGCAAAGGAACACTCTATAGTAACATCCCCCAGAATGGAATCTTGTGAATTCCTCATTTCCTACATCTGGGAATTAAGTTCCAAAAGAAAGCAGCTGTCCTCTCCAGAGTGTGGACTCCTGAAGGGCAAGGACAGGGAGCTACAATTTCACCTTGAATTCCTACTGGACAGAGCTCACTAGGTTGAATTTTAGTGTTTGTTTAAATTTCCTGGGCAGTAGATTGTGCATCTGAATACAAAGGTTTAAAACAAGTAGAGGGGCCCTACTGAAGTGATGATGAGCCAAGATAATAGTCGTAGAACTAATCTATTTTCCATTCTTCAGCTGCAGGGAATTGTGTACTATCTGCTGAGGGAATCATTTTATTTTAAAATTACACTGTATTAATACTGATAAACCAAAAATGACAAAGCACAGGACAGACTCACTTATTTTGCATTGTTGCTAGTTTTCATTTACTCTCAGTACCTAACTTAGCATATCTTATTTTTAAATCAGCATTGCTGTGCAATGCCATTTAATGACTTTTAAGCAGAGTTAACTAATCTATAGGATGTCTTAATTTTTTTTTAGTACTTGAGATAAGAACTTTTCAAAAAATTCCAATACTAACAACCTGCAAGTTTATAATTCCTGTAGTTCTCTTATTTGATTTACAAATCACAGCATATTTAATTTTCTTTAAGGATTGCCCACCTGTATTTGCATTCACATTAAGCATATGACAAATGAGAAAATATTTAAGCCAACCCTGATGCTCTGGATAGAAGGAACATGTCCCCATGAGACTGAATTTCTTATTGTCTGTGTAGGAAATATCATTTAATTTACGTCATCCATTGTGATCAAATGTTTTATAACTCACTTTTCAAAAATAAATCCTGTGATAATTTGTCTTCATATATGAACTTCTGAAGGTGATAAAACATTCATGAAGTGGAGCTAGTAGCTCACTCTTTTGTTAAGTTTTCACTTGTTAGCTTTTCAACAGAGAAATTAAGACTTTTGGGGGAGATGGGGAGACGAGAGTATAGTCAACACTATCAGAAAGATAGATGGTGTTTTGAGGGCAGCTGTCCCCTGCAGGGTCATTATAAATTCCGAAGACCAGCAAAACATTGTCGTTACTCATTACCACTGAATTAAATCTGGGTATTCACTCTGAAGATGGCTCTGGATACAATATCAATTTCCTCTTTTCCTCTGGGTGCCTTACAAGGTCACTTACCTTGGCTCTGCTAGAGGACAGCCGCTTTATTAAAGAACATCTTGCTAAGAACCTCATTCCTAGCTCCTTTTGCAGAAACAGACTTGAAAATTGATTATCAGGCAATCACATGGCTAAACTCCCCCCATCCTGCCCAACTCTGACATCATCTGTAACTCTCCCATTTCAATTATTTCCTCTATTTTTAGCTCCCCCTGCTGCAAGAGTCCTATATTAAAATGCAAATCTCTTGGGATAAATATCACGTGAATATGAATTTCCTGACAAAGGCAAATGGACTTGCCTTTACCTACTAGCCAGAGGACTAAAGAGAGCTCATCCTTTTTTGTTCTGGACTTTTCCATTCTTTGAAATGTTCCTAATGCTGAGGCAGCATAGTAGAAATGAGTTTGAACCCTTCAGCCCTGGGTTGAAATCCTGGTCCTGTCATTAACTTTGGAGACGTTAATCAGTACTCCGAACCTCTGTCCTTCATATATGAAATGGGAGCAATAACATATATATACAAATGGATTAAATGAAAAAGTAACTTTATAAAAACATCTAGCATAGAGCATGGCACAGTAAGAGGTACTTCTCTTTCTTCTGATATTGAGTCGCAAAATCTTGAGGGTCATTACCTTTTAGGCAAGACTGAGGCAATTATTTTTCCCTAGTTAGTGGGAAAAGTGACCTACTAAGGATGCTAGCTCTGGGTGCTGTGATCTCTTAGTGTCCTATCAGGCATCTGGCTGATGGGATATTACTTCCATCGATTCCCGGGTGCATAGAGATCAGCTAATTGGGTAATTCTATTGCTGCCACTGGTCAACAAGTTTGCTCATGATACTGTTCAGTTGTCCTGTCTTCCTTCCAAGTTAAGGAGTTGGAGAAACCACTGACAGTGCTTATGAGCCATCTCCTGTACCTCCCCATCCCACTCCTACTCTGGGCAGGTGGGACAAATCCACCCCCCAGTATTTACTGCTTTAAGGGGGACTTTGGGAAGACTTATCAGTTGCCCCTTTATGAGGGCCCTAATTCCCCAGGGGTGTGGGTGCAGGGAGCATATCTTCCAAGAGTTCCCTTCTCCTGTCCCCTAAGGACCAACAGCACAGCCTCTTCCTTGTGGAATGTCTGGGGCAACTCAACCAACTTGGGGTCAGTCCCACATTAACCCCCCCTGGAGGTCTTTTCCCTGTTGTGGGACACAGAGCATAAGGCCCTATCCACTGTGTTCGTGATGATTATCCTGTGACTTTGCCTCTGGAATCAGAAGATGCTCTCTAACCCCTGAACTTACCCGTGCTGCCTAGGCAAAGTGTTCCCTTAGCCCACAGTCCTGCGTTCATCTTGGCTTGGCCACTTTCCTAAAGTGCTTAAACAAATGTTCTATTCCTTTCCCTTGAGCTCCACCCCTAACTCCACCCTCAACTATGTCCTCTTTATTACCAGAGGGCAGTAACTTCTTGGCTGGTGTTGGGCCAAGGAGGAATTCCATGACATTTTCAAAATGTCCCTAGAGTTATTTTTTCATGTTTGTATAAATGTAGCTCATACATGCTCATAATGTGGCTTTCCCAGGACAATGCATAGAATCGTTGGCTCTCATTGTTGGAAGAGAACATTAAGGTTACTTTCAACTCCCTGTCTGCCCACAGTGGGACACCTCCAGTGACAGGAAAGTGCATACTTCCTAAAGTAGCCGATAGCAATGTAGTAGAGAGGGTGAGAGGCTTTTCAGACAACCCAAGTTCCAGTCCAGGCTGCTGCACTAACCAGCCACGTGACCTTGGACAAGTTCCTCAAGCTCTCCAAGCGGTAGTTGCTCTATATTTAAATGAGGATGGTAGATACCTAATATAGGATTGTTAGAAGGCTGAAATGAGGTAACAGTTTAAGTAGTCCTTAGCACAGAAGTTGGCACAAAATAAGGACTCAATAAACTGTTAGCTAAAATTTTATTTAGCTGTGATCCATGTTTGAATGGCTTTCATTGTTTAGAATTACTTCCCTGTGTTTCTCTGAAGTCTTTCTCCCAGGAGTTCTACCCATGAGTGCTAGTTTGTCTCCTGAGGCCACACAGAACACTTGAATTCCTCTTCCCTTGACAACTTGTCTTATCCAGGGACAACTCTCACATTTCTTCCAAGACTTCTCTCCTTTGGGCAAAATAACCACAGTTTCTCCTGCTGTTGCTTTGTATGCCATCGCAAGTCCCTCTGCCATCCCAATCCCTCTCCCTGAATGATCTCATTTTTCCATATGCCTTATGAATGTGGCATTTGGCCAGACACAACTCATGTTCATATCTGAGCAGTGAAGAGCAGAGCAAAATCTCATTCCTCTATCCCCTCCACACATGCTGCACGACTCTCAGAGCAGACCAGGTGAGTGGTCACACTCTTGACTCATGCTGAGGCTACATACTCATGTCTGCAATTCTTGAACTCTTGTTGCCATGTGCTGATGCCAGGTATTTCCCTCCCACCCTCTTTGTTCTTACACAGTTGTTTTTGACTCAAGTGCCAGGCAGCATATTGACTTTAGTTGAGTTTTACCTGGTTGGATGGATTCCGTTGTAATCCATTGCTCCACGCTCTCAGGGCCTTTCTGGATCCTGAGCCTATTGCCGATACAGGTGCTCTCCATCCTGCTCTGTGTTAGCTGCAGATGTGTTGAAAAGGTGACTTCTCTCCACTCGGAAAATGAAAAACTTTATGACCAACAACATCGTTTTTACAGCCAGATGAACTCCTTCGATAAGAAGTGGCCGTTTTCTGAGCTCATTTGGGCAGATTGCCTATAAGATTTCTTGCAGTTCTATGCATCTATCTTATCACACCTCCTCACTGTACAGAAATAAATATCCTCATTGCAATCTGTGTTTACAAGCCTTAAAATGAACATGGGCACATTTTTACCTTTAGAGTATATTTTTTCTTTTGATCATGTGTGCTAAAATGGAGTATATTCAAACTGATATATAATCAGAGGATATTTTACATGTGACTTATAATGAAATTTATGTCATAATTTAATTGTAGTTGTTAAATATGAAAGATTCTTGCTTCATTAGCGGTTAAGGAAGTAAGTAAACAGGAAGACAGGGAGAAGTGTGATGATTTATCAATACACAAAACCCATTTGGTCAAGTCTAGAGAAAGACAATAAGATGTGCTTTGGCATTTAAAAACTCAGTTCAAACTCTACTAGATTTTAAAGTCTGAGAACTTGAATGAAGTGGATCGGTATTATCAAATTATTACAAAGTGATAAGACATTGCACTTGGAGATCACCAGATTCTTTAACTTACAAGCTCATTTTAATGGCTTCCTGAAGATTAGCCAGGTTTTATCAAACCGTTCAGTTGTTCTTCTTAACAGTTACTGGTCCTATTGGCAGATATAAACCACTTAATTCCATTCTGTTAGGAGAGGTAGAAAGGCACCTACGATTCTATGGTGTACCTGATTACATTGGCCTGGTGAACTTTGCTAATAAAATGCAGCAGGGCAACATTTAAGCCTGAGTTTTACTTGATGCAGCAGAATGCCTGACGGGTCATGTCACCTATTGGAAATTAAGGTTGATTGGTTTTCATAATGAATTAGTTTAATCAAACTTTTGCCCAGATTACTTTAACTCTGTTATTTCTCATCCACCTTTAAAACACATCATCTTTATGTTCAGAATTTTTAGATATAAATTGTGCCTGCATCTCAGAAAACATGGGCTCATATGTTTAATCAGAGACACCAAATAAATATCAACAATTACACCGAAATGCAAAACTCAAAAAAAATCAAAGTAAGTGATTTTTAAACTGTGGTGCCTAGACCAGCATGGTCAGCACCACCTGGGAACTTATTGGAAATGCAGAGTCTCAGGCCCCACCTCAGACCTACTGAATCAGAAAGCTGGTGGGGAGGGGGTGGTGGCCAGCAATGAGCCATTTAACAAGTAATTCTGATGCATGCTAAAGTTTGAGGATCACTGATTTAAATTATTGTATGTAATTACCACTAATAAAAATGTTTCATGTTTAACATTTATTGAAAAGTCTAAATCCAAATTGAATACAGATGGCTAATTAAGCAACCTCCTTTTCTGCTTTTTCAATTAACATATGTGTATGAAAACCTATTTTTAAACACCATAGATATTCAGATTGTCAAATGTGGATGAGCATATATAAAGTTATTTGTTTACTTGCCAAAATTAGTAAGGAACTATAACACACATTTGAGAAAAAGCAAGTGGTTGTTTAATTCAGTATTTCTCCCCATTTAGCATCTTATAAGATGCTAAAATATATTTTCACAAAGGAAGAAAATAATATAGACCACAGCAGTGGTGAATAATCACAGACAGTTT
Organism: Propithecus coquereli; assembly: GCF_000956105.1. Lineage (NCBI taxonomy): Eukaryota > Metazoa > Chordata > Mammalia > Primates > Indriidae > Propithecus > Propithecus coquereli. The sequence goes on from NW_012148952.1 coordinate 7,987,340, forward strand.
TGATTACCTGATACAGAACTACAGTGGTTTCTTTAATCTCTATATATAAACCTCTGTATATAAATATATATATATTTAAACGGAAAGTATGTTTGTGTACTCTTTGCTGGATAATGGCAGAAATATGAGTGAGGGGTAATTTGGTTGCAAGTAACAAAAGGAATTAACTCAAATTGGCTTAGAAGGAGGTAATAGAATTTATCAACTCATGTAAATATAAAGTCTAGTGGTAGGTATCAAGTCCCAGGAATTGCCGGACTCAGGTTTCAGACAATATGATCAGGAATCATCTTGCTGTATTTTCAGCTATGCTTCTCCCTGGTTTATTTCATTCTCAGACAGGATCTCTCCAAATAATAGTAAAAAGAATCACCCAGGAGTCCCAGGTTTCTGTGCCACCAGCTTAGCAACCCCAGTGGAAAGAATGTAATTCCAGCTAACATCCCAGGTCATATTCTCCTTGAATAAGCTTGGAGCTTGTTGGACTATGCTGATTGTCTGACATGGGCCATCTCATAAGCGTGGACTTGGGAGGTAGGGTCAGCACCACCTAAAACTGTAAAACTGTATGGACCATGAGTAAGGGAAGAGTGGTCCACCAAAGAAAAATCAGGGTGAGCGAGATGTCACTGATGCTGGAATGGATGCAAGGGAGGGAACAGAGAGCAGAGGTACAGTACTCAAAGGCAATTACAGAAGATATTTTTTCCCTGAGTGTATTTTCTAGTAGATGTAATTGTTTTCATGCCAGAAACAGCCATTTGATTTTGGAGGAAAGAGCTCTACTGGGAATAAGCAACCCTGTCTTTGAGCATTTGCTCTGCTTCTGACCAATGGTGTAGACTTGGCCAGTTTTCACTCACTGTCCCTAGTTTCCAGATCTGACAACTTGGTTTTTAGTAGTTTTGCTTTTACCCTCATGCAGCAGTTATAGAATCTAATGAGTTAATATAAGATAAAATACTAAAAATTATTGGTTAATATGTGAGTGTGATATTAATGTTTCTTGTAATTACATTTACCAGTATAAAGATAATATAAGTATAATTGATAATGTAATTATAAAATAAATGAAAAAGAAGAGGAAAGAATCACTCATAATCTTAAAATCTCTCTGTTGTGGCAAGATGTTCTCTGTATACTACTACTTCTTAATTGTAATCATGTGGCCTTATTATAGACCCAGATCTTTGAAAATGAATAAATAAATTTTTACTACTTTTAAAAGTTTAACTTTTCATCTCAAGAATCTACCACAATGACACATACAGTAATTCATAACTATCATTTCCATAGTGTGTAACTTCCTATCAGTCATGTCAATCTGTTACCCTGTGCTTGAACATTTAGCTGGTTCCTAATTTTTCACTGTTAATTCAATTTCAATATGACTTTCTGCTCCAAGAAGAGATGGTTTAACTGGCTACTAAGATTTACAGGTCATAAATTCATGTCTTTCTATTTGATATATTTTAGGTGTAAACACTCTGTGAAAGTCTAGGAGTGCAGCAGTGGTGGCCACATTTGTTGATCACAGCTCTGGTCCCTTGTTTCTTAAGCCTTGACTGTTGGCCATAGGATGGGCTTTGTCTTTGGGACTGTCTCTAGTCTCAATCCCATTATGGTCTCTTCCCATAAGTAATCCTGTAGGATTATGCCTAGCATACTAGTTGCATTGTGAGTAAAAATGGGCCCTTACAGGCACTTATACAGACAGAATCCCTTTCACATTGATGGTCAGCGTTGGTGATGAGTCCTAAGTCAGGAGCCAAGAATCCAGAGGGGCCAGAAAGGTTTTCCTTCCTTCCCTACCCTACCCATAGTATTGTCATCCCTCCATTAAAGAAAGAAGTGCATCCATGGATGAAAGAAGGCTGATGTATCTACAGAGATCACCAAAGTTGTTGCAATTTCAACTTTCCTTATTTGAGCCTAATTCAAGAGTGGCGGTTCTATTACTTGTGCATGAATGGGACGCAATAACATTTTCAATAAATTTCATTATAATAGTTGTAGTTAACTGTTCTGTAGAATGCCTAACCTAGACTTCTAATTATAGTGCAGTGCCTTCTCATCTTTCCTAATTGATAATGTCAAGATGTGTTTAGTTTTAATAAATTAAGCTGTGGGGAGAAGACTTGGGATCAAAAGTTAAATGTTTAAGTGTTTTTAAAAGGTCATTTTTTCACATCATCACTATTAAACAAATGAGGAAGCTGGTAAAAATTATTTCCTTATTTTATTACTCATTGGAGGACACAATTTCGTAATTTAAAATGTAAAAACTGAAAGTGAATATACGCATGTATGTAATTCCTCTGCCCCTTGCCCTAGTTTAATTGAAAACCTCTAAAAATTAATTTTCAAAAATGTAAATGCTGAAAGGGAGAAGGGAGGGGCAAGGGTGTGATCCTAAGACCACTTTCTATCAGTTCTGTTTGACTTTGCTCATGGATGCAGCTCTACCAGTAAGAGGCGTTTCTTTCTTCCTCCCTCTCTATCTTCTCACTTCTCTCCCTCCCTCTCCCCCCACCCCTTGTCTGTTTATTCCCCTTCCCTCTACCTTTCTCCAGTAATACTGTTTTACTTTATGACTATTCCCTGGAGTATAGGAGGGAGCCATAGGTGCAGGTGCAGAAGAAGCATTTTCCTAAGCAATCTTTGAAAGGGGGCCATTTTGCTTTACACAGAGAAACATGCTGGAGCACTGAGGCTTAAACCAGGCAGAGTCCTCAGAAATTTAAGAACCTTAAGCCAAGGGAGGGAAGCCTCAGTATGAGATTACGTGGCCAGTTAGTAGCCAGACAGAGAGAATGCAGGTCTCCTGACCCACTCCTGAGGCCCTTAATCTTTCATGGGTCATGGATTACTTTGAAAATTTAATGAAAGTCTTGGATTCTCTAACCTGCAAATGCACTCACATGTATATATACAGTATTTCTCAAATAATTTTATGGGATCCCAGAACTCCTGAAATCCATTCATAAATCCAATCTGGGTCAGTCATGCTGAATACCCTTGTGCACCTTTTCCCTCTCTTGTTGCTCCTGATTCCTGAAATGCCCCATCTTGATTGACACCCCACCCATGACTGAGACGTCAATGAAAGGAAACTGTTTGTGGACAAACAAGACTTTCCCAGCATATCTCAAATCATATCACCTTGGCAGCCACCCACATAGATCTATGATTGAGCTTTCAGGGATTGGAGAAGAAGACAGCTGCCAAATATTTAGTATGTGATCCATTTATTGAAAAGATAAGAGAGATTTAAAGCTCAAGGGATAGAATAGTTTGGTTCTGTCCACGTTGAAACATAGCAAGGAACCCAGGATCTTACCAATATGTAATATGCCTGTGGGTCTGCCCTTCATATTAGCAAATGTGGCAATGCATTGGAGTTCATGATGGGGTGAGCTTGGTTGGCTAATTCAAACCTGACATCTCCTCTTCCTTTTCTTAGAGAGTATTTACCTTGGATATCCATAATAGATGCTAGCCACAAATCTTTGATGTAAGCCAAATAGTTTACATTCCACTATAGCCTATTGTACACCAGTTGAATAATTCAGACCACCATTGATTTTTGCAAAGGTTCTTAATGGTCTGGCACGTTGCTGTCAGGAAGGGAGATTTCTGTCCCCAAACTTCCATTGTCTTGCCGCTGTAATAACAAGCAGCAGTCAACATTTGCTGTCCCCAGTTGTCATCAAATTTTTATATCCAGCAGTCGTAATTCCTAACGTATGCATTTTAGAATGTGAACTCAGGGAACATAAAGCAATATAAAGCATTACATTTAAGGGACAGGTAGCACTTCGGGTAGGGTTTACAAAAGCAAGACTCTTCAAATCTTCCTTCCTAGGAGATTTGCAAAGTCAACAATATAATCAGTCTTTTTTGTGTTTTTTTTTTTTTTTTTTTTTTTACAGAAAGTAAATGTTTTTAAATGTTTTTAATATGAAATGTTTTGAAATGTTTTATTATGAATGAACATAGTCATGAAACAAAGGTTTTCATATTTTTTGAATAAAATGATCAGATTTCATATTATAAGTATCTCTCGCAAAGGCAGTGTCCCGTGCAGGTCCCTTTACCATTTTCATGCATGCTCCTAACAGCCAGCACCTGTGTGTATGGGCGTGTGGACTGTCCTCACATTTTCCTACCTACAAGAAGAATAAGAAGTGTCTGTTTACATTTTCACAAAAACAGCCTTCACCCAGTGACTGACAAGAGGAGGACTGGTAAATTCCCAGCTCCTTTGACCTTGAAGAGTTGATTTCTGTCCTCAGTGGGACTTTCCTTAAGATGATACCTTCGCTGGGCCTCCTGCCTTGATTCTTCCTGCTTGCCTACTCACCTACTGGTTTCTCCTGAGCATACGTCCTCATAAATAGCTTTCACACAAATCCTCATCCTCTTATCTGCTTCTGAGGACCCCAGTACAGCTAATGTCCTTTTAAAAATCATAAAATTAATGCATGTGCATTTTAGGGAAGAAATAGAAACTATAAAAAAGTAAAATACTCCAGATCCTCCTACCACTCAGAGGTTATGACTGTAAATATATTGGCATGTATCTGTTTTTGTGTGTGTATTCTTCTAAATTTTCAAAACTGGGATCCTACCCAGTAAATTTTTTTCACCAAGTCTGAAGAATTTTTTTTGACATTCTCCTATATAATGGTTCTCAACTGTAGAGTGCCAAGAGATCTATTAGTGGTGGAGGAATAGATGGTGTTGACATGAACACATTACCTAGATGCAGCCACACAGCGTGAGGAACCTCTGTTATGGGGGTGTGTCTGGCATGGAAATACTATCAGTCAGGTGAGTCACCCACAGGAAAATGCTAATAACTCACTACATGGTATTTCACTCATTCAGTAAATGTACCATAATTTACCTAACCATTCATTCCCCTGTTATTTTGGATTGAGGTTGTTCCCATAAATGTCTTTTAACCAAATTATTTAGAAAATATTTCAAAAATTATGTTTGACTCTTCTGCCTGAATTCTCATTCCTGATTAATGGCATAAGCTTTTACCAAATGTCCCAAGATTAAAACTTCACAGTCCGTTTTTTACTCTCTTTGCTTCTTATAAAGTGTGACACCACATCATGTGTTGTCTGTCATTGACATAACCTTTGAACTCATCCTCTCTTCTCATTCCTCACTGCCAAGGTGCAAGAAAAGGCCCTTCATTGTTTCTCACCCAGATTATTATAACCACCACCCGTATATTGCTTCTCCTCTTCTGGTCCAACTTCCATTCTGCCACCAGAGTTAGCATTCCAAAAGAGTCACTAAAGGCCCCATGCTGACCTGCCTTTCTGCTTCACCTTCTGCCTCTCCTCCCATGTGATAAGACTCACCGCTGAACACATCATGTGTTTTCACACCTCTTTGCTTTTGCTCCTGCAATTTTCTGTCCCTGGAAAGGACTCCTCACACTCCCATTTCTCTCATTCACCTGTCAAAATCATATTCCTTCTTCAGAAATCAGCTCTGATATTACAGTTCCTATCATAGTTATAATAATTAGAATGCACTGGCTGCAAGTAACAGAAAACTCAGTTCGAGCTGCCATATGTTTTAGAGGGGTCCAGGTTGGGCCTCTGCTGCAATTTGGTGAAGACTCAGGCTCCATATTTCTGTATAATTTTATTGACTTTCCCTTTCCATGTGTTAACATCATTCTTAAGATGGCTTCCTTCAAAGTAGTCAATCCAAGCTACATATCCACTTAATACATCACCTAAAATATTTCTCACAGGATTCCCTGAAAAATGCAGAACTATAGAATCATCCTTTACAAAAGTCTCTAGGAGCCTCTGTTTCCTGGATATGTTCATGGACCTAAAATCGACTGAATACTCTTTCCTGAACCAACCCCTTGTGGCCAGAGAAAAGCCATGTAGTGATTGGTTTATGCCTGGGATATATTACCCAGTCACTGTGACGGAGTGATGGCATAATCCTAATTAGATAAGCAAATTAAGGCAGCTAACTGTGAAGAGGGGATCAATGTTAATCAATCCTATGACTTCTATATATTCACCTATGAGAGACAAAATGAATGTTGTGTAGACAGCCACAGGATTCTACACACTTGAGTGGATCAAAGAGGGCTTTAAAGATGGCATATCCCATTAAGTATCATTTATGACTCCTTGTTTATGGGCATTAGAGATGATCACCCTAGTCTGGCACCAAGAGGGTCTTTAATAAAGTGTCCAATGAATGTATATGCTTTAATAAATTGAGGTAAAATAATTTAAAGGTTTTTTTCTATAACTTTGATTTTCAAAGTTTATTTTTTTTCCTTTTTGTTTTTTAATTTCAGCATATTATGGGGGTACTGATGTTCAGGTTATGTATGTTGCCCTTGCCCCACCTCCCCGCCAAGTCAGAGCTTCAAGAGTGTCCATCCCCCACATTGCACTCGTTATGTATGCATATGTCCATCCCCTCTTCCCTCGTCCCACCTGCCCGACACCCAATAAATGTTATTCTTATATGTGCACTTACGTGTTGGTCAGTGAAACCAGTTTGCTAGTGAGTACATGTGGTGCTTGTTTTTCCATTCTTGGGATACTTCACTTAGTAAAATGGGTTCCAACTCTATCCAGGAGAATACAAGAGGTGCTATATCACCATTGTTTCTTAAAGCTGAATAGTACTCCATGGTACACATATACCACATTTTATTAATCCACTCATGTATTGATGGGCACTTGAGTTGTTTCCACATCTTTGCAATTGTGAATTGTGCTGCTATAAACAAAGTTTATTTTTAATGCGGGGTCATTGTTTAACCTCACTATATGGAGAACATCTCCATATAGTGATTGTTGCCATGTTGAGCTATCTGTGACTCCACGTAGTTTCTGCTTGCCATCACCAGAGGTACCTAATAATTGACTGTACGTGTATCTATTTTCTATTATAATGTAGGTGTGGGTCCCAAGGGCAAGATTCGTGACTTGGCCAGATATACCAACAACTTATGCTTAAAGTTATAATGACTTTTCTAATTCCATAGTTAAGATTAGAGCGAATCTCAGTATGCTGTATTTGAAATACTTGTTTCAAAGATCTCAAAAGCCAGATCGTATAGAGAAATGGCCATGCTCCATTGGGCAAAAAACTTCCTTTCATGCTAATATGCCAAATGAATAGACAGCCTGCTGATGCTCTCAACAGTTTATTCTGCTCTTCGGGGATTGTGCAGTGAATGTCTCCAGTTAAATTAGAGCTATTGTTGTAGCTCTTTTTTTACCCTCTGAAAATATAATTCTTTTCTTAAGATACATTTAAGATTCAAAACTCTCTGGCTTCTAGGTACAATCATCATAATGAGATTGGACTCCACATGTATATGTAAATCCTAAATACCATTTTTCTGTCTTTAAATTATGGTGACAAAAAAAGAAACTCATACATTTTGATCAGATCAGCATTATTTCTTTTAGGTTGAAGAATTTTAATTGGGATTATAGCCATATTGAAGGTTTTTTGCTGTTGCCTTTTGTGATGTTTCAAAAGAATAAATATTACCTTGGTTTAGATACAATTAAAGGCAGTTATTATCAATCCCAGAGAAACACAATGTTTGATAATTGTTAAACATAGCTGGAAACATTTCCCTTGAATTCCTACCTCAAATTTGGATCCCTAGCGTAAACTAACAGGATTCATTCAATTCTGTTTCCCATCCACTGAGCACTTCCCATATGTCAGGCACCATGCTAGATACTAGGAACAGATCGATGAATGAAACACAGTGTCTGCCTCTGTCACACTCTAAGGGGAGACAGAGAGGTGTACGGTACATTTATAGTGAAGAACAGGATTATGTATAACGGAAGTGTGGCGAAATATAGATGTGAGGGTGTTTCAGCTCATGCTTGAGGCGTAGAAGTGGGGAGGATAATCAAGAAGGATTCTTCTGAGGTAGTGACACTGAAAAATGCCTGTTTACCTTTGCCTTTCTCTTCATCCCTTTCAATATCTCATCAAGGTTGCCTCTGGAAAGCAGCTAAGAGTGAATTATGATAACTTCCCAGGGATGGTTGCATGACCTTCTTTTTGGCTATTTGTCCTGTAAGCAGTGGATTCTGGGATATATACCAAGGAGTGGCATAGTATACTTCTCCCTTTCTTAGAAAAGTAATCCTTTTCCTAACACAGACTCAGACACAAGAAAAACAACTAATGTGACTATTTATGCGATGTTGGCCTTCTGTTGAGAAGTTGTTACATTTCCAAGTGCAATGTCTCCTCAACCCTCCTGGTACCTGCCAATAGTACCATTTTACATTATAACCATTGGCTCAGTTTTGGTTTGAACAAAGTCTGTAGGTCACTGATTGGACCTTGGCCTGTAAAAATGGCTAGCTCCAACTCTTCTTGGAACGATTATTTAATTTTTTATATTGCTTTTCATCCTATATGCTTTCCCTGCCTCTAAGTTGATGCCTGCCTCTTGATTTTTTAACTCTCAGGGAAACTTTTACTAAAAGAAGATAGAGAAGATACTCTCCAGATCAGAAATTTTTATAATACTTACCAAAGGTCTACCAATTTAAAAACTATCAAAACAAACAAACAATAATAAAAATAGTTAGTAAGTCTAAAGAAAATAAAGCCGTGGCATATAAAACTGTCCTTCTTTTGATTTTTTAACATATATGGGAATTGTTACATTTGTAAAATAAGTTGAATGAAATTGAAATGAATGATTACCAGTGAGGAACTCACTACAACCATCTAGCATGGGAACTGAGAACCCAGGGGGAAGCCAAGAGGTAATTGCAAGAATCCCACAAGTCAATAGCCCATAAAGTTTTTCCTATAGAGTAAAAATGCACTATTGTTTTTAAAAAGCCTCCACATGTTCTTATGATTAATGAAATTCTACTTCACTTAAATGCATTATCAAGTGCAGCATGACCTTATATTTATTCTCAGTTTATAGAAAAAGTACAATATTTCTTCTGTGGATATTCACAGCTCTTTTTGCATATGTGTAAGATTAACAGGGTCCTCACACTTAGAGAGGATAGGAATCACTGTTACAATGATCTAGGAAGCTACAGAGTCATTTTTGAGGTGGGAAGTGGTTGAAAAACAAATGCAAGGAATAAAGGGGTCAGAGATGGCTCACTAGAGACACCAGCTGCCAGAGCATCTCAGCAGGCAGGAGAGGTTTTAGATGAAAGAGAAAAAACAAACAGATAACATAAATCGGGTGTAATTCTGAGGAAAGGGTGCCAGAACCCGTGGGGGACTCCACAGGAAGCAGTTGTGGAGCAGAACAGGGAGGAGCAAGATATAGGCAGAGATCAACCCCTGAGAGGCTTGGAGTCCAGCGAAAAGGGTAGGTGGAGCGGTTTGCTTCTCCCACCCTCATGCCACTGACAACGGGCTTCTGAGCTGTTGGGAGACTTTCTACCCCCAGGAGCCCAAAAGTTACTGCCACCAGAGAACTGGGAGCTTCTTGTGGACAAAGCACCAGGCTCCCAGCCCCCCTGGGGCGCTTCCATTCACCACAGACCCAAACTGAGACCGCAGGCACCATATTCCTTCTCTACTCACCATGAGCCTTTGTCCTTCCAAGGGGGCTTCAGCCCCTCAGTTTTCATCTTGCTCGTTCCCACACAAACATTTCCCAACTCTGGCCCAGACTGCAGGAGCTACAGGGGTCCATTGGTTCCAGGGGATCTGCATGACCTAGAGCCTGGACATTCCAGGTGAGCTGCCTTGCAGAAAGGGGCATAGAGACGACCAGAGTGCTAGCACACCTCCATCTAGACTCTTTTCCTCCCCTCACCCTCCCCGACCTGTGGCTGCTGAGAGAGACAATTGAGCCACCATACCAAGGCTTCTACAGAGAGTGGGGCTCAAACCTTTCCTCTTCAAGTCCTGAAGCAGACTAACGGGTGCTTGGACTATGAGCACCCTGCTCAACAGCCCTCGCTGGTGCTGCATGCCTGGCAGCTCTATCAGAACAGGATACATCCTGAACCAGAAGGATATCAACCCTGCTTGAGCACCCCATAGGCAACTCGGGACCAGCACGCTTCTCCCTGGCATGGCCAGGGATTGATCTTCTGGGACCAAGGGACAGGTCCACAGGGGATCAGGGGCACATAGGGGAGATTTGTGAACTTCTCCCAGGAGGCAAGGGAGCTTGCGTGGGCAGTACCGAGAGGAAAGTGCAATGTGGGTTCCAGCTGTGGTGTATTCACGGAGCACCCTTGCCCCACAGGAAAGGTATGCTCTTAGCCTGCACCAGGATCCTGGGAGGGGGAGTTCCCCAGCCCACAGTGCAACCAAGGGGGAGCTTAGATAGTTCAAGCTTCTGCCTGCCGGCAGATGTTGAAGAAAAATCACAGGGCAGGGGAATGGGAAGAAGAACAAAACCTGCTCCTCACAGCCAGATTGTGAATGTCAGATGGCCCTGTCTCCATAAGCAGACTTCCTGGTTGGATGGGTCCACCTCATCCCCTCCCTGGCAGCTTTCCCCAGAAGGCTGGAGTGGACCTTTGACCCTGCCAGCTACTTTGCCAGCTTTTATATAGCCTGAGGGTGGGCTGACAGAATCCAGCCCTGCGCAGCCTCACTCCTGTACCCACCTCTTCTGTGGCAGAGAATAGGACTCACCTGGAAGTTCCGGAGCCCCACCCACCACTTGGGGCATTTGAGTGCTTCTCTAGAGGGACTAGAGTTGGTCACAGGTCCCAAGAACAACACTTCAGCTTGTGCTGTCTGGCAAGCACCACCTACTAACAGGGAGGTCAGTCTGTACAGCCCTTTACATCATTTATTGACTTGATCATCCAGGATGTGGCTGATACTCATCCACAAGCACCACCTACTTTTTCAGAAATTAAACTGGGCGTGCTAGTACAATTCACACTGTTAAGAAAACCACAGGACTGGGGAAACAGAAAGGATTTCAAAGACCTCCATCCTCCCTCATCAAAGAGAGAATCTGTCCACTCACATAACTCATCACAGCTACAGCCTATAAACAACTTGTAACTGGGAAAATCACCACACTAAGGATATGTATAACCAAGGCATCCATCCAGAAACGAGAGTGCCATCAAAGCATCCACAAGCAAAGCCAAAGGTTCTTACCCACCATATGCTACAAGCACACTTGTATGAGTGAGGAGGGAGGAAAGCCCCATCTAAACAAAAGAAAATCCAAAAACAAGAAGCAACAGCTGCGCCAGATGAGAGGGAATCAACAAAAGACTCCAGAAGTATGAAAAATCAAAGCAAAAGGATACCCCCCAAAGGGAACACCAGCTCTCCAGCAATGGATACCAACCAAAACAAAAATATTGAAATGACAGATAAAGAATTCCAAATATGAAGTGTATGGAAGCTCAACGAAATCCAAGAGAAAATGGAAAACTAACTCAAAAAAACCAGAAAAAAATAATTCAGAAAATGAATGAAAAATTCATTAAAAACATCAATATACTAAAAAAAATGGTATTTCTGGAAATGAAATATTCATTTAAGGAAATACAAAACACAGTGGAAAGCTTTAAGAAAAGACCAGGCAGAAGAAAGAATCTCAGAGCTTGAGGAAAATACTTTTGAATAAATTCAGTCAGTCAGAAATAAAGAACAGAGAAGAGGAATGAGCAAAGGCTACAAGAAATATGGTATTATGTAAAATGGCCAAATGTAAGAATCATAGGCATCGCTGAGGGTGAAAAAGAAAATGCACAAGGGCTGGAAAACCTATTTGAGGTAATAATCGAGGAAAGCTTCCCTGGTCTTGCCAGAAATTTGTAGACATCCGGGTACAAGAAGCTCAACAAACAAAACCTAGGAGATTCATTATAAAGAGGCAACCACCAAGACACATAGTTATCAGACTGGCCAAAGTTAACATAAAGGAGGAATTCCTATGAGCTATAAGGCAAGAACATCAAGTAACTTAAAAAGGAAAACCCATCAGGTTAACTATAAACTTATCAACTGAAATCTTACAAGCCAGAAGGGTTTGGGGCCCCATCTTCAGTCTTCTTAAACAAAACAACTGCTAGCCTAGATTTCTGTATCATGGAAAACTAAGTTTCATACATGAGGGAGAAATAAATACTTTTCCAGACAAGCAAACACTCAAGGCATTTGTCAAGACCAGACCTGCCTGCAGAAAATACTCAGATCTGCATTATGCATGGATCAGCACAAGAGGCACCCACCAGTATAAAACCACCCAAAAGCTAAAGCTCAGAACTTGTATAAAACAATTGTACAAGAGATAAAAAAAAGCAATAAGGTACTACCCAACAGGATGAACAGAACAGCATCCCACATATCAATTCTGTGAATCAATGTGAATGATTTGAATTCCCCACTCAAGAGACATAGGCTAGCTGAATGGATTAAAAAACAGAAGCCAAGTATCAGCTGTCTCCAAGAAACACGTCTAACCCACAAAGATTCATACAGCCTCAAGGAGAAAGGACAGGAAAAAATTCCACGCAAATGGAAATCAAAAGAAGGGAGGTGTGACCATTCTCATATCAGATAAAATTGACTTTAAATCGACAGTAGTAAAGAAAGACAAAGATGGTCATTATATAATGGTAAAGGGAGCAATTCAACAAGAAGACGTAACAGTTGTAAATGTTTATGCACCTAACACAAAAGCTACAAGATTCGTAAAATAAATCCTAGTAGATATAAGCAAAGGGATAAACAGCAGTGGCATAATTGCTGGGGATTTCAACATCCCACTGACAGAACTGGACAGATCATCCAAGCAGAAAATAAATAAAGAAACACCAAACTTGAATGTGACTCTAGAACAAATGGGCCTAATAGACATTTACAGAGCATTCTACCCAGAAACTACCGAATAAACATTCTTCTCATCAGCACATGGAACATTCTCCAAGATTGATTATATTTTATACCACAAAACATTGCTCAGAAATTTCAAAAGAATAGAAATCATGCCATTTATCTTCTCAGACCACAGTGGAATAAAACTAGAAATTAACACAAAGAAATTCTACACAATTTCTACTCAATTCTACACAAAGTCATGGTAATTAAACAACCTGCTGCTGGAAGATTATTGGATCATCAATAAAATTAAGATGGAAATCAAGAGATTCCTCAAATTTAATGACAAAGTGAACATAAGCTATCAAAACCTATGGGAATCAGCAAAAGCAGCCCAAAAAGGAAAATTCATAGCCTTAACTCCCTACATCAAAAAGATGGAAAGATCACAAAATAATAATCTAAAGACACATCTCAAGAAACTAGAAAATGAAGAGAAAACCAATCCCAAACCCAGCAGAGGAAAAGAAATAACCAAGGGCAGAACAGAACTAAATGATAGTAAAAACAAGAAAGTAATACAGAAGACCAACACAACAAAAGTTATTAATAATCAAAAAACATTGATAGGCCTCTTGATAGATTAACCAGGAACAGAAAAGACCCAAATAGGCTCAGTCAGAAAGGGAAAAGGAGATATTACAACTGATACTACAGAAATGCAAAATATCATCTGTGGATACTGTGAAAATCTCTATGCACATAAACTAAAAAATGTAGAAGAACTGGACAAATTCCTGGAAATACACAGCCTCCCAGTACTCAATAAGGAAGAAATAGGACTCCAGAACAGACCAATAATGAGCAACAAGATTGAAGTAGCAAGAAAAAAATCTTCCAAAAAGAAAAGACCAGATGGATTCACTGCCGAATTTTATCAGACCTACAAAGAAGAGTTGGTATCCATACTGCAGAAATTATTCCGTAACATCAAGAAGGAGGGAATCCTCCCCAACTCATTCTATGAAGCCAGTATCACCTTGATACCAAAGCCAGGAATGGATACAACCAAAAAATAAAAGTACAGACCAATATCTCTTATAAATATAGATGCAAATATCTTCAATAAAATACTAGCAAACCAAATTCAACAGCAAATCAAAAAAATAATCCACCATGACCAAGTGGGCTTCATCCCAGTGATGGAAGGAAGGTTAAACATAGGTAAATCAATGAATGTGATTCACCGCAGAAACAGAGGCAAAAACAGAGATCATATGATCATCTCAAAAGATGTAGAAAAAGCATTCTACAAAAGTCAGCACCCTTTCATGATAAAAATCCTCAACAAACTTGGCATAGAAGGAACATGTTGTAGAATTATAAAAGCCATATATGACAAACCCACAACCAGCATCATACCAAATGGGTAAAAATTGAAAACATTCCCACTAAGATCTGGAACAAGACAAGGATGCCCACTGTGACCACTTCTGTTCAACATAGCACTAAAAGTCCTAGGCAGAGCAGTCAGGCCAGAGAGAGAAATTAAAGGTATCCATATGAGGAAAGAGGAGATCAAACTATTGCATTTTGCTGATGATATGATCTTATACCTAAAAACCCTTCAAGAGACTCCTGGAATTGATAAATAAATTCAGCCAAGTCTCAGGTTACAAAATCAGCATACACAAATCAGTAGCATTCCTATACAACAGTAACAGTTAAGCAGAGAGTCAAACCAGATTTTTAATACCATTCACAATAGCTACAAAGAAAATAGAATACCTAGGAATATATTTGACCAAGGAGGTGAAAGATCTCTACAAAGAGCATTTATGAAACACTGAGGAAAGAAATTGTTGATGATACAAACAAATGGAAAAACACATCATGTTCATGGATTGATAGAATCAACATTGGCAAAATTTTCATACTACTCAAAGTGACTTACAGATTCAATGCAATCCCCATCAAAATACCAACATCATATTTCACATATCTAGAAAAAATAATTCTATGGTTTGTTTGGAACCAGAAAGAGCCTGAATAGCCAAAGAAATCTTAAGCAAAAGGAACTAATCTGGAGGCATCACATTACCAGACTTCAAATTATATTACAAGGTTATAGTAACCAAAGCAGCATGGTACTGGCACAAAAATAGAGACATAGACCAATGGAACAGAACAGAAAACCCAGGCATAAAGCCATCCACATACAGCCAACTGATCAATGACAAAGCAGACAACAGTATACACTGGGGAAGAGAATCCCTATTCCATAAATGGTTCTGGGAAAATCGGATAGCCACATGTAGAAGACTGAATCAGGATCCCTCTCTCTGACCACTCACAAAAATTAATTCAAGATGGATAAAAGACTTCAATGTAAGGCTTAGATGAAGCCATAAGAATTCTAAAGGAAAATGTTAGAAAAACTCCTCTAGATACTGTCCTAGGCAAAGTATTTATAAACAAGATCCCAAGGACAATCACAGCAGCAAGAACAATAAATAAATGGGACTTGATTAAATTAAAAAGCTTTTGCACAGCAGAGGAAATAATCAACAGAGCACATAAACAACCTACAGAATGGGAGAAAATATTTGCAGGCTGTACATCCAATAAAGGGCTAATAACCACAATCTACAAAGAACTCAAGCAAATCAGCAATAAAAACTCAAACAACATGATTAAAAATTGGGCAAAAGATGTAAAAATAGAAGAAGCTTTTCAAAAGATAGAAAATGGCCAATAAACATATGAAAAAATGCTCAACATCACTAATCATCAAGGAAATCCAAATTAAAACCACAATGAGATATCACCTTACTTAGAATGGCATTCATTAAAAAGTCCAAAAACAATAGATCCTGGTGTGGATGCAGAGAGAAAGGAACACCTATACAGTGTTTGTGGGACTGAAAATTAGTACAACCTCTGTGGAAAACAGTATGGAGATTCCTCAAAGAACTAAAAGTAGACCTGCTATTCCATCCAGCAAACTCACTACTGGGTATTTACCCATAGGAAAAGAAGTCGTTTTATCAAAAAGACACCGCACTAGAATGTTTATTGCAGCACAATTCACTATTGCAAAAATGTGGAATGAACCTAAATGCCCATCAATCAATTCATGAATGGATTAACAAAATGTGGTAAATATATACCATGGAATACTACTCAGCCATGAAGAAACATGACTTAATGCCTTTTGCAACAATGTGGATGGAACTGAAGACCGTTATCCTAAGTTAAGTAGCTAAAGAATAGGAAGTCAACCACTACAAGATATATCATTTAACTCCAATGAGAATGGCTTTTATCAAAAAGTCTCAGAACAAATGTTTGTGTGGATGTGGAGAGATAGGAACACTCTTACACTGCTGGTGGGACTGCAAACTAGTACAACGTCTATGGAAAGTAATATAGAGATACCTCAAAAAGCTAAAAGTAGAACTACCATCTGATCCAGCAATCCCATCACTGGACATCGACCTAAAGGAAAAAAGACTTTCTATAAAAAAGACATCTGCACTAGAATGTTTATAGCAGCACAATTTACAACTGCAAAGATGTGGAAACATCCCAAGTGCCCATCAGTACACGAGTGGATTAATAAAATGTGGTATATGTGTACTATGGAGTTCTACTCAGCCAGAATAAACAATGGTGATCTAGCACCTCTTGTGTTATTCTGGATAGATCTGGAGCCCATTCTACTAAGTGAAGTATCACAAGAATGGGAAAACAAGCACCACATGTACTCACCATCAAATTGATATTAATTGACCAACACTTAAGTGCATATATAGTAGTAACATTCATTGGGTGTTGGGAAGGTGGGAGGGGGGCAGAGGGGATGGGTATATTCACACCTAATGGGTGTGGTGTGCACTGTCTGGGATATGGACATGCTTGAAGCTCTGACTTGGGTGGGGCAAAGGCAATATATGTAACCTAAACATTTGTACTCTCGTAATATGCTGAAATTTGAAAAAAACAAAAACACCACATGTACTCACTACTACATGGAAACTAACAGATGAATACACATGTGCATAGAGGGAAGTATAACTCAACGGAAATCAGTCAGGGGGAGGGGGCAGGAGGGGATGGGTGAAAACCTACCTAACGGGTATAATGAACACCATCTCCATGCTGGGTACACTTAAAACCCTAACTCAAACATTACAAAAGCAATCCTTGTAACCAAAAACATTTGTACCCCCATAATACTTTGGAAGAAAAAAAAATAGCATACTTCTACATGCTATCCTGAAAAAAAAAATTCAAGGAAGTCAAATACACAGTTGCAGGTTTTATTTCCTGATTTCATTGTATATAGCAGCTTTCCTCCAAAGATCTTGTCACATTACTTTCAGAAATTTAACACCATCGAATTGTGACCTTTTTTTAGCTGGAAGAGAACATTGAGATCATTTACAAATCAGGAAGTTAGCATGACCGTCCAATGCTACACAGCCTGTTAGTGGTAAAATTAGGACCACAACTGAAGTTTCCTGGCTGCACTATCAGAGGATAGTACCCTAGCTTTCTGTTATGAAATCTTTCTAAAAGACAGGGTAACCAGAGGATGGGAAACAATTAGATAACAGCTTGATTTTGAGCTGTGCAATAGTACTTGAGTACACAGATTCTAGATCAAAAAAATCCATGAGTTTAATTCTTGGCTTTCCATTTACTAGCAAGTTATTTAATCTGCGTGTGCCTCAGAGTACATTGGGAGATGAAATAAAGGTGCCTGTCTCATAAGGCTGTTGGTAGTATGAAATGAGTCTCTAGCATTGGAATCCTACATTTAGTATGTGCTGTATACCTCTTATCTTTCTATCCTTATCATCATCTTCACTGTCTGTCACTTCTAAATTCCTAAGTCATTTGTATGTGTTAGAGTTCTTCAGAGAAAAAGAACCAATACGTAGATAGATACATAGATACATAGGTATTAAATACATAGGTAGATATAGGAGAGGAGATATATAATGGGGAATTGGCTAGGATGATTATGGAGGCTAAGAAGTCCCATGATCTGCCCTTTGGCATTAACTGATAAACACTTATGTGCACATATAGTAGTAACATTCAGTCAGGCAGGTGGGAGGGCTGAGGAGTGGATAGGTATATTCGCACCTAATGGGTGCGGTGTGCACCGTCTGGGGGATGGACACACTTGAAGCTCTGACTTACAGCTAGAAAACCAGGAAAACTAGTATTGTAATCCAGACCAAGTCCGAAGGCCTGAAAACTCAGGAGGCTGCTGGTTTAAGTCCCAGAGTCTGAAGGCCTCAGAACGAGGAGCTCTGATGCCTAAGTACAGGAAAAGATGGATGTCCCAGTTCAAGAAGAGAAAGAGAATTTGCCCTTCCTCAACCTTTTTGTTCTACCTGGGCCTTCAAGGGATTGGATGATGCCCACCCATACTGGGGAGGACATATCTTCTTTAATTAGTCTACTGATTCAGATGCTAATCTCTTCTGGAAACATCCTCATAGACCCACCCAAAAATAGTGTCTACCAGCTATCTGGATATCCTTTAGCCCATTCAAGTTGACACATAAAATTAACCATCATACCATCACTATAGCCTCTTGGAGGCCCTTTGATCTTTCCCATAGATCTGAAAGATCTACCATTAAGGTGACTGGAGATAATCTTGTCAGTGTCATCCTTGATATTAATAAAACAATGACCATACCATTCAAGGTTCAACCAGAGAAGCAGAACCAGTAGGAGATTGCTTACAGGGACCTGTCTTATACAATTGTGGGGGCTAATTAAGTAGTCTCTCTAAAGCTATTGTCTCTGCGTCTCATGCTTGGACTTAATGTCCACAGGCATGCCCTTAGATAGGACGGATCACAACTAGGCTGATGCCAACAAATGTGAGCTGAAACCCTATGAAGATGAACTGGATCTTGTGTCCTTCCTTCTGACCTTAGTTGTAAGGGTATCCTGCAGAAGCTGGCATCCTTTTTCATGGAGCTAAACATGCATACCTGGCTCAGGAGCCAGAAGAGGATACAGGGGACAATAGATCACTTGCAGGTCCAACTGCTGCTTCATACCAACAAGGTGAATGTGAGCCAGCGATTAGCAGCATGTGAGCTATAAGATGGCTGCTCTTCCACTCGCCCCATCACCTGCCAAATCTCCCAAGAGTTTTTCTTGCAGCTCACCCTAATCTGAAATATACAACAAAGGGAATTTGGGGAAATGTACTTTACCCTAGCCCGGTTGGCATATCACAAAGCCATCACAGTGACAAATAATAGGAAAAGTACATGGGGCAGAAGAGAGGACAAAAATGAGAGAAAGAAATGAGGCAAATGACACTGAGCTCAATTCACCCCTCTACATTAGATAGTTGTATTGGTGACCATGGCACAAAGCTCCATAGCCTTAACCTACACCTGTTCCTAGACCCTAGAGAACCGTGCTCACCTAAGTGAAGAAGATAGGTCTGGGTTTGTTCTTTAGTAGATACCTACCTTTTGATGTAATATTTAAAACAGTTCTCCTAAGCATCATAATCTGTATATTTCATTTTCTTCCATCATTATTTCAAAGTATTTTTCACATTTTGAAGCATAAACAATATATTGTTCTTTTTTTGGTTAGCTCAGGTGACACACATCAAGCAAAACCAGTCACATCTGCATAGAGAGCCAGGCATTCTCCAGTTTAATGGTAGATTTTGATAATATTCTATATCAAACAGCCATAGGTTAGAAAAAGAAAAGTGTTTTGGGTGTTTTTCTTTCTTTGCCTCTGTTTTATTTTGGAATGACATAATAAAATACTGTAGTCTGGGTGGTGTAAACAATAAGCATTTATTTCTCACAGTTCTGGAGGCTGGGAAGTCTAAGATAAAAATTCTGGCAAATTCTGTTTCAGGTGAGGACTTGCTGTTTTGCAGAGGGCTACCTTCTTACTTGCTATGTCTTCACATGTTGGAAAGAGAGCCCCCATCTTCTCTTCTTCTTAGAAGGACACTGATCCCATCATGGGGGCTCCACTCATGATCTCCTCTAAACCTAACCACCTCCCAAAGGCTCACCTCCAAATAACATCACATCGGAGATTAGGGCTTCGACATATGAATATGGAGGAGACACATTCAGTCCATAGCAGTCTCATTTTGAATATCTGTATTTCCCTAACTTTGACATAATTCTAAGAGCTTCAGAACCATCCTTCATTATCAGTTATCTATTGTTGTGGTAACAAATCACTGAAAAACTTAATGGCTTACAGCAGTCATTTTATTTGCTCATATTTCTGAGGATGAACAGTTTGCTTGGGTGGTTCTCATGCTGTTCTCGCTAAGGATCACTCATGTGGCTTCAGTCATCTGCCAGGTTGTTTAAGATGGCCTCAGTCTCATGTCTGATTATTGGGTTTGGAAATTGGCTCTTTGGGGTGATAGAGGGTCTCAGTGGGGATGGATCATTCCTATTCCATGTGACCTAGGCTTGACTAGCCTTCCTCATGTGGTGATCCAAGAGAGTAAGAGAAAAAGCTACAAGGCCTGTGGAGTCCTAGGCCTGGAACTCCCATAGTGTCACTTCTGCTACTAGTGTATACTAGTGTAGTACTAATCTATAAAGGTCACAAGGCCAGCCTAGATTCAAGGAGTAAGAAAAAGAAATTCCATGTTGGGAGGAATGGCAAAGTCACACTGCAAAAGGACATACAGAGATGGGAAAATATTTATGGCCATTTTTTTATCTATCACGTCTTCCATGCCAGGTAATCACTGGAAAATCACTTAAGAGGAATAATGTTAGTTTGGAGGTAATTGTCATCTGCTCATTTGCCTTTTTAATAAATTAATAATCACTTATTTTGCCATGTGAATGTCAAAAATAGCCTATTACATTTTTTAAATAAGATGCCCCAATAAGTTAAGTGTCTAACTGCTAGAGTATATCAACTTCATCTTAGACATTGAAATTCATACCCAAACTTGATGGTTCTATCTGTTTCTCTGGCCCCTACCACTGTGCAATTTGGTTATTTAGTAAATCCCATTTACTTTAATAATTATGTTGCAATACCTATATAAGCCTTTCAGAGGAAGGGAAATTCCTCTGGTAACTCATTTGTCTTCCTGAACTTTAAGAGAAGATGAAACTTTAATGAGGTTTAGATGTTAACATGACTGCCTTGTTCTTCCCTTTGCCCACATGAGTTTTTCAGCAAGTAATAAATAATTACAAAGCACCTTACAAGATGGGTGTACGTGTCATAGCAATTATTTATCTTTTGGCTTATCTCAAGAGATAGAGTTGTTCAAAGTTTACCAAATTCTTAAACCATGTCTTGGTTAGGGAAACCCCGTCAAGTGATGAGTAATATTAATTGGTATAGGTTCAAAGAGACATTTAGTCATTCAGCAAGCATTTTGTTTTAATTTAACATACACTTACATAATGCTTACCACATGCCAGGCACGGTAAGAGCTTCATGAATAATTCACTTAATCCTCACAATAGTCCTGTGAGGTAGATAGTGTTATTATAACCATTTTACAGATGGAGGTCCTGAGGCACAGAAAAGTAAGTTTCTCAAGGTCAATCAGTTAATAAGTGGTGAAGCTGAAATTAGATTACCAGGCAGCCTGACCGCTTAACCATTACCTGCTGCTGCTTCCACTTGTTCAAAACCATGCATAAAGCACTATGGATAACACTTGGAGAAGCATAAAGGACGGATAAAGAAATTTTGCTTCCATTGAAGAGACAAAGATATTTTATACATGTGAAACTGGAAGACAGTTATAAGTCAACATGCAGGAAATTGCAGGAAAATATGGCTTTGCCAATACTCCATGAGAAAGAACAGAAGGAAAATAAAAGATGAACTTGCCTTGGTGAATCCCTGTTGCTAGCTTCTTAATATTAAAACCCAATTCTTTGTTTAAAGATTAGTATTTACTATAGTAAAAAGAGCATAACACCTGGTGGTCAAGAAACCTTAATTTTAAAGCTTTTTATCCCCTACCTAGCTGTGTCACTGTTGGCAAAGTCACTTCCTCAACTATGAAAGATGACCTTTAGACTAGAATTAGCTACCTTGAAAGTAGCAAATCACTGTGGTGTCTAAGACTCAGCCAGGCTGTGGGGGGAATGTAAGATGCAAAACACACAGTTCTGAATCTCAAGGTGCCATCTTACCCCTACCTTGTTTTTATTAAATCTCCATTTTCTCCCTTAGCTTTATAAAAAGTCTGTACCAAATCTGCTTCACATTCTTAAATCTATAATAAAAATATTTCTTAACATTTTTTTTCATGTTAATTCTTCCATTCAAGTTAGATCTCCCTAGGCCTCCTATAATTTGACATGATTTGGCATAGGTTTTATAGCCTCTTAAATCACTCTGGTTAACACTCAAATAATCAGTAAGCTTAGACAACTGAAATCCCTGATGTATATGTAAGGCTTTGAGATTAGTTATTTAAACCTTTCATAATCTAATCCATGCCAAGGGATTAAGCTGGACTAGCTGTTAAAGGTTGTCTCGCACCAGTTATGCCTGTTTGTATTTTATTGGTCTGTGTTGATAAGAGAAAATGTCATGTAATTTTAAAAGAATTAAGAATAATATTTTAGGATTTGACATGCTACATTTAAAGTGGGACTCATTGAATAAACTTGATTAACACACATGACACAAAAGGAGAGAGCTCTCAATAACATTTTATGTTTTATTAATCTTTGGGTTTGCTGCCTTTTAAAAATTCAGTCTTTTTAAGTCATTCTCACTTCTAGCGGGCTGGTTGCAACAAAACTTCCATCTGCAACAGTCTTTTTGTGATCCTGAAACTGTTTTATGGGCCGAGAGTACAGCACAAGAAAAACGAGTCCATTTTTTGATGGCCAATGCAGTTATGAAAAAAATTGTCTTTTTCCTGGGTGGAATAATGGCTTTTGTCTGCTTGCAGAATGTCTCCTGTAGCATGTCATTTTTAGGGCTACAAAATCCCTCCCCAGGAGTAGCAGCTGAGGTGTGTGGGGGTTGCCTGCCCAAGGGGATTTCTCTGGGCACCATGACCACTTGACTCTACAGACCGTGCTGGATAGCAGACATCTTTCACCCACTGGTTATGGGAACAGCCACTCAGTTTAAGTCCCATGGTTCCTTAATCTCTTCTCACTCAGGCTAACTGGGCTAATGTCCAGCTTTTAATCAACCAGACCCCATGCAGATATGATTGGAGGAGGACAGACTAATAGGTTTTTATGTTCAAAAAACACAAAATATGTTTTTTGACATAGGAAATTTCCCGTTTAATGTTTCATTGTTCAATAATCCTTTCTCATTTTTATTATACCTTTTTACAATAACTCTATTAGCTTTTTCTACCAAATAAGATTTATAAAACAATTATTAGACTTTATAACAATACCTTTAAATATTTGAGCTTAAAAGGAAACAAAACTATCCTTTTATTTTCATTTAATCCCTCGTGTCCAATTTGTGGTGTACGTTCTTTTTTTAGTTTTTACATCTTTCATTCTCTGCAAAGAAGCTATTAGGTGATGATCAGTTTTGTCCCAATTAGAAGAAAAGAAAACATTTCTAGTTTGTGATTCTGCAGAATTGGGAGCATTAAGTAATGTTGTTCACTTTACTGAGAAATAGGGTATAAATAAGGCTGTGAAAATTTTGTATGTCGTTAAGCCAGCGATTTGCCCTATTTGTGACCCCTTGCAAGCAGGCTGTTTTGCAATCAGGAGCCTCGCTGAGAGAGCTGTACCATAATTGATCCCAGGTATATAAGACACAGCACACCATTTCCTTTATTGATTTATTCTTGGTCTATTTTCTGTGTTTTCCCATTTAACTGATCAATTAATCTCTGATATTACTCATGGGCAGCAGTTGAAAATAATGCAGCTGATGATATTTCCTTGGCAACAGCAGTGATGAATGAAGTTCCACGTGTCTATGAAAGCAAAGTGGCATTCGTTGTCACATGTAGCCAGGAAGCTTTCTCAATGAGGAGCAAGTGTGAGGAACAGATTACTTTACTGAAAGCACCTGAAGGCAAGGACTGTGGCTAGCTTTGTTCACCACGGTAGCACCATCACCTGGCACAAAGGAACTGTTCAAAAAATGTTTGTGGACTAGACGAAGAAAAGGCAATTGTGTTGATTTTAGTAGCAAAGTAGCTTGAACTAATTGCTAAGCCCCCAATCCTGAAGTTCTGAAATTTTATTTATTCCACTAAAGACCAGGTTGTGAAATGTAAAGATCTATGGACCAGAAGTCAAAAGGACTGGGATGAGTGGTGGTAGAGAAGACAGAAGGAGAGCGTTGGTGTCAGCAGAGATGCGTTCAAATCCCAGCATTCTGTGTTACTGGCTGTGTGACTCGATGTTCCTCATATTCTCTATACTTCCGTTTCTGCATCTGGAAAATCAAGAAGATAAAAATTCTCACTTCATGGGGCTCTTGTAAAGATTAAATTATATAATGTCTGCAATATGAAAGCACAAGGGCATGAAACAGCATGCTGTGTTTGGAAAACTACAAGTAGTTCAATTTAGCTGGGGCACTGGGTGCCCATGGGAGAGATGTGAGAGATGAAACCAGAGAGAGGAGGAACAGTCAGGTCATCAAGAGCCTTGGGTGCCAAGCTAATGGGTTTGAACTTCATCCTGAAACCTTTGGGGTGTCATTAAAGTATTTTAAGCAGGGGAGAGGAATTGCATGATCAAATTTGCATTTTATGACATTGACTCTGGGAGAGCAACACTGGATTGGAAAAGGCTGGCTCTTAACCTTCCCAGCTCCTTCTCTAAGTGACTCCTCACACCTACTCTCTGGTCTCACAGAACTTTGTACATGGAATGGGCCATGGTTTCATGGCTTCTGGGCTTTTGCATTGTACTATTTCATCTTCCTAGAACACGCTTTTCCTGCTCAGCGTCTTAGTAAGAACTTTCCTAGTTACAAATGGTAGATAATTCAACTTAATCTGGTTCTGGCAACGCATTTGCTCAGAAGTAGCTCCCTGCAGAGCTGCATTCACGAACCCAGACAGTGTCACCAGAATCAGGGCTCTTCTCTATCCATCTCTCCACCCTGTTCTCAGGCAGGCTCTCAATACATGATGACAAAATAGTGGCTAACATTTCCATACCTACATCTTGGGCTCTCAGCCATGTCAGTAGAAAGCAGGTACCTCCTAGCAAACAAAAGTCCTGATATTTGCTCTGGTAGAGTCATGGACTCAGCTCTCAAACAGTCATTGAGACCATGGGAACAGAATGCTCCGAGTGGCCAGGCTTGTGTTACATTCTCACCTGGAAGGTCGGGGAGGCGGGTAGTGGGAGTGCCATGTTAGAGTCAGCTCCAGCCAAACCACAAGAACAGTGAGCTGTGGGGTAAGGGAAGAGGTTCCTAGAAAGTCAGGGTATTCTCTCCAGAAGATGGACAATGGGTGTTGGCCCAGGAAACATCAACTGTGGCTATACCTGGCTAACACCTGCAATTAGCCTTCAGAGGCAGTGTGATTGCTACTTCTCCAGGAGACCTTCTGTGACTAAGAAAGACTAGGTTAGGCAACCCACCTGTGCATGGCCAATAGCATCCTATCCTCACTGTCATAGCAGTATTGCAATGGCTGTTTACTTATATGTATCCACTGGACAGACCATGAGGGCCAGGAACTATGAATTATTCACCTGCATATTGCTAGCACCTAGTAGGTAACTTGATAAATATTTGTTATGGGCGTGCTATAGTAAGCTATCCTGGAATCTGAGAAACCAGCTTATAGTAAAGTGAAAAAGTGATGGTTAATTGCAGTGGGACCCATGTTTGAGAAATGTTAAAAGGGGAGAATCTACAGGATTGGGGGGCCTGATTTAGACAGTGGTGTTGGGTGAGAAGGATATATATATATATATATATATATATATATATATATATATATATATATATATATATATATATATATATATACCATTGAGAAGGAAGATTCTACCCTAGTTTCTGGCTTATACACAGCAGAAGAGATTGGTGTTCGTTTTGGTACATGCGGTTCTATGGGGTTTAATTTGGGCATTCATCACCTAGGAATGGCAGATAAAGCCTTGTGAGAGGATGAGAAGAGCTAAGGAAGTATTTAATGATGAGAAGATCCTCTCTGGGAATCTGTACACTTCAGTAACTGTCTTTCCAGCTAATGATGGACTTTGTATCTTGGATTCCACACTAGTGGGTTGGGAGTTGATGATATTTAACTGTAGAGCCATATGTCAGGGCCTAAATGCCACAAGGACTATCAGGATCCCAATCAAGTGAGATTATCAATTTAATACAGTTTTAAATAAGGAGAATAGAGGAGTGCACCCTGTGCTAATGAGGGGGAGAAGGAGACCCACCCCCCAGTGGACAGCCTAGTTGTTCCTTACAAAAGGAGGGTCAGCTATCAGCTTCAATGGAACATGACATACAGACCCTGGAACCAGGCTTTGTGTTATGGAAAGTCAATATACAGCACCTGCAGGCAAGTTCTTTTAAGAACTTTCTTAATTTTTGGCCCTCCCTTTTTCCTTTGCCCCCCACTTTTTTTGAGAGAAAAAGAATCCATCAACAAAAGGACGTCCTTTTCTAAGTGCCTAACTTTTTGCATGGTGCTATACTCCATTGATAGTACTCAATACATAGGAAAGTAAGGAGAATAGTTGTGACCATTTCTAGATGTGTGAGAGCAAAAAGGTCAGTAGGCACCTCCTCTGAGGTGTGAGTTGTTATTCCTACCTAGGAAAAACAAGAGCTCAGGAAGGGCGGGTAACCTGCCCCACATCACATAACTGATTGAAATGGTGAAACTGAGTTATGAACTATCTGACTTCAGAGCTGGCAAAGATAGATCACACAAAGTTTCCTCGCATGAGTTAGCATCAGGAACTTAATTAAAAAGTAAAAATTCCTTGTGGCAAGGGTAGCCGTGATGGGACCTGGTGGGCCACTCAGTTGGGCACATCTAGGTATGCAGGCAATAGCCAAGGAGCGATGAACTTACTACTTGGATATTAAATTGGCTCCAGCAATGTGCATTTCAACCAGGAGTGGCATCCAGGCCACAAGGGCAGCTTTTCTGCCCATTTGTAACTAAGGGAGACACAAGCAAGGTTTGGCCTTTCTTCATAACTTTGCAGCTGCTTCCTGCTCATGACCGAGCTGCATGGGAAATAAAGTATACTCTGCGTTTTCCAATGACTTTCAGAGAAATTTCTGTATTTCATATAAACCCTAAATTTTCCTGGAGTTGATGCATGGTACTGTAGAAGGTATACAATGTGTCTGTTAGAGATCATATTTTTCTTTCTTCCCTCCCTTTCTTTTTTTCCTTTTTTCCCATTTATTGTCCTTTTTCCCCTTCTCTTTCCTTTTCTCAAACCTTGCTGTCTTTAAGGTTGAGTATACCTATTTTCAGAAGCTATATCATCACTCCCCTGTTGATTTTGCATCAAATGTTGTGTACTTAATCCTATGATTGGTGTTTACATTAATTTCCTGGCTTGATAGCATTTAGCCAGTTTGTGCATTCAGTGAATGACTCCCCGTCTGCAGCAGTTCCCGCCCACACTTCTCTCCAGGTGCCCAGACTCCAGCAGGCTCTGTGTAGAGCACGTGTTCAAAGCAGGATAGACAGACACATTCTCTGCCAGGGGCTCTGTGCCTCCACGTCCTTCGATTGTGTGTTGTGTTATAATCTTGGGATTCTCAGTGGCATGGTCATTGATGAAGTTATAGCTGAAGTAAACACCACCCTGTAGTGCTCTACCTGTAGGTGCACTTTTCTTTGCCTTCTGCACCCCACCCCCAGGAAGGCTGTATCAGTATCCACGCACACATATAAATTGGCTTCCTCTATTGTCACTGCAGCTCTGCTTTGCTATATGAATTCTCGTGTTAGCTAAGTTGATAGAAAAGAAGCTGGTCAATTTCTGTTTCCCCATTTGACTATGGGTTGTGGGCCCATAGAATGAAACAGTAAATTAATTACTTGTTAAAGAAGTTAATCCAGACCACTTGTGACTTAGCATGGTGCCAACTCTGGATGAATGGGGAATATTCCTGTTTTGTTTGATACCAGATATGGGAAAACATGAAATTTTTAAAACACCTTTGAGTTTTCATTCTGATATTGGGCATTGTGTAGACCTTTCAGTATAGGAGACCTTTAGGCACCAGATTGTGATTAACTGTGTAATATTCAAGAAGCAGTTTCTTTTCATGGCTATTTCTAAACTTGGAATATTCAAAAAGCATCATTATTTACATTATGATGTCCATTGAATCAACTTATGTTTTATTGTCCTTTTTGTTCTTGTTTTAGACATCTGGAAAAATGCAAAGCTTTGGAGAAGGACTTAAAATTAAGTCAATGTTGTTATTTTATAATAGCATTGTCATTATCATTATGGATGTTATAATGTCATCACCATTATCATTATTAGTGTTACATTTTAATTGGAGGGGAAATGATCCAATAAATTTGTTCTACTATTAATATTTAACTACTGGCTATGAAAAAAATCAGTATTATAAAATATATGCTGCATAAACCATGACAGACTTAAAACCTATTTTTTTTAAAATTTCTTCTCCAGCAAGAGAGAAACCAAGGAAATTTCCAAGAAACAGGTCATTCTGAAATACCTAAGGGTAGATCTTTTATGGGAGTGCTTAAATATCTGATATCTTCTGTAGAAGGAAATAAAATGAAATTGCTTTGAGTACTACCTTTCAGAAATAAACCAGCCTTTCCTTATGGCTGAAACATCAGGAAGAAAATGGTACCAGTTCCTTCTGAGCTCATTGCAATGTTGGTGTGTAGTATATTAAAGTAATCTGATTTATAGTGATGAGTTATTAAGGAGAAATTGAAAGTTTCCCAACCCAGGGGTTTTTACATGCAAAATTTAAGGAGCCCATTATAGTCCATTAGTTTAAAAGGTAAACTTATTAAATCCTTCATGATAAAATAGCTATCTCTGATTTTATGGTAAAATTAAAAAGGCATGGATAGCATTTTAAGACTTGGTATAATACACTTCTTGGCTCCCCTTATAGCCAATGATAGCTAGTGCTTAATGTGATGATTTAAGGATGATTTAAATTGGTCCTCCTACAGAGGGGGAGGAAAATCCCCAGAGAAACTAAATTTATGAAATGATATAAGTGGGATTTAGAGTTAAGTGACAGAGTGATTGGAAGCAAGTCTTACAGTTTGGAGCCCAAAGACGTGTTAAAAGGAATCAGAGTTACAGGCCTGTGTTTCTGATGGCCTCAATAAAGAGCTTACGGGGGCTGGATATTTAACACATTGACTGCCATGTGAGTTGTATTTAACTCAGGCTAGCTTTGAGCCTGGGGCTTTGTGAAGCAAAACCCTGCAGTTGGTTTGTGAAAATGTTACTTGTTGATGTTCTTATTGTTACAATTAATATTGACAATTTATGTCTAAAAACATGAATTGCATTGCATAAATTTATGCACAGAAAACAATAAAAAATAACAAATGACAAAGAATCATTTTGTTTTAATGAAACGCTGTGGCCCCAGGGAAAAAAATTTTTTTTTCTAGTGTGGCAGTCAATGTGTTAAGCCCTACAGTGGACAGAGGTGCTCTTGTAGGGCTGTTTTCCATTCTCTGCAGCCAATAAAGTTAAAGAATATGAATTAATATTCTGCCCTGTGTTTTTTTTAAGAGATAGGGTCTTGCTCTGTCACCCAGGCTGGAGTGCAGTGGCATGGTCATAGCTCACTGCAGCGTCTAGCTCCTGGGTTCAACAGTCCTCCTGCCTCAGCATCCTGAGTAGCTGGGACTAGAGGTGTGTGCCACTACATCCAGCTAATTTTTAAATTTTTTTGTAGAGATGGAGTCTTGCTATATTACTCAGGCTGGTCTTGAACTCCTGAGCTTAAGAGATCCTCCTACCGCAGCCTCCCAAAGTGCTGGAATTACAGGCGTGAGCCACCATGCTTGGCCTCTGCTCGGTATCTACCTAATTTATATTTCTTCTTCAGATTGGTCAGCAACTATAAATAATCATGAAAGTAAGAACAGTAAAGCAGAAAAGATGTCTTTACTAAAACATCTTCAAGTTTTTTGGTTGTTGTTTTTGTTTCTATTTTTTTAACAAATGAGCAAAGCAACACAACAGGTTCAAGGACAAGGCAAAAAATACTTACCTATCCTGGCAGTTAAAGGGCCCTAGGGACTGGATCTGTGAA
The DNA here is from genome assembly GCF_000956105.1 of Propithecus coquereli. Lineage (NCBI taxonomy): Eukaryota > Metazoa > Chordata > Mammalia > Primates > Indriidae > Propithecus > Propithecus coquereli. The sequence continues at coordinate 8,017,454 of NW_012148952.1, forward strand.
CTATCATTTCAGTGCCCTTTTCGGTATAACATCAAAAGATACAGTGTAAATTATAATAAGCAACAAAGTATATGAGTCTGAGTTATCAAAAGGTATATTATTGAAGTTTTTAAAATGCCATTTTCTAAAATCTTAATGAAGGACTGAAGACCATTGTAAGTCCTTTATCTGCCAAACTCAAGAACAACTTACTAGTCTCATCAAGGCCATGAGAGATGGAGACTAGTTTACACATTTTCGGTTACCTTGGACAAGTCACTGCACATCCTCTAGGTAGCTTTCTCATTTATAAACCAGGAATGATTAGAGTTCCTTTGTCATAGGATTGTGAGGATTAAATAAAGCACATAAAGAGTCTATACGGTGCCTGGCCTATAGGGACATGGAAATCATTCCATAAATGTTAGTTGTCATTATCACTGAATCTACTCTCCTCTCACAGTTCCCTAAATCTTGCAGTAGAGAATCAAGACCTAAAATGGAATATTTAAATTTGATTTACCTAGGAAGGAGGCCACATGCTAACCTATACCCAGGCTACAAACCACTGCTATTCCAATCCCTCTTAAAAAGTAAAAAGATGAAATAAAGTACAAATCATGCCACCATTGACAAAAGTATAATGTGCATCTATTGAAAAACAGGAGTGGTCTAAAAATTGAATTTCAAAATTAAGCAGCTAGTGCACACACAGAAACTGTATTTTAGATCAACTTATTTACTTTTATATTTTCACCTAAACTTTATAAGTAACAAATGCCCATTAATAGAAAGATAGAAAACTACAAAATTTAAATATCCTTTTTTACAGTTACCCAGAAATAATCATTCTTATTGGCAGCTGGACTTCTTCTAGTCATTCTTTTCTATGCCTGTTTCTATTTTAATGGGATCCTACAGTACAGGCAATTTTGTAACATGATTTTTTATAATGTCACCGTGGAGCCTTTCCATGTGATGATGTGTGTTTTACACTGTCACTAAATGGTTGTACAGTGATCCGTTTGTAAAAGGGTGGTAGGTCTACCAGCCCCATGCAAAGTACGGTGCTGTAAGTCTCTGTTACTCATCCAGATCATGCCCTCTGTCATTCTCAAAAGTGACCGTGTTTGGTTGTAAATTCTATGGTCACCCTCTGCCTAGGGAAGCTCTTAACCTCAGGCGCCCTTCTTACCCCATTTTGCCTTCTGCAGCAGTAGTTCTCATCTTTGGCAGCTGATAAAAAACAAACAACAAAAACAAAAAACAAAAACAGATCAGGCTCTGCAAACATGAATATTTCTGTCTTTACTTTGGCAATCAATTTCTCTGAGCTTTGCCTCTGCTCAGTGAGGTCTGGGGTGCCGTTGGCGTAACGGTGAAAACGAGTGTAGTGGGGCTATGAAATACACAGAAAGTACACACATGTCTACTCTTTGAGTCATCCCCATCTCTCATTGTACGAATGTGTGATGATCCACTTAACAAATCCCCTATTATTAGGCATTTTATTGGTTTCTGAATTTACCGTATTACAAATATAAACCTTAAAACTCCCTAACCGATCTGCTTGTGGGTTCAGATTGGGTCACAGTAAGAACCCACATGCAGCTGGCTCTTTTCCCTCTCCCCTCCCCACAGCTGATGCAGAAGCTCAGTTCACTCTTCCCCACGAGAAACTGCTCCCCAGTATTTCAGGAATCCCCAGGAGGTTCATATATGTGGTCATGAAAACACCTTCTCCCATTCTGTGATGGGCACCCCCACCCTACACACATCTGGATTGAAAGCAGCTTAAGGAAGGCCCCTCTCTGCTGCCACTGCTCCGATGGTAGCACGGGGATCCTGACGCCCTACCCAGTAGGCTATATGCTGTATTCCCCAGATTGCAGAACTTCTCAGCCTGAGAGTTCTGCTGTGCCTTGTTCCAAATATTTATCCCCTATTACTGTGCATCACACTGTTTCCCACAGAATAAAATGGTGGGAACACACCTTCCCCATTTGAGCCCCAAAGTGGAATTCTGGTGACCGGAGCAGTGGTTCCCAAATCCTGGTGGAAGGTGGCCTCAGCCACCTCAGCCCCTGCCCTTTCTCCGCAGCAGTCACACCAGGTCAGGCTGTGCAGTACATGACACGGCCTCTCCTTTGCTCTTCCAAAACAATTCTGCACAATAGTCCACTGCTCATTTTTCAGACTACTCTTCTGATGAACATGAACTCGGGCAAAGAGACACCGGACGGCCCTGGCCACAAGTCTAGCAGACCCATTAATTGATCATCACACATACAGCATTAATCACATGCACAGCGCAGCTGTGAGCACTCTTCTACCTGTTCTTTTGTGCACATCTCTAATTATCATTTAAATTATGTCCTTAGATGAATTCTTAGAAGCATAATTGCTGAAATGGAAGGTATGCAATAGCATTTTTTGGCCATAGCTTTACTTGATGCCTGGTTGAGTTCTGGCAACATCTTATATTGCCCCTGGGGATACTCAGGATAGGAACTAATGATTTTTCTGGGATATCATTAATACAGCAGTGTTGCTCTAATGGTGAAGCTACAGAACATGTATCCAGGGATGTAGCACCTTTCTCCTGGGATAGATTTTTTTTATCCGATGGCCTTGGGCAGCATTCACTTCTCAGTGATCCACCAGAATCACAGAACTATCACTTTTTTATTGAAATAAAATTTATGAATGGTGAAATGCACAGGTCTTAAAGTTCTGAGTGACTTCAGTGGTCATAGACTCATGGAGTCCCTTACCCCAGCTGTGCAACAAGATCACATGTGTTCTCTATAAAAATACAGCTTTCCTGGCCCTGCTCCAGCATTTAAGTTTTAGAAGGTCTGCATTGAAGTTATACTTTGAAGGTAATATTAGTCCATGACACTATTTTTGAGTGTGGGCCAAAGAGAAAACAGAACTATGTCTGGAATTGAAAACTTCTACCTGAAAAAAGAGATGAGTTATAATTCCCCAACTTTCCTTTCTCACCTTGTTTATACTTTACAATTCATTATTTTTTTCTAAAATTTTTATCATAAAAGACTATGTAATGAGTTATATTGGCATAAAATTGTTACTGTTTTGAAGCATCTGGGAAGGTTTTGTATTAATTTTAAAAGAGACATTTCTGTGCCTTTTTTCTTTACACAAGAATTAGGCTTTTTAAATTTTATTTAAAAGCTTCTTTTCACAAATATGATTAAGAAACATGATGATTTTAAGAAACATAATGGGCAGCTAGTATTCACACAGATGTGCTATTGAAAGAAGTTTGACTTACTGCTGTTATTTAGTGCTACATTTTTATGTGTAGGAATTGATGTATGCCAAGAAAAAGGCAATTAAGGCTCTTATGCTTATTTTTCAAGGTGTATTAAACTGGTGCAAGTTTTAACTATATGTTTACTTTAAGAATCATAAAAGGACCCCTTGGGAGATATTACCAACTGAGCCCATTGGGCTAAACGAAGAAGCAGATTCATTTTCATAAATAAATCTGAATTCCATTACTTTTCAAATTTACTTATAGATTGAAGAAGAGGATAAGTATGCTAATAGAGGATAGAGAGAATGGAAAATTATGACAAGAATTTTCTCTGTGCAGTCAGTGCCAGCCCTGTTCTTTTTGCGTATTTCCAAACATGGATATATTAAAAATTGAAGGCTTATTTATTAAAACATTCATTCAACAAATGTTTATCGAACGAGGCACTGTCTGAGGTATTTTGTGGGAAGCAAAGCCACAGAACCCAGTCAAAAACCTCCATAAGCTTACACCCAACACTAGTGGGAAAAACATGAGTTTATAAGTAATAATGAAAATTAAGATGACAGCTAACATTTATTGAGAACTAACTAGGTAGCAGACATAATTTAATCACTTTTCACCTCTTCCTTATTCTTCATAAAACCTTATTAGTAGTTGTTCTTATTGTCTCCAGTTTACACATAGGGCGTTGAGGTACAGAGAGGTTAAGCATCTTGCCCAAGATCACACAGCTAACAACTAATGTAATGAATGACCCAGATTCCATCTGGCTCTAGAATTTTCTGTCTTAGCCAATAAATGGCCTAAATATAGTCAGATCTGTGTTCCTATTGTTACATTTATTAAAGTCTCTTTATCTTATTTGCCAGCTAGGTTTGCATGATTAGCATATAACATTTCTGTGTGGACTGTGTTATATAGGTGCCTGGTACATAGTGGATAATCAGTAAATAAGAGCTGTCTCCATTAACAATTCAGCTACCATCACCAGAGCATAGCCCAGCTCCAAGTCTTAGGTCTAGGAAAGAAGCCATAGTAGTTTCCTTAAGGGCAGCATATTAAATTATTAGGTTATTAAAAACTGGGAATTTTCTAATGTTCTCTAGGGATAAAAGTCAAGTTTTAAAGAGAACTAGAAATTTGTGAAGTTGCATTCAAAAATCAGTTTTATACAGTTGCAGAGCACATAGCAGGAGGGATGAGAGACAGCACTAGCACCAGGGTATGGAGGTGGAGGATGATTAATCTCATCTGATTTGAAAGGAACCATCAATAGAGGTAGTGATGTGGGGTTCAGCTATCGGTGCCTTCTGAAAGTTTTAGGCTGCTGAAAGCAGAGCATCTCATACATTCTTGACTTGTCCTAGAAGTATTTTCCCCTCTCTGAAAGCAGAGGAAGCAGTAAGGGAGTCGGCTTAATTGTGAACTTAATTCTAAGCCTTTGGAAGGACCTAATTCATGGTTTAGAAGGGAAGGAAAAGTTAGGGAAGTCAAGGAAGCTAATCAGCATCAAAGGAACACTGGGAAGCAGAGTAGTTAGCTATGTATACCCTACTTAGTCTGCAAGAACTAAGATATGAAGATACTCACTGCAAAAGCAATTATGAAGTCACGGACGGACTGTCTGAAAGGGGACACAGTCCACAGTGGATCAGAGGCTCTAAAGCTGGAATGTATCTATATATTCTGAAAAACCCCGATTGAGAGTCTAGTCTAAAGCCTTATTATGGGTTCTTTACTTGAACACATTGTTTTACTCTCCTACTCACGTGCTCGAATGACAGGAGATTGTGTGCCAGGTCTAGAGTAGGGTGCATTTCATCCCTGTAGACCATGTGATGGCCTTTCCTAAAGGGCACGTTGCCACAGAGGGAGAGCTTGGCTTACTGCAGGCAGAAAAGAACTATGTGGTCCTGTTGGAGGTGCCCAGGCCTCCCTGTTTCTCTCACTACTGCATAGTCACCTCAGGCCAGCATTTGACTTTGCGCAAAGGATTTGAGAGCTGGGCTTCTGCTAAGTAGATAACTGCATATACTTTTTCTAACCTGGCTCTTTCACCAGTTGCCTTGAATGGTTCAGTTTGGTAGTTTCTACAGATATCCTGGGTTCACAGGCTCCTCCAGGCAGACGATTTGGTCATACCTCCAACCACCAGCAAGAAGCAGCAACTAGCCAGTTCCTGGGCAGCTTGGAGGGCCTAGGACGGCCCTCCCAGCAGTCTCACAGTTTATAGGAGCCAGAGGGGAGTTCAGCAGATTTGTGTAATAGATCCCAGAGAATAATAAATCCTCTTACTTTTTGTGCTGTGGAGACAACTCTCCACTATCTCTTTAGGATGGAAACCAGGGCCCTTTCTCTGCTTATGGAGTCTACTTAGCAGGGCAAAAGACAGTGTGTCCAACCATGTGGGAAATGCTTAGAAGACAATGCCAGCATTTGCATGTATGTTCACAGAGGCAAACACAAACAAACCTTTTGAACCATGGTAGGAAAAGGGGATGGTCATAGTGAGATATATAAACAAAATATTACACAGGGAGTTCACCAACAAAATCTGATTTTTAAAGGACATGGTATTTTGCTACAAGAGAGGACTTAACTAATATATAAGAGGTGCAAATTTAAAAGATTAGCATTATAAGATACAAAAGTCAATAATGAACCAAAATTTACCCCAAAGTTAGAATGTCAACCAAATTTGCATTTTTAAAATGAATTTTGATGCAGCATAGTGGTTAATATTATGATTGCTGGTATCAGAAAAACCTAAATTTGTATAATGACCACATTTTTACTAGCTGTGCCTCAGACAAGTTCCTTAAATGCTCTGATTGTAAGCTTTCTCACCTGTAAACCTGTGATGAAAGTAGTATCATTATTGCCATTTAGCAATATTACTAAATGGCAATAATGATACTACTTACGTCATAGGTTTATTATGAATATTAAATGAGATACTTTATATTAAGCATTTAACAAGGCCTAGTGCGTAGAGCAAGTGCTTTTAAAAAGCTTGCTAGTATTATTATCCTTCTAAGAAGAAACATCATATGTGATTTCTCAACCACTTAGAGATTTTGGTAACATCATGAAAACAACAGCATTTGTAGCAGCAAGAACAGTAAATGACAAAGCCAGCCCCCTCCTGTTTTCTGTCTATAGCTTCTATAAAGTGTTCCTCACTTTAGGACGGATGTAGTAATTATACCAAGGGGCAAATCAATGCCCAAGATTGGAGAAAAGATAGAATACCTGCAGTTAGCTGCTTTAGATGAGTCTTCATCTCCCAGTCCAGGTAAATTACATTCCAAGTACTGGGTATTATTCCAGAACTGTTCTTTGTAATCTCTGAGTAAATGGAATATAGAAGATTAGCTAAAGGATCAGAAATAGAAAAATACAGTCCTAATTTTGATACAGGAAAAAAATTTTTTGAATACCGTAGCATAGGAAGCTTGAGATGGTTCACTGGGAGATTTCTAGAAAGGAGCAAATGAAAAAAAAAAAAGACATGATCATTCAGATATAGCATGGGCTCACTAGAAATAAAGGATTGCATTTTTAATAGATTAAAAAAACTATTAGTCATGAGACGGCCGTAGCTTGGTCACATCAGGATCTCAACAAAACATTTGATTATTTGACTTATGATACTGTTCATAGAGGATGAAGACGTGTGTTTGCTGATCTTTTAGTCGGCTAGATTCTTAATCAGCTGCCCCATTGTAGACTGAGATGCCCAAATAACGACTGATTAACTCAGGGAGATCTTTCCAGAATTGTGAATAGGGTTCTACCTTTTCAAACTACATTACTCAGTATATTTTATCAATGATGTGAAGATTAGAAGGCAGACTTTTAACATGTAGATAATGCAAGCTGGGAAAGAAGAATAACTATGATTTTTTCAAAGTCAGAATTCCAAATATTCTATCATTTTTTAATATCCTGGAACAGTGAGCTATAGTAAACAAGATAAAAATTTAACAGAAATAAATATCAGTTCCTGCATTTTTGCCTTAAAAATTGATGTATTAAATCAAAAGGCCTAAAAGCAATTAGCATTAGAGGAAAAACTTGGTAGAATAGTTGAGGATATGTTCGGTATGAATCAAGTGTGTACTAAAAACTAAGACAATTCAATAACGTCCTTTCCAAAGAACATAATTAGTCCTGCCATACTCTACCCTGAATGGACCACATTCTTAAAGAATTCAGTTCTGGATACTCCCATCTCAAGAGAGAAATTTACAAACCAGAATGCCTATATAAAAAAAAAGGCAACTGAGATGGTGAGGGATCTAAAAACAATATTGTAGGAAAAGATGGAGAGAACTCATGTCACCCCTACTTAATTTGGGAAAGGAAAAATCACAATGAAATAATTTAGGCACATAAATATTTAAGGAATTTTTTATGTAGCCCTATATATTTGCCATATATGTATAATATACAATACAGCTCTCAAGGGCAAAAAGGAGTTAATGAGTAAAAGGTATAGAAATTAAAATCTAAAATAAAGAGAGAATTTATACTGTTAGAAGTGTCCAGGTATAGGAGGAGCTGCTTATTGGGCCTAACAAGCTTTTATACATAAAAGGATTGACCAAATAAATCTCTGTTGGGATTGACCAAATGAATCTCTGTTGGGTATGAGGCTTTATAAGGAATAATTACATTAAATAGGAAGTTGATCTAGATGCCTCTAGAATGTGTTTTCCAGTGGTCAGAGCCTTGATTGTAAGGCAGTCATGCTGCCTTCTTACTTAAATACACAGGCAAGGAACGTCTTCAGCATGTGGAACAGGGAGTATCTTTTCCCTCCTACAAAGAGGGGAATGTGAACCGAAGTCTCTAAGAGCTAAATTGGACATCTTAAGAAGGAAGTTTATGCACCTTTGGGCTAAACTGAAGTGGCTTCTCTAAATTCTTCAGAAGCAGCAGCCCCGAAGACTTTGCTGCCCCAGTGATCTGAATCTCTAAAATGCCCACGTGAGACTTAGGTGTGTGCTCAAGATATTTCCCCATTTAAGTAAAGAATCAGGTTAGGTTGGAAAAGTCTATAATCAATGTCAGAAATGCCTAACTTTGATTAGATGATAATTATTCAGAGTTGAGGATGAACAAAAAAGTTTTTTCAGTTCCTAGGCATTTGCATTTTTTTACATGTTTTCCAAATATATTGTCACTATTCATGAGTAAAAAGTAATGTTTATACCTATGGCTTTAGTAATAAAAGGAGCTAACCTACATTAAGCACATCCTATGTGTTAGGCGATATTCTGGTTTTTTAGAAATACTGTATCATTTTAAGACTTTTGAAAATTCTAGGGAAGCTATCACAATTTTACAGTAAGGAAACTATAAGTCGAAGAAGTTTAAAAATTTGTTCTAGTTGCCAGTAAATGGCAGTTGCGACTGGAATAACCTCAGAACCACATTATGAACCACAGCACTCTAATGAGTGTAGGTTCATAGGTAGAGTATTCAGTGTAGCCCAGTGATTAAAGGCAATTAGAGCTGCCATCTCCCCAACCCCCCCACTCCTGAGCTGCCACCTGTTAGGAACTGGGCTGCATGGCAGGACAGCAGGAGGTGAGTGGCTGGTGAGTGAGCAAAGCTTCGTATGTATTAATATTTACAGCCACTCCCCATTGCTGCCTGAGCTCCGCCTCCTGTCACATCAGTGACGCATTAGATCCTCATAGGAGTGCAAACCCTACTGTAAACTGCACACGCGAGGGATCTAGGTTGCACGCTCCTTGTGAGAATCTAATTGCTGATGATCTGAGGTGGAGCTGAGGCAGTGGTGCTCTCGCTGGGGAGCAGCTGCAAATGTAATAAATGTAATGCACTTGAAACATCCCGAAACCATCCCCCTACCCCAAGATCTGTGGAAAAATTGTCTTCCATGAAACTGGTCCCTGGTGCCAAACAGGTTGGGGACCACTGCTTTAGAGTAAAAGGGATCTGGGTTCCAAACTTAGCGTCTCATTTACTCACTTTCTGATCATAAGTAAATTACTTAACCTCATTGTACATCACTTTCCTCCTCTGCAAAGTGGGGTCCAGGTCATAATGGTACTTATACATAAGACTGCCTGGAAGATTAAATGAAATAATGCATATAAAATGTTTAGCATAATGTCTAGCACATAATAAATTCTCAATAAGATTAGCTGTTGGTGTCTTTAATAAGTGTATATTATACACCATTGATTCAGTTACCTATGACTGTAGAAAGCCTATCCATTTGGATTTTGCAGTTCTAATCTAGGTAGTTGTTTATCAAAATGTGAGGCATAATGCTAGAAGGAGGGCTAAGTTCCCTATGTTTGTGCCCTTGCATGTTTAAAATATTCTTTGGAATTTCAATAACAATGATTTTGATAGTGCTACAAAAGTCATGGCTCTAGTACAATAAATTCAGTAAATTTTCTTCAAAATAGTAAATCGTACAAGTAAAATCTGTCAAGAAAAAAAAATTATTTTATATCCTGATGCCCTTAACCATCATGCAGTTTGAATATTTGAAGGAGGATCACTGTTTTATTTCCTCCCAAACTTCTAAGGTCAGCTGTCATCAGTTTTCATGCCTTCCCTGTCCACCATGAAATCAGTGTTCCTCTGCTCCTCCTTCAGCCTCAACTGTAATAAAAAGTTTGACTCCATTTTTTGTTCGCTGACAGCTTTCAAGCCTCACCAATATCCCTTCCCATCCCGGCCCACACAGGGGCAAATTGACAAGAAAGCCAGCGTGTTCCCTCCTTTGGCTCAGGTGGGAAGTTCAAACCATGCATACTCTGGCTCTGAAGCTATCTCCAATCTGCTTGGGACTCTCCCCTCATCTCCCCAGAAAGGCTCATTATGTGAGGGTACAAACCTTTTCATGCCTTCTTCATATGTATCTGGCATCATCAGTCTCAACATCCAATCCAGATTTTCAGTGGGGGTACAAGGTCCATATCACCTCTCTCTTTACAGTATAATCTCTCATCTAGAAAATAGCCATCTGCTTCTATAATTTTGTTGGCACTTTCATTAACAACTAATTTGTCTCTCATCTGTTAATAGTTAGATTGGAATTCAGTCCCTCTAGTCAGACAGTCTATGGACAAACTGTTATAAAATTTCAAGTATTAGATAATTTTCTTGCTCTATTAGCTATTACCCAAAGCTATTATCTGCTCTATTAGCAGACACCCAAATCTGGCAAAGACAACCAAACTCCACCCTAGAAAAATGATAGATCAAAAGTCTTTCAGTCAATTCCAAACAGAGTCCTGTTTCAAACTCTTGGAAAGTTAGAACGAAAAGTATAATCTGGTAGCCAATAGCATTCTCAATACAGAAAATATGCTGGAGCTATTAACTGTAGTCAGGAACCATAGCACCAGCAGTCAGCATACTTAGTTAACATTGTTTTGAGAATTCTGCCATGTTCCTTCATATGTGAATCAGAAAACCATGGCTATTGGAAGGGAGAAAAAATTACTTTCAAGTGCATAATATACACTACCATCCTGAGAAAATCAATTGTAATAAACGTTAGATCTAATAAAGAGAGTGCAGCCAAGTGGTCAGGTATGAATATGCAAAAATCAGTAGTTTTCTATAAATGAAGAATAATGGTTCAAAAAATTATCAGGGCAAATGCGGTATATATTTGTAATTAAGGTCATAACATACTATTTAAAGAAAAGTACAAAACCCTTTTAAAGAAAACTATGCAATTTTCTGAGAAAAGTAAAACAGAATTTAATAAAGAGACATACCATGTTCCTAGATGGGCAGGCCAATTATTGCAAAGCTGATACTTTTTCCCAAAATAATTTAAAGGTTGAACTAAATCTTTACAAGAAAAAAAATCAGTTGGATTAGAGGAGGGTTATGGGGAGGACTTAACACAGTTCTACAGATCATATAGAAAAAATAAACAAGCTAAGAAATGTTTGGAAAAAAAGAGGAATAACAAATGCCGGCTTGCTCTATCATATATTGAAATGACGTGAAAGTAATTAAATCAGTGTGTTTATGGTCCTAGATAAGGTAGATCAATCAAACAGAATAAGTCATTCTGCAGTAAATCTTATCATATTGAAGAATTTAATAATTGTAAATGAGATACTGTGTATCAACAAGAAAACAAAAACGATTCTGGAAATGTTCTGGGCCGAAAGTATCACTGTTTAGAAAGAAATAAGATACTTCCTTGACAGAATAACATATAAATCCTATGTGGATTAAAGAGGTAAATGTACAAAAAAGAGAATTGAAACATTATTAAACTCGAGGAAAACAAAAGTGGCTATTTCATTGCTCTCTGGTGAGAAAAAGACTTTCTGATTGTGAAATTAATGAAAGAAATCACAAAGGAATAAGAAGATTGATTTGATTTTATAAACATTTAAAAGTTACGAACATAAAAATACCACAAACAAAATTAAAAGACAAACAGAAAACCTCAGAACTAAAACAATTTTTGCTATCCTCAATATATGAAGATTTAATATAAATTCATAACAGAAACATCGGGACAGGAGGCCAAGCAAGGCTGTGACAGGACAATTCACAGAATAGAAAATACCATCAGCTAATTAGCACAGGGGAAAAATCTAGCCTCACACGCAGTCAAGGAAATAAACAGTGCAATAAGAAAATAGGATGTTTTGTGTTCAAAATTGGCAAAATGTTTACATGGCACTTACCAGTGTTGGAGAAGGGCAGTGATTCTCACATCTGCTCATGAAGAAGTAAAAATTGATACAGCCTTTCCAGAAGGCAAAGTGGTAATACGTATCAGGAGTCTATGAGAAGGTTCTAGGGCTTTCACCCAATAATTCTAATTTCATGGCTCCATCCCCCAAATACTCTGTGATTTAAAATGAGATGTATGTTTAAGCACTGTCTTTGTAGCAGCATTTTTAATAGCAAAAGTGAGAAATGGTTAAATAACATGTGGTATATCCCCATAATACAATCCTGCACATTCATTAAGTAGGTTACCAAACAATTTTTAATGGGGTGGGAAAATATTCACTCTGTGTCAGGTGAAAAAAAATTATCACCCAATAAGTGAACTGTAATATACAACATATATTTTATAGCCCTAGAAAGTGACAGTATAATGTTAATGGTGGTTATCTATGGGTTGCGTAATTTTGAACAAGTTTTGCTTTCTTCATACTTTTTTGTATTTTCCAAGTTTCCCGTAATAACCTCATATTAAATTTGAATCAGAAAAAATAAGAACTTCATTCCTCCCAAGTAGCCTTCCTTACCTAATTTCTTATTCTCAAAACCCTCCAAAAATAAATATTGTTTGCTCATCTGAATGTAGGTACACTGCACATATCTGTTTCCCCTTCCTGGGAGATGAAAACGCTTGATGTTTAATGTATTTACCTTACAAGGATATTGTGAGGATAAGTTGAGATAAAGATGAAAACATGATTTGGAAGAAAAAAATGTAATAAAAATAAAATGATTTGAGGTCTGTCAACATAAGTTTCTCAAGTCAACGTATTAAAATGATTTTCATTGACTATCAGACACTCAGATATGGGCCTGTGCCTCAGATTAAATGATAATGCCTATAAAGAACTAGTTAATAAAATTAAAAACATATAATATCAGCCTCTAGAGTAGTGTTATCCAAGAGACCTTTCTGTGGTATTGGGAATGTTCTCTATCTGTGCTATCCAACGTGGTAGCCATTTAGCCAAACATTTAGCATTTGAAATGTGACTGGTGTGACCGAGGAACTCAATTTTTAGTTTTAATTAATTCTAATTAATTTATAAACAGCCACATGCGGCAAGTGGCTACAGTTCTACAGCGTAGCATCGCTTTCAACTAGACATCTTCTTCAGTGCTCTCCACTCATTACCCATTTGACCCTCACAACAACCTGGGACTCAGGTGTTATTTTTACAACCGTTTTACAGATTTGGAAACTGAGTGGTAAAGCGGGCACATGACGTACCCCAGGTGAGGGCTCTGATTAGTTGTGGAATCAGAATTCATAGCTACACAGGTGGATGCCAGAGCCCCTCTCCTATCCATTACCCCACACTGCCCCTGATCCATAATACAGGGCCAGGCACGCGGCAGTCATGTCCTGGTGAAGCGACTACATGAGAAGTCAGAAAATGTTATGGGGATGAGCAAGAGGAAGACTATATGTTGTCCCTCCTTTGTGAACCCCTCTGTATCTAATGTGCCAAGTTCCCTTTACATGATGAATTCCCCACCAGTGTCACCAACCGTGAGAGCAACTTCTCAGTAAGACATCAGGAAGGGGGCTCAGGGATCTGCCTTTGTCAAGTGACTGGCCTTCTCTTGAATCAAGCCTTTTACACTGAAAATCACCTCATGGCCAGGAACCCAGGCTGCACACAGCTGAGAAGGCAAATTTGCTGAGTACATTTGAAACACCTGGGCAGCTTTTAATGTACTCTACAGGATGTGACAAATGAGTGTCCGTGTAAATCACTAAGCCTTTCTGTGAAGGGACTAATGGTTTTATGTGAGTAGCAAGGCAACGCACATGGAGACCAGTGCTCTTGTTTCCTGTCAGTGTTATTAAAGTTCACTGTCATAACTCTGTTCCCCTTGACCTTTATCAGTGATACCTCACAGAGATTTGTTTTGCTAGTTGGGTTCTAACTGGACGCCTCACCTATCAGCCCTCTGTCCCTTTTCTCCTGGTGTCTGATAAACGCTCTTTTACGCCTTCTGCTTTCTTGGATTGCTCATTTTTTAACTATGTTGTGATTGCTCTTTGAATAATAATTGACTTTATCAGATTTAAGAATACTTCATTCCAGTACAAACAGAGATTAAATACAGATTTCTTTTTACCTTGGTGCTGTAAAATCAGCTTTGTTTACCATGTGATTCACAATAATAATTGCTTCTATATATGAATGTTGATGAGTAGAAGAACCAACATGCACAGAAATCCAGGAATCCTCAAATGCTCTGAAACTAATAGCGCGAAAGCTAATAGAAAATGAGAACCTTGAGTTTTCAAAAGAAAAATGCTTGTCAACTAAAAGTTTGAATAAGTCTTATCCATGCCCTCAAACATACGGAGATGATGTAATATCACTACAGTTGGAAACCCTGTACAGTACTAGCGTTTGCAAATTACAACCAACCTCCTTCCAAGGTCTTGACATATATTTACATGCAATTAATGCACACAGCAACTCTGCTTTTTGCTCTTTTAAAGAAATTCTTCATATAGACCTGTCATGATAGTCCCCAAAAGCTTCATTTTTAAAAGGCAGTAATTCTAGGACAGCTTTAAAAAATATGAAGAGCTATTTTTTATGAGAGATTTTAAATATTTTTCCGTGGCAAATATATTCTACTGACACCATCTTATTTTATTTACAACATTGTTTACCTAATGCATTTCCACCCAGAGGTGAAACACTTAATCGGATTGCATTGTGGGTACTATTTTGCTAATTAGCATCCAAATGTGGTACTCAGCTTCTGTAAATAGAGTTCAACCTTAATGTGAACAGTGTCTCTTCGGGTTAAAAAAGACAGTTCCAAGGCTGTGAGGTGTTAACCACCATTGCGCTTGAGCAGTTGTCTGATTAATTACGGTGGTGTGAACTCGGTCATGTTTTGGAGATGGTGTTCCCTCCACAGCAATTGACTAGATAATTGTGTTCTCGCTGCAGTGGGACCTAAGTGGAACTCAGCGGGAGTGAGACCCAAGCCTGGCTGTCTCAGCCTGTCCTCCCTTAACTGATCAAAGGGAACATGCTCTGTAAAGGTTGTCTCTTCCAGTGACTGGACACAAATTCTACCACCTTGAAGGATAAAATTAAGATTCACTTAATACAAAATCTGTCAGAGCAACTGACTCAAACAACCAGTGTAATGGGTAGACAGGCAGAAAAACAAAAAGCAGAGATCTAGTTTTCTCATCTGTAAAATAGAGACTGGACTGGAGGAAGGTGAGACCTCTTCCAGCACTGGTATTCTGGTGTCTAATAACAAAAGATAAATTACAGTAGCTGGGTATGTAGTCATTATTTTACATCTCTGAGCTACTCCTTCCTTCATCTTTAAAATTACATTGTTGGACTGGATATCCCAACCCCTTCTAATTCTAAAAATTTAGAAAATTTATTCATGAGGTTAAAAATCCCATGCAAGTCTAGATCAGATGTCGTTGATATATACATGCATATATGAATATTTGCATGCACATGTTTGTGTTTGTATATGTATCCCTCCCAGAGCATAATTTTTAAGTGCCCTAGAATTTTCAGAATAGTGAATGAACATTGGCTTCAACTTAAAGTCAATGATTATATTAGCTCCTAATAGCTTGTTTTTGAAGCTCTGAAGCCAGACATTGACTTCTCCTCTCTAGCTATGGAAATCTTAGGTGACATCTTCCTCCAATATAAGGCTATTTCATCTACATAAAAAATCTATTGTTAAGTGTAGTCACCTTTATCAATTATCTTAGCTAGATCTTCTAAATAACTTGCCACAGCTTCTACATTAGTACTGCTGCTTTACCTTGCAGTTTCATGGTATGGAGACAGCTTCTTTCTTTATACCTAATTAACCAATTCTGCTAGCTTAAAACCCCCAGCCTTCAGCAGCCGTCAACATCCAGACAAGGCCCTCCACCGGGCAAAACATTATGACCCCCTGAAGGCTCAGGTGATCATTAGAACTTTTTAGCAATAAACTCCTTTTTAATTAAGGTACATACATGCATTGCTTTTTTAGATAAATGCTATTGCACATTTAATAGACTACCGTGAAATGTGAACAAAACTTTTGTATGTTCTGGGAAAACAAAAAAATTGTGTAACTTGCTTTATTGTGATATTCACTTTATTGCTGTGGTCTGGAACTGAACCCACAATGTGTGTGAGGTACACCTGTATATAATGGGTGGAGGCTGCTAAACATTCTACAATTCACAGCCCCCCAAAATAAAGAATTATCTGACCTAAAATGTCAATAACACTGAAATTGAGAAATCCTAATTTGTATGTATGTATCGCTGTGTTAAATACATACAGATACTATAACACATACACGCTCTGTCATTATATAGAGGGCTTCTTTGTATATAATTTGTACCAACCAGATCAACAAGACATTGTTTTCCCAGCCATCTGTTGAGACACGGAAATAAGCTTGCTGTTCGCAGCCTGACATTTCATCCATGTTTGTCTTAACGAGACTTCAGTCTGGTTTGGTTACACTTCTCTCTGCTCAACAGATTGCATCAAAGTCTGGTTTAGAGAAACGAGGCCAGCGAGGCTCTCTGGGTTCTAGTGGAAGTTTGCTGACCGTCTCATAGACTCAAAGAAGGGAACAAACGAGCTCCACATATGTTCAGAATTTTGCAAAAGGGATCGTACTATGAAGAAACTTAAAGTATGATCATCTTTGCCATCTCTTAAGAAGCTGTGATTCTATGATTATTTATCCTTGGACAATTACTGTAAATTCATACAGATCTTGGATTTCATAGCTGGAAAGACTTTAGAGATGATATATCTAGTAAGATTATGAGTGGGAAAAATAAAGCCAAGAGAAGTTAAGTGACTCAATCAATGTCACACAGTAATTAAATGTAAGATTTTGATACTACCTGTTCCTGGCTGTTCTGTCTGCCACATAATGCTTCTGGAAACTGTTCTTAAAACTGCCAAACTACACCTAAAAAGCCAGGTCTCTTGATATCATACTATGTTTGTTCTTAAAATATCTCCATGAGACGTCATCTCAGTATAAAATACCTTCTTAGCAGCATCATTGGATAGGCACACAGTGTGCACAATGATTCAATATTATCTTGGCAAAATGATATGTAATTCAAATGGAAAAATCTTTGAATAAAACCGGTGGCTGCCAGCTTCCCAACCTACAAGTCTATTATTGTATCTGAGCTGAGCTGTAAGCTGAGGTGTTTACTCTTCTTTTATCCAGCCCTCAATAGGGAATTACATTTTGTTTCCCCTCAACCCTTATCGCCTCAGGGTCTAACCCGCTTAAAAATGCCTACCAACTCCCACCCACTCACACACACAAAGCACCCGAGGAAATTCTGAACGCTAGAATGGGAGGAATTAGTTACGTAAGTGTGTTAGCTCTCCTCTTTCCCCACCGTTTTCATAGCAAATCATGCTGCTTGCCAGTTCTCTGCAGAGAAACAGAGTGTCGTCCACCCCCTTTTAGCTCTTGGACTTTCAAATAGGGAATGCAGTTTCTAGAAGGGGATTCATTTTAACATAATTTCATTATAGCAAAGCAATTGGAAGTTCAGGATGCTTCCAATATTTACTGTAGTTTTTTAGAGTACTTCTGATCAGTTAGGTCCGCGTGGCCTGAAGAAAGGCTCTGACACTTTCCGAGCCTCAGACTGCTCATCTGTGAAATGGGAGTAACAACAGTTACCTCCTTTGCTGCAAGAATTACATGTGGTGAAATCTATTAAGTGCTGAGCACAGAGCATAGCACTCGGTAATCTTCAGCCTTCGTTAACTGCCATCTTCATCATCGTCATTTTCCGTAGCTCTCGTGGTCTTCTCTGTCCCAGCTATGCCCTGACTCTGTCCCTGGCTTCTGTCTTAAACTAGACCTACATTTTCAACTCCTGGCTAGATGTCTTCCAGGTATGATTGTCATGTTTCATACATACAAAACTGAACTAATGATTATTTCATCAAAGACAGATGATTTTGAGAACTGTCACAAATCAAGGCTGACTCCTCTGTCATGGCCAGATCTTATTTAGACTTTTTAACCTCAGTGAGAAAATTTCAGGACTCTAAATGACAGAAACAAATCAAAGGATGTCTCATGTCCTTCTAGTCTCAGCTAAAGGCAAAGCCCAAACTAAACTAAACTTCGACATTGCATTACCCCTGCTGCGCCCTGTCCTTGCAGAAAGGCAGAAGGCTTTGAGAGTTCCAGTGCTCCTGAGCTGCTGTCGCTGGCTCGTGTTGGAGGCAGATGCAAGTGGGGAGCGGGGCGGAGGCAGCCTTCTGTCGACCCACGGCTGTCCATCTGCCCCAGCAGCTGCAAGGGCCGTTGTCCCTTGAATGTCTCTGATTGGAAAGGCCAGAGATTATGCCTGATTATTAAACTAAATCACAATCTCCCTAGAGCTTAATCCCATTTTCCTTGTGAATTCTTAAGCAAAGAGACAGTATTCTTCCCTGAAGAGTTAGATGCCATCAGCATCCCTGAACAACAGAATTTCACGGAAACGTGCAAACCACGGGAAGAAAGAAGACAGGGCCCACGGCGACTGCAGGCCTTCCCTGTAGGTAAAGAAAGAAATCATCACGTGGCAAAGCAATAGGCTTTTTCTGAAAATCCCCCATAACATTTTATATCGCTTTGCTCCCTATTTCTATTAAAGACCTTATCATCCTCTCAGAGACCCAGAATATAAAACTCAGCATCATTTTCTATTCTCAGCTCTCCTTCTCACCTCGGTACTGGTTAGGAGCTGATAAACCCGTCCTGACTTCTCTCTCAAATGCGTGTCTTCCTCTCCTCAGTGCTGCTGTTTTATTTCAAGGGTGGGACATCCCTGATAGGAAGCTACAGTCATCAGTTTTTGATCTCCTCTTCTGCTCCTTCGTCCCTCTTTGTCACTGGTGCCGGAATTAGTTCCCTAAAACCCACGTTTGATCCTGCTCAGCCTCTGGCTCCTGCCCCCTCACCGTCCTCACCGCCAACCTGTCCCCCTGCTCTCCACTCTCTGGCCCTGCTGGGGTGGCACTGGACTGCCCAGGCACACCAAGGCCCTTCTGGGATTTTCCCTCAGGCCCTGGCTGGTGCTCTGTTCCTTATTAGTGTGTGTGAGTATGAAATATGTTTACAGAAAAGTGCATAAAATGTATATTTACAGTTAAAAAACTTACAAAGCAAAAAGTGAGTAACTGCCACAATCAACAAATGAAACTTTGCTGGTAGCCTAGAACCCCCCAGGTTCCTCTCGTATCACAGCTTCCTTCCTACCCACTAGAGGTAATAAGTAATCTGACTTCTGTAATGATAAGTTCCTTGCTTTTTAAAAAAGTAGGGTTTTATTTCCTATGTATACATAGAAATATAGTTTAATTTTTCCAGTTTTTGAACTTTGTATGTGGAATCATGTTGGGAGATTATATATATATGTGTTTGTGTATATGTGTGTGTGTGTGTGTTTTTAAATATATGTCCTGCTTCTTTCATTCAATGTTATTGCAAGATTCATTCATGCTGTACCTGTAGCTATCATTCACTGTCTTTTATTCCTATATAGCATCCCATTATATAAATTTACCACCAATTATCCATTGTATTGTTAATCTTCATTGGGATTTTTTTCCATCTGGGGGCCCATGGCATTGCTGGGTCAGAAGCTGGCAGTAGCCAAACTGTCCTCAAATGGGTGTAGTAATTTACTCCCACTATTGCCGCCCAACCAGGTTCATTTGCCCACTGCCCAAGAGGAAGCCAATATGCTGAGACAAGAGGGTTTATGGCAGAGAAAGAGTTTATTCTGCATAGTGCTAAGCGGGAAGATGGGAGAAATTTCTCAAATCCACCTCCCCGAGAATTTGGGAGACAGGGTTTTTAAAGACAATTTGGCGTAGGCAATTGAATCTGCTGATTGGTTGGGTTCAGGGTGGAACCATAGCGTTGTAGAAATTGTCTTATTCGCTGACCAGGTTCTGAGAGGCGAGGGGGGGTCACAAGACCAGTTGAGTCAGTTCCTCAGTATGGGCTGCTGATCTGGGTGGGTGAGCTGTTCCACTGGAATGAGGGACCTGGAAGCTATCTCAGAAAATACCCCTAGGTTTCAAAAAGGTGATGTCATCTGTGGAGAAAGCTAAGAATCTTTATGACCACCAGCTGTGTGGCTCCACAGTGGCAATTATAGAGAAGTAAACGGGGACAGTGGCTAATTATTATCATTATTTTTAGCTAGGCCCTTACCACGGTTCTTGCCTTGCACCCCTTTTTATTAATTTGTAAGGATGGTTTCACCACCAGTGGTGTATGAGGGCTCCTTTTGTGCCACACGTTCACCAATACTTGCCATATGGGATTTTTCTATTGTACCTATCAAGTGGGTACGTAACGTTATATCTTTTAGTTTTAATTTGCTTTTTAAGTGATTTCCTTTTCTGTGTGAAATGGTTCTTAGAACACAAATGTCTGCACTATGTCTGTGCTTTCTTTTCTTTCCCTGGTGGGTTTTTTTGTTTTTTTGTTTTGTTTTGTTTTGTTTTTTTCCAGTCCCTGTGTAGTTCAGAGGTGATGGATTCCTATTTCTGGAGGAATTCCTAGTCTTTTCCCCGACTGGAATTACCTGCTTCTTGATAGAGTTGGGACAAACACCTTAGTCTCTTAGACATTTCTTAGCCTATATTTTTGATCTTATTTTTGTTTCTCAAAATACTTTATTAAGTCCTTATTAAGGAATAAGGACTGTGTCTATGAATAAAATATCCCTATAATATGAAGGATTTATATTGATGAAAAGTCTCTCATTTTCTTCATCTATAAAATGGAGCCGATACTATCTATCTCATACAGAGATTCACTTCCCCTGAATCCACACCAGTCTGACTCCCAAGCACAGTGGGTCATAAGCCAAATAGATCAGTATTGCTCTTGTAGCTGGTGGTGGGGAAAGGGACATGGAGAAGGGGTTATGAGGATTGTCTGCCTTAGCACATGCAGAAACAAAGGAAACAATCCCATGAACAAGGGAGGAGGTGTGTACAAACAGCTTTATGGAACTTTATCCTTGCATTTCTAAAACCAAATTGTATAAACAGGAGCAGTAGGGAAACCTCCCAGACTTTAGGAAGAAGGCAGAGCTGAAGCCTGGTGTTCACCACTGAGACGGGTGGGTTCCTGGATGAACTTCCAAGCAGAGCACAGTCAGTAAACCATTGTATTAGAAGACATAAATGTGTATTTATACCATTTGAGAGCTATTACAAGCTCTGTGACAGATAGGAGCAACGGTGTGCTCAAGCCAGCTCACACCAGCTTTTGAGAGCCAACCATTACTTTTTCAAGAATTATGTGGGCCAATCATTAAACACAGCAATTATTATTAATTAAATTATATAAACTCACATTTAGGTAAGTTATATTAAATAGCAAAGGCAGAGATAATACATACTCAGGACTTATCTTACCTAGGCTCTACGTCCTGAGTGGTGGGAATGCTACATGGTGATGTGCCACTGTGCGTCTCTTTCCAGCTCTGCGTTTATTAGCTTGAAATCAGGCATGGCGGGAGTATTTACTAATACACTGTGGAAATTGGCAAAGACTACAAAGCATGGCTCTTCTCTCCCAAAGAGCTGATTATTAAACACTTGCCAACACACTGCTGGATGGGAGTGTGTTGTTTTGCTGAGGTGAGAACGTGCACCCAGACTGCTGGGAGGCTGGTGTGTGCAAGCTCCTTTGTGCCGGTGACCACGCCGTGTCTGCATCTCAGCAAGGCTTTGTTATCATCCGCTCCTTGTCAGTCTGAAGGGTTCACTTGGAACTTTTCAGTTACCACGTGCAGCATGGGGGTGGGAAATAGTATCAGCAACTGTGGTGATCTGCTGAGATGTCAGACTTACGGCCTTTGCAAGTGGCAAGAGCTTGCCACGTAAGTTTGAGTAGAAACAAGAAACAGAAACTTGGAAGCATAAAACAGAAGTGTTCATCTTTCTAACTAATTAATAATAATTCTTACAAATCATGGTTGCCATCAGCATCCCTTGAATGTAAGAATTGCGTATGGAAAAGGGCAGCATTACAAATAGACTGTGTGTCCCTTCCACGTTCCAGGCACAGTGCAGGGTGCAGGAAGGCAACAGTCCCTGCCATCAGAGAGCGAAGAGGGGAGAATATCAGGCACCCTGCAGTGCCGTGGGTGGATGCTGTTACTAAAGGTGGATGGGGTGCCACAGGAGCACAAGGGCAGGCACCGGGCTCAGTGGCATGCACAGATCAGAAAGGTGACAAGTTC
Source organism: Propithecus coquereli (assembly GCF_000956105.1). Lineage (NCBI taxonomy): Eukaryota > Metazoa > Chordata > Mammalia > Primates > Indriidae > Propithecus > Propithecus coquereli. Next base: position 8,039,755 of record NW_012148952.1, read on the forward strand.
ACGTGCACTGTTTGGGAAGAACTATGAGTAGCGCGTTGTTCTTTTCAGCTATACTGAGACATGGTAGAGATTACCATAAGCAAGTCCTCCTTGGCCTTGTAAGAAAGATGCTATGATATGATTTCAGGGTAAAATGAAGTGCTTTGTCTGTTTCCGGCCATCCCTGCACCCCTGCAAACCCACCTGCTTTCTGACACCTAAAATGCGGTAATGAAGATTCTCTCCTAACCTTGTCTTCACACATACATCCTCCTAGTGATTCATCACCCTTTGAGTCGGAATGGGAATGAAGTTATGAGTACCTGGTCTGAGAGCAGCTGGTGAGAGCTGATAAACAGGCACCTGGGAGTGGGAGTAAAGAGGTGAGAAAGATGAGGGGGACAGGATGGGAAGGGAAGGCTGCAGGTGAAAGGAGCCGGCCTGAGGCTAATCTGTATGTGAGCTTGTTTAAAAGTGCCCAGTCCCAAGAGCTCAGGTTACACTTGTCTTGGCAGAAATCTCCCTAGTGAACAAAGACAACTTCTCCGCTGGCTAACGCCACCTCCCCCAGCTTAAAGCCAGTGAGCCGCCCAGGTTTCAGGCAGGCGGTTATAGGAAGGACAGAAGGAAACTAGCATTCACCAGACTCTACAGAGGGCCACGCTGTGTGTTAGATACCTTTAACATTTGTCTGTCATTCAGCCCAACACCGCGATGGGCATTTATTTTTTCTTTCCATTTCCCAAGAAGGAAACTGACTGAGAGTCCAAGTGACTTCTTGCCTAAGGTAACAGCAGGCAAGGGTATGGAAGAGGCAGGCCCAAGATTCAAATAAACGCCTACTTGACTTCAAAGGCCAGGCCTCTTTCCATTGTAAAAAATAAAATAAAAAGGAAATTTTACAGGCACACTGTTGCCTCCCATTAGATTTTCATACTTTCCTCCTGGGAAGATAGATCTTACCACTCCTACTGCCTCCCAACTCCATGCACAGATTTCTTTTCTGTATATCCCTATAGGCAAGAAAATTATCGAGCTTACTTCTCAGTTTGTATTATGAAAGCATTACCTTTTATTATTTTCTAGATATAATGTGATATCAAATAATGTTTTTCTAAATCACGTATATTTTTTTCTATTCTACAAACACATATGCATATACACAGAGAGAGAGAGAGATACACTCCTGAGCACCCATGCTGATATATCCTCTCAGGCTATTTTCCCCCAGTGAGAATTACTGATATGGGGGGAGAGAGGCAGACTCACAAAGAAAATAAGAGAAAGAAAAGCACAGAATTGTACCATGACCACCCCCAATTCCAGAGAAGCAGTAAGAGACTCCTGAAGTCTTCAAGGGTGATGGCACCAAGGGCAAAGAAAGGGGTAACAACTGCCTTCATTCTGAAGTTGACCCATCTTGGACATTGGCTATCAACATGTAGTTTCTAGACCAGCAGCAGCACCGCATGGGAACTTGTTAGAGATGCAAATTCTCAGGCCCTGCCCTAGGCACCCAGAATGCAAACACGGGGGTGGTGCCCAACACTGTGAGACCTAATAGCCTGCCAAGCGATGCAGATGCACCCTCCAGTTTGCAAACTGCTGGTCTAAAGCCTCATCGAGCATTTAAATTCTGGAAGTATACAGAGTTTGCATTGTGAAGTGTTTTCTATTCAGCTCTTCAAAGGTGAACCTGTGGACAGGTCCTACATGACATGTTCTCATTGCATAGATCCTAAACTGCTTGAGACAAAGACACCATTTTATTTGAATTTATATCCCCAGTGTCTTGTGCTGGTTCTCAACCTAATAGGTATCCTTCATGTTTGTTGAGTGCAAGAGCAATGACATTGTGAGGGTGCATTTGTGCATGGGTGGGCACACATGTTTATTCCTGTGGTGGATGGGCAGAGCTTATGCTCATTACTGAAGTTTTCTAGTATGACAAAGTTTGCTTCCAACTTGTCTAGCAGCCCTAGACATTGCCCAGGTGTGGAGACTGTAGCTCTTAAATATAGTCAGCAGGGAACACCCTTTAGCCAACTACCTTCCACACAGGACTACTACAGCAACCAGATGTGATACAATGAGTGGTCTAGATACCCCACCAGTTTGAATCAATGATGATAAAGGAAAGGAGATTCAATGTCTAGGCCCAGTTCTTGGTGTTCTTCATGCTCAGGCTCTATACCATTCTCCTAGATTAAAATGTGTTTGCCTGGGTGGCACACTTAGCCACTCTCCTGGTGCTTTCACTTCATGAGGTTTTTTTAGATGGCTTTCAAAATAGAACAAACTACAGTGTAATCAGGGATATTTTGGGGATCTCTGTATTTTGCTTGGAAGGCTGAATATGAAGTTCCTTGGCCGACAGAAGTTGCTGGCATGGCACTGTTGTTGTCAAGTGTGTTGTTTAGGTAGGGTGGCACAGGACTTCGATTCCAGGTGCCAATCATAAAGAAGCACATCTTTTTGGCTAGAAAAACTCCAGAGAGAAGAAAAAATGCATAAAATAAAGAAGCACATTTTCCCACCATTAGGGCTGAGCCATGATTTTAGAGAAATACCTTTTTCTTGATCTTATTCTGATCTGTCTCCCTTTGCTGAATTGAAGGGGTTTTCAGCAAGCTTGGAAGATGTCATTCTGAAAAGGACCAACTTCTGCAGCAGGGAAACCTGCAGGGAGGCAACCTTTTAACTACTGTGAATTGGATGTTTTTTTCTCTTTCTGGTTTTTTTCCTTCATAGGACGTCCCCTTCTCTTAGCCTTCTTTCCTCCACACCACTCTACCCCTGCTCAGTTTCTACCAATTTCATTTGCATAGTGTCCATTTGTTTTAGTTATTGTTGAGCCCAGGGTTTTCTCTGCAGTGGGTATCTGCTGGTATGTGACATTATTTGCTTTCATCATAATTTGACAATATTTACACCCAGGATTCTAGCCTGGTTGGATAATTTACCTTCTGAATACAAGTCATATGTCATTTTCTTGGTGTTTTGGTCAAAGCTATATTATTTTCATTCATTCCAATGAGGACTTTTGTTGTTTTGAATGCCTGTTGAGTAGGCTGAGTCAAAGGTCACCTCTTCAAGGAATATCTTTCCTACCTTATGCAAAGTTAGTTTTTCTTTTTAATGTTCTAATCCTATTGTATCATACCTTTCAATGTGAGAAATTAATTCGTTTCCCCTATGAGACTATTTCCTTCTTTGTGGTAGCCTCCCTCCCCCCATGTTTTATCCATCTTGTATGTTCCCCTAGCACAGCCCCTACAGTATAGCAAGAAATCAGTAATTGAGTGCACGCATAAAAGAATTGATGTTCTAGCTCATCTCCTAAATATGGATGTTCCAGTTGTCTATTGCTGTGAAACCAACTACCCCAAAACATTGAAACTTAAAATACCCATTTTATTTTTTTCACTATTTTGTGAGTCAGAAATTTGGGAAATATATAGCTGGATAGTTCATCTCCAATCCATGTGATATCAGCTGGGGCTAGAGGACCCATTTCCTTGATGGCTCCTCCACTCCTACATCTGTCCTTTCCGGGTTTCTGGCCTCTCTCTCTCCGTGAAGCATCTCCTCCCCCAGGGCCTCTCCCCATAGCTGAGGCTTAACACCACCTCAAAGCACTCAGACTTCTTACATGGCAGTTCATGTAAAAAATGTTCAAAGAGGCCCAGGTAGAAGCTGAAAATCTCATGGTCTAGCCTTGGAAGTTCCCAAAATGACACTTGAGCCACATTCTGTTGGTCAAGCGAGTCAGTAAGGCCAGCCCAGATTCAACGAGATAAATCACAAAGCATTTGCAGCCATTTTTAATATACTACAATGACAATACTAGTAATAAGTGCAATTGACATATCTAAGTGAGGAGCAAAAACTCAATCGCCTGTTCTGTTCAGTGCAGCAAATTACAAACTTTAAATATTCTTCCAGTTGTCAAAATGTGTCAGGTGGTGTGTACTCATTTTCTGTTTTGAAAATATAGATACCATAATAATCAATCAACTTCATACTGACACTTGCAAAGAGTAAAAATTGGTTATCACTTGTTTGGTAATTTCTCATTTGTCTGTAAGATATTATTTAAAAAAGATACATCAGTATGTGTCCACATGCGTGTGTATGATTAGCACTCAGACGACATAGGTAAAAGTACATACTCCTCCAACAAACACATTGGTATTAAGTAAATCTAAATATGAAAATGAGTTTTAGTTTTACTAAAACTATAACTATAGTAGCTATAGTTAATAGTTACCATAACTGTAGTAAAAATGTAGTCATTTAAATCTCACTCCTTTAAAAAGAGGTATGTAAGGCATGATACCTGCCTCAAAGAGCTTGGATTCTACCTGGAGAAGACTAATAACACTCATGAAACTGTCAACCTCCATTGAAGGTTAATGAAGTGTTAAAATGCGTGGCCCCTCTTTGTGATAGGGTTAAAACTAATAAATGTAGGAAAACCAGTGGAATTTTAAAAAAATCACTATTTGGCAACCACTACAGTAGTAACTGTTCAGACAAAAAAAGCATCAATAGATGCTAAAATGAATGAACCAAAGTGTAGATATTTTCATATTTGTCATCTCAGGTTCTCTGTGTGTTTACATAGTTGTTAAGTATATTCCCACATACTCTGAATATTTACATAGTTAAGTATCTTCCTACAAGGAAGTATCTTCCTACAAAAGGAAATAACTTTATAGTAGAGAAATCTCACAGATACTGCCTTAACCAAATGGTCAAATTTAACATACTGCAGATTGAGTATTCCTCATCCAAAATGTTTGTGACCAGAGTATTTCAGATTTATATTTTTTTCAGATTTGCGTTACATACTTACCCAGTTCAGCATCCTTAATCTGGAAATATGAAATCTGAAATGGTACAAAATATAAAACTTTGTGAACACCAACATGATGTTCAAAGGAAATGCTCACTGGAGCATTTTGAATTTTGGGTTTTCAGATTAGGGATATTCCACCTGTAGCAACAGGATGAATTGGCATCATGTGCCTTCTGATACAGGGCACTGAGAGGGAAACGATATCATTGTCCTGCTTTCTTGCCACAAATACTTCAATCTAACTGTGAAGACACATCAAGCAAATTCAACTTGAAGAATATTCCACAAAATGACTGGCCTGAACTCTTGAAAAGTGTCAAGGTCATGAAAGACAAAGACCAAGGAACTGTTCCACATGACAGGAGGTTAAAGAGATATGATAACTAAGTGTGGCTCTGGAAACCTGGCCTAGATCCTGGCCTAGATAAGGACAATTGAGGGATAACTGGTAAAATTTCAGCAGGGTCTGTAGAGTAGGTTAGGTTATTGTATCAATGTTAATTTCCTGAATGTGATAACTGCACAGCGGTTAAGAAAGTGTGTTTTTAGAAAGTATACACCAGAGTGCTAACAGGTAAAGGGGAATTGTGTCTGCACCCTCCTCTCAAATGTTTTTTTAAATAATTATCTCTAGGTCTAGATAGCCATAAAACAAAGGATAAAGCCAATGTGTTAAAAAGTTAACCTTTCAGGAATCTGAGAGAATGGTATAGGGGAATTTTTCATAATGCTTTGCTACCAAAATTTTTTAAATTTAAATATGTGCTGCCATTTAAGTGCTGTAGGTCCAGGTCTGAGCCAGACCACAAAATCTGGGTGGGCTTTAGAACAGCCAATGGGAAAGCGAAGCATATTCCATGATAGAGCAGCAAAATCCTAAGCACAGCCCCAGAAACCAGAATGGGACTTTCATGAGATAATAAGAGCGGTGCCTGACTCAGGAGGTAGTGTGTGCTGTGGAGCAGCAGACATGGGTTTTGATGCGTGAGTGGGGACAGCTTATAAGGGGTGAAAAGCCTACAGTGGAGCTGATCCATTATGCAGGGGCAAGATTTTTACGTAGAACTATTCTACCTTTGGTCTGTGGGAAGAGCGTATTAAGCAAATTTATAGTATAAAAACATTTGAAGTATAGTATACATTTAAGGAATTAGCATAGAACAGCAATTTAGAAGTATTAATTTGTTCAGTCATTTGTAAGCCCTGGCCAGCATGTCTATTCTCTGAGCAGGACCTCTTAGAAACATAGTTCCTTTTTACTCTCATACACTGTTGGTAGGAATGTAAATTACTACAGCCATTAAGGAAAACAGTATGGAGATTTCCCAAAAAAAAAAAAAAAAAATCTAAAAATAGAACTACCATAACATCCAGCAATCCTACTACTGGGTATTTATACAAAGGAAAAGAAATCATTATATCAAAGGAATATCTGCACCCCATGTTTTATTGCAGCACAATTCACAATAGCAAAGATAAGGGATAAACCTACGTGTCCATCAGCAGATGGATGGGTAAAGAAAATGAAATATATACACAGTGGAATACTATTTGGCCATAAAAAAGAATGAAATTCTGTCATTTGCAGCATCATGGATGGAACTGGAGTTCATAATGCTAAGTGAAAGAGCCAGGCACAGAAAAAGAAATACCACATGTTGTCACTTATATGTGGGAGCTAAAAAAGTTGATGTCATGGAGGTAGACTGTAGAATGGTAGACATCAGAGGCAGGGAAGGGTGTGGAGGCTGTGGGAAAAGAGAGGTTGCTTAATGGATACAAACATACAATTAGATAGAAGGAGTAAGTTCCAGTATTTCCTAGCAGAGTACAATGACTATAGTTAACAACAATGTATTGTATTATCTCATACTAGCTAGTAGACAGGACTTAAAATGTTCCCAACACACAGGAATGATAAATACTCGAGGTGATGGACACCCTAAATGCCCTGACTTGATCATTACACGTTCTATGCATGTAATAAAATATCACATGTACCCCATAAATAAGTACAAATATTACATAAAAGAAACATGGTTCCTTTTAAATATATATTAATTCAGATCCCTTTCCATAGTAAACCAAAACAATATGGATTTAATCTATGATGTGTGTGCTTTGATTTTTTTAATATAAGAACATTTAAGGATTTTGGAGATGAAACTAGAAATGTGTCGATCACTATAATTTGAAGTCGTGGGGAAACGTAGGAAAATCCTCTAAATCATGGACTGAGTCTAGCAAAAGTTTTTAATTTTTATGGAAGATAAAGCTGAACACAAAGATCCACCATTAAATTTATTTGAATGTTCTAATTGTATTCTCTGGGTACATTGACTTAATAACATACTTACTTAACATGGAAAAGGACCTATGTTGTAATCTCTGTAATTCTTACACCTACATTTTCTCTTTCTTATCCCTCTCTGCCTTATCCTTTCGCATTCCTGCTGTACAAATATTCAGTGTTTCTTTAAATCACATTTAATTAAGAGATTATACTTTCTGTTTTTTCCCCTTGTTGTCTTATGTTGGTAGCAGGTTAATCCTGAATCTCTAATAAATGCAAATGGATTAAAGAAAATCATGAGTTCAAGATTATTTTAACTTCGGTGGCGTAATTGTTAATATCTTTGTTGTCCCCTGGGATACGTAGGATTACACCAATTAAATTGGTCTCTGTAACTGAACACAGTAACCAGAAATGTGACTATTGTGTCTTCATCAGCTCCCGTTAGGTATTTAATTTGCTTGGCTGTAATAGATTGTCAGAGCAGTAAACGTGAGGCAAGTAATGTAAACGGTATAATGACGGTAATTATCTGAATAGATCGATTGTAGTGTTATTGCAACGTGATGTTGTGGGTAGGAGCAAGATATAGACATCCCATATAAATTCCCATTTTCAGCTTTATTTCCTTACACATTTTTTCCAAGACATTTAAAGTGAAAACAACATAAACTGCCATTGCCATTCTCTGCTTTATCTCTTCCCATTATCCTTTGTGGTCTTGCCTTACTAACACCAGCAGACCCCACAAAAGCTAAATTTCTCCAAAGAAATCAATGACTTCGTAGAATCGGAATTCTAGCATTTTCCCCTGTGATTCATGGTATTTAAATATTTGAACTGGAAGTCACTTTGTAGATTGGCTAGTTTGGTCTCTTCATTTATTAACTAAAGAACTGTAAACCCAGCAAACTTAAATGATTTTCTCAAGATTACACAAGCCAACATTGCCCAGTAAAAACTGTAACAGAGTAGAACTGGAACCTGAATCTGCCCTCCGCCTGGGCTTGGGGGGAGCTGAGGGGTCCCACCAGCTGCAGGAACAGAGAAGGGTCGGTGTGACTGGCCAGAAGCAATCTCTGAAGGAGACAGCAATAAGTCCGTTTAGTTTGAATAGGGAATAAAAAGAAGAAATAGTCTGGGGATAACAAATAACTGTACTTAAGAAGTCCAAATAGATATCAGCCCAGGGGCAGAAGAAGTTGGCTACGTGGCAGGTGTCTGTCCACGGTGAGAACTGAAAGAATGTGGCAGGATCCCACCCGAGGGACCGGAGGGTTGGGGGCGGTTGCACAAACAAGGATTCAGGCCCAGCAGAATGAGGTCGAAACTGAGGATGGATTACAACTGAAACCTGAAGAACACGTGGTGTTTGAGAAGTCCTGAGACTTGAGCTGTGACTAGGTCGAAATGATCTGACCTTGAGCAAGACGGCAAGAGCACTTTCAAACAGTCTTTCCCAGCAGTTTTCCTCAATTTTGTGTCCCGTCCTGGTTCAATCACTTCTCCTGAGTTTCACTGTTGACTAAAGTAACAAACTGGCCTACATTTGAAACTGCTCATGCATCTGCCAAAGAAAACATTCAATCACCAGGAAACACAAATTAAACCACACAAAACCCATGCCCTTTGCATTATCAAAAACAGAGAGTACTTGAATTTCAAACTACTTTAAGGAGAAAAATAAACACCAGTGGGAGCAGAGGACACCAAGGAAAGCACACCTGGAATGAGAAAGCCCGAGGCCATGTGGCCAACACTGACCGCAGGGGGCCATGTGACAGTTCCAGCACTGGCTGTAGGGCAGGGCTGGAAAGTGTGAGGACCCCAGGTGGCTGTGTCAGAGCAGCGACATGCCTGGGGAGATGGAGGTGAAGGGAGAAGAGGCGGCACCATGTGGAGATGTGGTGGTGAAGGGGAAGAAGAGGAAGGGAGATTTCAAAATGCTGTAGAAATAAAAGAGAATACAGGGCAACCTCCCTAACCATCATCTATTAAAGAGGCTAAAACAAGGGTAGAGACAGGGTAGAAGAAGCCAGTCTGTGCATGATATGCTCTGATAAAACAGAAAGAATGCACCTGAGAAAATGGTAGGGAAAAGGACAAAAAGAGGAAAAGGTGATCGTTGCACATGTAAAAGAGGGAGTCAAAGGACAGGATTTTAACTAGAGAGTAACAAATGCAGGGAGACGGAAAAGCAGGTAGTGACACTATTAAGCTGCAAGAGGAGGACGGGAACGGGGTAGGAGAGGGAGGGACACCTCACGGAGAGGGTACCTTTGAGTATAGTTCGACTTTTGGAATCAGATTAATGTTTCACATATTCAAAAAAGTAAAATGAAGTCAAGAAGAGAGGAAATTAAATTTCAATATTATCAGAAAAAATGAACTGAACTGAATCTCAAATGAATAACATAACCACACTAAGGGGGAGGGAGGGGAAGAACCAATCTAGTCGCGTTTGAACACAGTATTTTTACTATGTACCTTCATTCTAAGGAAAAAATGAGAACTCCTCCTGGTACTGTTTTTTGTAGTAGAAGAAGTTTGTACACATGGTGGGATCGAACAAACCAGTAAATACAATGGTGTTGGGAGCCTATGTGTTCTCACCGTACAAAAAGGAAGATACAAATATGAAAAGAGGAGGGCAAGCATGAATTTGGCGGGGTATGGGAGGGGTGTGCAGGGGTGAGTGTGTGTGTGTGCGTCTATGCATGTGCACGTGGAGGGCGGAGAGAGAAATCCTTCCAGTGAGAGGAACTAGAAACAGTGACTCCTCAGGAGCAATTAGCACATGTTAAAACCCAGATCTTGGTTTCTAAATAGCATTTCCCAACTGAAAGGAAGTAAGATTCCTTGGAGAAATGGCTGATTTCACACATAGGGTGAGGAAAGAGCAAGATGGGCTTGGAACATCTCCCTGTGCCAAAAAAGAAAGTGTTTTAAAAATGACAGATACATGTCAGAAGGACACAGACACCACCAGCATAAAAGAGCTCGCCTGCCCACAGCTGGGGCGATTGCAGTTTGAACATCACAATTAATATTGATAGTAATGACTCAGAACCCTGTAATATAAAAATCTCTATATGTGTCTTGATAAATACATAGGAGAAGCACTGCCTTGTGATAGAATGTAAACTCCTAGATGTAGATAGAATAATGGAGTTAGAAATCACCATTTGTAATCCAGGTAATCATTGATTCAAGCAAGGGAATCTTCAATGGTGGCTAAAATAGTTGGGTGAAAGTTCGATGAGCAATAGGGTATTTTCATAGTCTCAAAATATCTCCCCACAAATTACTTATTAATTACAGGAGGAGAGACAGTAACTTTTCAGGGGAGAGAAGTGGCAGACCCCACCTTAACCAAATGACGAAGGTTACCATGCCCAGCATCGGGATGCGTGTGCACCACGTGACTGGTACCATGCACCAGAAAGGCCCGGCTTTGCTGCTGTGCTGTTCCTGCCAGATGTGCATGAGGGAGCTTCAGATAAACCCAAATTAAGGGACGTTCTACAAAATAACTGGCTTCTCCTCAGAAAGGAAAGGAACAAAAAGGAGAGGAAAAAAAACAAAAGGAGGGGAAGGGGAAGGGAAGAAGGAAATCAATAATATAAAAAGACAAAATAACGGATTAAAGGATGGCAGATGAACGACAGTGACAATTGAATGCAGTGCATGATCGTGGATACAATTGTGGACTAGAAAAAATTTGCTGTAAAGGACATTACTGGGACAGTTGATGAAATTGGAATGAGGACTGTAGATCGGCTTGTGGTACTATATGAGTGTTGTATTTTCTAAAATAGACAACTATACTGTGGTTGTATACGAGAACGTCTTTGTTATTCAGAAATACACGGGGACATATTTAGGGATAAAAGGCATCTTGTCTGCAGGTTACTCTTGAGGTGCAGGGACACAGTTTGAGTGGGAAAGAGAATGGCAGATGTGGCAAAATGTTACCAATTAGTGAACCTAAAGAAAGGGTATGTGGGAGTTCTTTATACTATTCTTACAAATTGTAAGTTTAAAATTATTTCCAAATAAAAAGTTTAAAAACCTGAGGGGAGAAATTAAGAAAAAAAAAAGTTCATCTGTGTACCACCTAAAAATCATACTGTGCCTTTGAAAATACTGGTTTGGAGCACTGTACTCCCACTTCCAAATGTCAAGGGGAGTTATAGGGAAGGGGTAGGTGGAGCCAAATGTGCTCGAGGGTGGGGCCGGGTGGTCCTTGGCACAGGGCTGGAAGGGGTTACCTTGCATGGTTCAGGATTCAGACAGGAGCCCAGAGTAGCTTCAGCGGAACCAGGTCAACAGATAGGAAGGAAGTTCCCACGCCACCATTTCATGCTCCCTCTAAAACCTGCTGTGCTTACACTGATTGCTTTTATTTCCCCCTTGCTATTCAGCAGAGTAACCTAGTAACCATATTCAATATTCACATACCCACATGGCTCTGAGGAGTATGAAAGCAGTAATTTTTAAAAAGGGGGAGTGGTGAGAGGGATACTTGAGTACAGTTCAAGTCTTACATTTCTTATTATCTTCTTATGCTCAAAAGTCATTGATTAACAATGAAAATAACATATTTAGTTTGCATGTGGAATTGTACTTTCAGGACTTTACCTGCGATATTTTTCTGTGGCCTAAACAAATATTAGGCTGTGAAACTGTCACACATCTTAATGAAGTGGATTAAGGCATTTCTTACATTTACATTTTCATAGAATGAAATAAACATTGTAATCTTTTTACAGAACATTCTCACATCAAGCCATGATTTGATTTTCGACCTGTTCAGAATATCAAGTTTTGCGTTTCTTTAAACTGTAATGTATTCTGGTGAGCAAGTGGATAAGACAGAAGTCATCCCTGAGATATTTATAATAGTACTTAGAGCAAACTTGTCAAAGGTACTTCTAAAAGATTGTTTTAGATCCTGAGGAGATATATTTAGTAACTGTATTGAATGAGTTGTCACGTAACACAACATTTCATTGATTTATTTGTGCTATTTTTGTATCTTACTGCAGGCAGAGAACTCAGCCTTGGCTTTGGAAAATGAAAATCAAAGGGAACAGTATGAGAGATGTCTTGATGAGGTAAGAAGGATGGAGAGGCTCCTGATCAGAGGATGGACTAGTTAGGGTACCCTTAATCAAATCTTAGTGCACACGCGTTACCAGCCTTCACAGAACATTAGAGCAAAGGAAAGTTGTCAACATGTGGACATTGGAAAGGAAGGATCAGAGTGTGTGTGTGCGCGTGTGTGTGTGTGCACGTGTCTGCATCCTTCCTTCCCTAATTCCCTGTACAGGGATCTGTATGCTCCCTTTGGTTATTGTTTAATACTCTTGGGCCACAGCTGGGGTGTACTTCACTGTATGATAAATGCCTTCTGTCCAGTAAGCATGATCCCTATGGATGAGATGAGAAAAACCAAGTCAGGGCATGCCGTAGCTCCAGGTGGATGCCATTTCTGAAAAAGCCAGTCCTCGATAGAGTGGGTGGGGACGATATTCACAGTCGGCAGCCAGAGGGAAAAAATCAGTAGATAGAGAACACGCCAGGAAGAGAAAAGGAAGTGAGGAAGAAAATTTGAGCAGAATGGAAGAAGACAGGGCCACGCACATGAGTAAACACGATAAATATTATTTGATGATAACGAAGGATGAGGGCAAAGATGGTGCGCGTTTGAGAGTTTCTGGGAGGCGAGGGCAAAATTGGCATGTGTGCAGATCTGTCATCCTCCCCACGCCATCAGGGACCACACCAACAATCCCTGCTGTATCTTCGTGCTGGGATTGGCCGTTCACCTCCCTGACATGTTCTCACCTGAGACCTGTCAGTGATTGGAGTCCTCGTTTACGTGGGATAGCTCCTTTAGTCATCTGCCCAACACCCTAAAACTCACAGTATTCTGGGAGATTCCATTTCTGATACGTTACAATGTAGCTGATGCAGATTTCAGGGGGGAAAAAAAGAAAAACTGCATTTAATCTGGTTCTATTACTTTACCAAAGGGAATTACCAATATATATTGTCTTTTTCTCCCTACTAACCATTAGGAAAACGTTTTCCAACAAATTCCTCTTGATATTACCTGCTCTCTCCATTCTTCTCTTCCCCCACACACTATCCCAGAGTTTGATGGGGTAGACTATGAAGAACCCTGGCTCAAATCCCAGCTATGACACCAGTCCACCCCTTGATACCTCTCTTCAAACCAGTAGTTTCTCTCTGAGTTTGGTCGTACTTGGTGCTGCCCCACACCCGTGATTCTTTTTTTTTTTTTTTTTTTTTGAGACAGAGTCTCATTCTTTTGCCTGGGCTAGAGTGCCGTGGCGTCAGCCTAGCTCACAGCAACCTCAAACTCCTGGGCTCAAGTGATCCTTCTGCCTCAGCCTTCCGAGTAGCTGGGACTACAGGCATGCGCCACCATGCCCGGCTAATTTTTTTTTTTTTTCTATATAGTTGTCCGATTAATTTCTTTGTATTTTTAGTAGAGACGGGGTCTCGCTCTTGCTCAGGCTGGTTTCGAACTCCTGAGCTCAAACAATCCGCCCGCCTCGGCCTCCCAGAGTGCTAGGATTACAGGCGTGAGCCACCGCGCCTGGCCCCGTGATTCTTAAAATATGGTCCCTGGACCGGCGGCATCAGTCTCCCCTGGGACCTTCTTAGGAATGCAGATTCTCAGGCCCCAACCCAGACCAACAGAATCAGAGATTCTGGGGTGGGGCCCAGTGATCTGTGTGCCAGCAAGCTCTCTAGGTGATGCAGATGCAGATGCATATCCCCAGGAAAATTTTCTACTTGTTTAATATTAGATATTTTCATTATTTAATATTCCCAGCCATATACATTGGTTACTCAAGGAAAACGGTGTTTGCAATTCTCTGCCCTGTCAGAACTTAAGAAGACCAGAATGATCTTTACAATGTCCAAAGTTAAAAGCATCACTAAAGTGAATTGACTCTGACATGGCTCAGAGTCTAGTGAGGCCGAGTTCAGCCTCCCTCACCTCTGCTCCTCAGGCTCCTGGTCCAATCAAAGTTTAGAGCAAGAAAGACCAAATAGATCCAAGGATGTTTAAAGGAGCACACAGTGCCCTTGGGTTATATGTATCGATCAACAGAGTTGCACTTCAACCTCCTGCACAGAAATTTCTGAGGAGACATTATCTGTATTCAGAAGTCAAATTTATGTGATTCACGCTACAGAAAGTTCTTATTTGTCATAATTCTTCCACAGATCCCCTCCTCCTTCAATCAAAAAGCTCACAACATTTCATGGAAACTCATAGTCTGTTTTCTGTGTGTGCCCCATGTCTGCATTCTGTAGGTTTATCAGAGTGCATGGGGCAAAATACAAGTTTTCACCCACAAAATCATTTTGTATAATGTTTCCACTGAAGACAGACGTTTTAGAGGGAAAGTCCCTCTGTTCTTAATTGCAAAAATTAACTGTTGCCAAAGAGGTGACTTGCAGGAACTACCTCTGAGCAATACAAATGTTCTATATTCATGAATACTGGCCCCTGATTACACATGCCAGTTGCTTTGTAACTAATTGCATGAGGGTAGATAATCCATTTCCATGCGTTGTAAGAGAACACTCTCAAAGGGGTAGTTGAATGTAGTAATAATGCCAACTGGAAATTCTTTCCAAGGCATTTTATACTAATTAGACAAACTAACAAGGTAAGGCATCATGTAGGTTATTTCCTTGCTAGTGGGTTTCATAAAACATACACGGGTGGATAAAATGTCAATTTAAAATGTTCTTCAATCCTTTTTGCACCGATAGTTATTTTCTGGGAAATGGAGAACATATTGAGGATTTGGGGAAAAGACTTTGGAGTCTGAAATTCCCTGTGTGTGTTCTAATAAAAGGATGTATTTATTCAGAAGGAAACAGATCCACATCCCTAGATACACACAGACACACACACCCGCTGACTTGCTAGGCATGCACACACACAAGCGCATGTGCACACACCTGTGCACACACAAGTGCATACACAGTCTTCACCGTCACCTCTACTGCTTCCTATCTCATCTCCTTGCCTTTCAGGTGCAAAGGCAAAACCGAGTATTAATCTCATTTTCCCTTAGGAGTTTGAAGGCTTTTATATTTGAATCAAGTTTCTTAGTCTAGCTGTTTTGACAGGCAGTTTACTAGCAAGTAGTGAATTTCTGTTTATTCACAGTATTGCCTTGGTCACAGTTCCTTTCAAACCAACTATACCTAAGTAAAGGAATATAATGACACGTATAAAATCAGTAAAATAACATCTCAAACCACTGCATTGCATTTAGATGGATTCTGTGGTGTCTTATAAACTTTACTGGGTGTCAGCCTGACCCAGGCCCTGGGAGCTCACGGTGCTCCCAGCCTGGCAGGAGAAGTGAGATGGATGGATAGTCGTAGAGTAATGAGGTGAGAGCAAGTCACAGACAAATAAGCTGCACTGGGGACTTCAGGAACATGGAGAGCAGTCACCAGAGGGCGGGAGGAGTCGTGGGTGGGTGAGCAGAGAAGGGGCAGAGTTGGAAAGGTCATCTTCAGCAGAAGAATCTGGAACACATGAGGTTTAAATCCCAAAAGGCAAGTAATTCTCATCCTTACCTTCTCAGTGAACTTAACCTGGAGCCCTTTAAACACTGCTGGCTGAGTCACACCTCAGAGATTCCGACCTGATTCTGGTCTAGGGTGGAGCCTGGGCATTCGAATTTTTTAAAGTGCCCCAGGGGATTATAATATTCAACCAAGGTGAAGAACCATTGCCATTAGATTCTCTGAGTGCTGTGCTCTAAAAGAACATTTTCAGAAATTTTCAGTAGGAGGGTGAAAGCTCTGTCCCCTAAGCTTAGGTATAGTGACAGAAGAGTACAGACCCAGGTGAAAATTTCGCCTTACTACTGATTCCTCAACAATGTCTGAGTTAATAAAAGCTACAAGCAAAAAACTAAACCATATCCCAGGGTTTCTCAAATTGTGTTCCTGGGAGCCCTCTGCATCAGAAAGATGTGTGGCGATTTCTAAAAATGCACATTCTTAGACCTCACTCAACACTTCCCAATCAGTATGCAGGGAGAGGAAATTGGCAATTTTCACAAACATTTCCAGAGGAAGATTTTGCACACAAAGTTGGAGAAACTATCCTCCTCTTCAGACCGTAAGAACTGGACCCAAGCCCCCATAGTCAGTGAGGATGCCAGAGTTGAGTTCCTCTCCAGCTTCCACACTTCAGCACTCAAGGGCATGGAAAACTAGACCTTCGGATATAGTTCAGAAACAGAGAAAAACACCAGAATTTCTTTTAAACCTAGGCGAAATAAAGGCAGAAATAAGTTGTTAAGAACAGTTCTCATCTGTTCCTCTGACCCACATGCTCCATGCCTAGACTGAACTGCAGAATCATTACCAAGACATTCTATGTATATCCCACACCTGGGCCCTACGTAATCTTTAAAATCAATGTCTCGATAGACACAGATGGAAAATGATCCTGTCACTGTCACATGCTCCAAATGCCCATTTCATGAACTAGTCATGAAATTAACAGGTAATCCACTCCTTGTCTGTCCCAGACTCTAACTACCTTGAGGTGGCACCTACTAGGTCATTAAATATGAAATGTACAATTTCAAACCAAAAGTGTAATTTATTATGTCTCAAGCAAGAAGCAGTACAATTAATCAAAGTATGTGCCTCAACTATCCTATCGACATAGTTTTGCCATCTTAATGGTAGCTTGTTTATGCCAGCAGCAAAGAATCCTGGAGAGTGAATGGTAATGAAACGCAAAAGGCATTTTCCACGGCTTCTTGAGAATTGAATATATTTCCTTGCAAGAAGTGGTCCAAAGCCTGGAAGAAGTGGTAGTCAGTTGGTGCAAGGTCTGGTGAATACGGTGGATGACAGACAGTTTCCAAGTCCAGCTTCTGAGGTTTGAGCAGCATTGTTTGTGAGACGTGTGGTCGAGCGTTGTCTTGCAAGAAGATTGGCCTGTCTCTATTGACCAAACTTGGCTGCTTAATTGCAAGTATCCTCATCATTTCACCCAGTTGGTTGCAGTAAACATCTGCTGTAATTGACTGACCAGGTTTCATGAAGTTGTAGTGGATAATACCAGTGCTGGACCACCCAACAAATATCATTAGCTTTTTCTGATGAATATATGGTTTTGGACTGTGTTTCAGTACTTCATCTTTATCCAACCATTGTGTTGAACGCTTGCGATTGTCAAAAAGAATCCACTCTTCATCACACATAACAGTATGGTGTAGAAATGGTTCACCTTTATGTTGTGACAGCAAAGAAAGGCAAGTCTTGAGACGATTTCTCTTCTGATGTTCATTTAATTCATGCAGAACCCATCTATCAGCTTCGTTACCTTGCCGATTTGTTTCAAATGATGTAATGTTAGATTAGTAACATCAAATCTTGCTGCTAATTCACAGGTAGGTTGAAATAGATTCGCTTCCTCTACAGCTTTCAGCTCATCATTTTCCACCTTGGTCTCAGGTCACCCGCATGGCTCATTTTCAAGATTAAAATCACCACAATGGACCTTCTCAAACCATCGACATACTGTGCATTCATTCATTAGCTACATCCTTCCCAAACACTTTGTTGGTATTTCAAGCTGTCTGTACTACACTGGTTCCATGAAGGAACTCATATTAAAAAATACCATGAATTTTTGACTTATCCATGGTTTTACAAAAATTGCTCTTAAAAAAATTTGAGAGATAATCACAAGCCAAAACATATATTTGAAAGACTGAGGATGTACCTAACAATAAAAATAAAACAAGAAGTGTCAAAGTGAAATATCAGAGATATCAACTGTCAAACTTAGTACTTAAGGAAATCAGACATTTCATACTTAATAACCTAATGCATTCTGTTGCCCATTATTTCTCCAGGACCCAGAAGATTCTTGGCCCATGCTGGGTGTTTTATGCATATATGTTGAATGACTGACTGAATGAATGGAGAGTATCGGCAGGAAATTAATTTCCAAATTAGTTTTTCCCAAAATTCCACGTACATATTTAGATTAATTTCTTTAGTTATCTCTTCAGAGATGAACACTCATTTATTATGTGCCAACCCAAAAGATAATCGAAAGACTAAATCACCTTAAAAAAATAGTAGACCCACTTTAAAGACTGATTCGAATTAGAAGAGACCACATGGGCTTTGGATTAGGAAGACTCATGGTTCAAACACTGTTACAGCCACCCTATTTCTGTATTCTATGGGGCAGTGTATTATTATTATTCCAGCTTCTTAGTTTCTTGTTGGTATCTTACAAGATTGTTTTATAAGATAAATGAATAATATAGGCACTTAATGACTTATACATGTATATTATGTGCACATACACATATAACCCTTATTCCTTTACAAATAAAAGCCCTTATTCTTAAACCATTCTTTCTTAACTACTTACTTGAAAATACTCTGTGAAGTTTGACTGGTCTGATTCGCATGTAACATTTGTGGGGTGACTACTTTATATCAGGTCGCGTCCTAGGTAGTATTTCTGATTATGTCTGTCATCTCATGCGTTTTTCACAACTTTAGAGGTAAACAGTTCTCCTGTCTTATGGCTGAGAAAAGGCAGGTTGCTCTCCCTTCCAGTATGTGGCAGTGTACAAAATTAGCATAGCCAGTTTTTTAACTGAAATCTTTCTTGTGATCTGGTCCAATATTCCTCATGCTTTCCCCCAGCTGCCTCAGCACAATAAACCAAGCTCAGAAGTATAGAAAACTTCTCCAAAGCACATTTTCAAAAACACATGTTTTTTGGACCAGGTTTTTAAGTTACCTTGCTGACGTGACAGCTGCTTTGCATGATGAAATAGCACATGAAAATATGGAAGCAAGACCACCGGGCAGGAGGAGAAGCCTGTCAAAGACCTCTTGAGCTGTTCGTTTCCCCCACTCATCATCCTGAAGCTTCCCTCCCTTGGCCATCTTCTCAGAGTGGTGGGAATTGGCTTCCTCTCAGAATAAACTCCCTAGTGTGGCTTCTCATTCAGTCTCAGGAACTGTTTTGCAATAAAATAACAGACAACTCCACAGCCCCCTACTCAGGGGAGTAAAGTGGAGGAGTCAAGATCCCTAGAAGTCTGGCAGGGAGGAAGAGCGGCCAGGTGTCAGAGGAGCTGGCTTGTCTGAGAAAGTCCTTAAAAGGAACAACCCAGTGCCCATCAATCCATGAGTGGATTATTAAAATTTGGTATATGTTTACAATGGAATATTACTCAATCATAAGAAACGACAGTGATCTAGCACCTCTTATACTTTCCTGGATTAAACTTAAGCCCATTATCCAAAGTGGGGCACCAAAAGAGCAGAAGAACGGGATCCATTTGTACTCACCTTCAAATTGGTACTAACTGATCAACACTAGGTTGATCACATGACAGAAATACTCTCTAGGGATTAGGGGGATGGGGGGTCAAATCTACAACTAAAGGACACGGGGAGCACTAAAGGGAGGGAAGGGCATGCCTTTAACCTGCATTCGGATGAGGCAAAGACAAAGTGTAACTATAATGTTTGTACCCTCACAAAACGCTGTAATAATAAATAATAAATAAATAAATAAAATAAAGAGCAAGCAGTGTACTTGGGCCCTGTCCTGGGCATCTCTGTCTCACCTGCGGGCCTGCTCCACCTCCTGAGAGCCTGAGGGAGGGTGTACAACAAGCCAGGGGCTTGAAGACTACCAGCTTTGTTCAGTACAGCTCGAGTCCCTCTGGCCCGGCCCGGCTGCTATTTTTCCTGTCTTTGGAGAGGAAAGCCGGCAGGTGACACTGGAAGTGATGTGTTCTCATTAGCTGGACCTGCGGGTATGTGATTATTTGCAACTCAAGTGCTTAGGGCGTAATGCTGGGATGAGGGCAGAGGCATCGTTCCAGGCATCATCCTGTGAGTCTGTTAGAGGTTACAGGCACAAGTTCCAAACAACAGTTCTATTGATGCATCTGGGAAGTTAGTTAAAAGCAGTAACAAAACCTAGGACACTGCCATTATAGACAGTACAGAGGAAAGCATTTGTACAACCTGCCTGTTCTTCTGCAAAGAACCTTTGAGTCCTCCTGGGTAATATAACCCTATGTCCGTAGGTAAAGCAATAATGCATTTGTGTATCTTTGTTCAATTTTCAGGTAAAGCAGGCAGTTGTCCAAAGTACATGCCAGAAGGAACTGTGTCAGATGTAGAGTCTGTACACCTACAGGGCAACTGCTTGGATTGCAGATATATAACTTATTCCCTCCTGTGGGCTGTTACAGTTAGGATATTAGTCTGTGTCTCCTGTTAAATCATGGATAGAGCTATTTTATGTGACTGCTGTTACACAGAATGGTTTAAGTGTGAGACCAGTTGGGAGAAAGAAAAGAAAATGTTGATATTGGGCAGTTTTATGAGAATGTAAATCAAATCCAAAGTTTGAGATCCAAAAGAAGTAAATTATTTATGGTATGAATTAACTTTGGTTCATTGTTCCTGATTCAACCTGCATGAATAGTTCAATTCTTCCGTTATGTTTTATTTGCCAACAATAAAATAAGTGATATATAGCGTGACTTTAAATTCTTAGTTACTTATGAATTGGAATGAATGTTTAAAAACCGAAAGATTTTCACAATTATGCTATTGGTCAATTTGTGTGGGCTGAATAACAGTTATCCCTGTTGTGATCACTTATTAATAAAGTGATAAAGAAAAAATAAGACACCAGTTAATGAAAGTATGGTTTATTTTGGTCAATGATAGTTCTTGGGTATACTTCTTTAACTTGAACTTCACTGAAAAAATACCTAAGAATACGTTTTCTTCAAAACCATAGTTAGTTTCAATGAAAGGCCTTTCGTTTTTACTCAATGTCAACAGTATAAATTTGAAAGACTTCTGATGGGAAAAAAAAGAAAGCCCTCTTGTGTATACAGTTTAACTAATCAGTTATGGACAATCTGATTCTAGTCATTTACTGCTTGTGGTGTGAATGTCTTCTAATCAAAAGTTGATGACAGCCTGTGTTTTAATTTTCTATGAGACTTACTGGTAGCCAACTGTCATTAAAGATGTACTATTTTGTCAGTATTGAATCAAGAAACAATTAAGCTCCATGAAAACATTCTTATTTTATAATCTGTTCCACTATACAAGACAGGGAAACAAGTACAAATAGTTTTGGCATCACCAGAAATAAATTTGTTACCATGGGAAAAGAGAGTGAACATGTGTCCCTCAGTCTTTGGTTGAATGTGAGAATTACCATGATGATTAGGCATTTATCACACCGGGTTATAACTGTGTTCTTGCCAACCTGCTACTCATTATCACTCTTTGAAGTCAAGAACCAGGGCTCAGTCATCTAGCTTTACAAGTGGATACTTAGAAAATTTATATTGAAGAAATGAAGGAAGAAATGAATGAACCAGGAATACCTTATATCTAGGATAGTTAGATATTCTGACTTGCTCTTTAATGCTGTCAGTTTCAGTTATCACACTGAATGTTTACAGTTTATGTATTGGCTGAAAAATACTACCTACTTTACCTGTCCACCTTAATTTTATCAACATCAGCTATGTGGGTACATAGCTTCAATGTTATGTTGAAGTTTAGTAGGTAATTCTGTGTCAAGCATTTTGAAATCTGCAGATGAAATAGAAATCTTAGCACAAATACATATAGAAATGATGAATGGTTATCTGGAGAAAATGCCAGATCCTTGAAATACAAGGGATATATTATGGGTTTTACATGCAGCCCTTAGCTGGGATCGTGTTATATGCCTATTGATAAACCGTCACTGAAAAGGAATGGAATTGCCAGGATTGGCTTAGACCTGGGCAGGTGGGAGGGGGTGGAGGGGATGGGTAAATTCACACCTAACTGGTGCCATGCGCACTGTCTGGGAGTTGGGCACACTTGTAGCTTTGACTCGGGTGGTGCAAAGGCAATTTATGTAACGAAAGCATTTGTACCCCTGTTATATTCTGAAATAATAATACATTTTTAAAAAGAAACAAACCGGAACAAAACAAAAAATAAAAGATTCACTGCCTTGGGCTGAGGAGGGACCCAGCTTGCCCTGCTGCCCCAAGCTGTCTGATACTTGAAGAAAATTAGGGTTGTTAATATATTACTAAGAATTATATTTGGTTGTATATTGGAAACTCAAAATAATGGTGACTCTTTTATTTCTTTCTCACATAGAAGTTCCGTAGATAACATAGCTCCATGGCATCATCAGAACAAGGCTTGTCCGATTTTTCTGCCCAGATACACTTAATATGTAACTTCCATTGTCAAGGTAGCTGCTGCAGCTCCAGCCATAACTGTAATTTCATGTCCCAGACAGGAAAAGGAAAAAGAAGGGTGAGGCCCCTTCTTCTTAAAGACTTCCTATAAATCCCAGAAAATAGTTTACTTCTATCTTATTGGCCAAAACTTTGTCACATGGGGATACTTAGCTACAAGAGAGGCTGGGAAATGTAGTTAAATGTGCCCAGCCAAAAAAACTGGAGTTTGTGACTCAGGAAGACGAGGAAAATGGATGCTGGAGTATACAACTACCAGATTCTGTTACAGGTAGCAATGACAACAGGATGGCATAAGGAAGACGCTGAGGTTGGAAGCAGGGCATATAGGACACAGTGCGTTGTCCCCATTCTCAACCATTCAGCCTATCTCTATTGCAAGTAATTTTTAGCACTGAAATAGACAGCAAAGGGATAGGAAGGAGAGGCAAAGGACATTGTAAATCAGCAAACTGTAGAAATTGTGTACAGATAATTAGGATCGTGTTTTGTACTATATCATTTTTTAGACTTCTTGGAGTACTTTACATATGAAAGGATATTATTTTTCCAAATATGGAAATGTGAAAGTCAAGGTATGAATGATCTTTCAAGCCTAACCGTCTTAATTAGCAACAAGGTCACCTTTGGAAAAAGCAAAATATTACCAAGAAGGATAGGCTTATTATGAAAAGAATACAATCCTCTGGAAGTGAAGGAAAAAGGCAAATGAGTTGCTAATTAGCTACAATAAGCTGTGGGAAACTTATGGGTACATTAGAGTCTGTACATATAAAGTCTCGTTATTATTAATGGCAACTTTTTTCTTTATTTTTTAAGGTAGCCAATCAAGTTGTTCAAGCTCTGCTCACTCAAAAGGTAGGTCACTTTCTGGCTTTGGTCTTTTCAGGGTACTCATGACTAATTGGAAGTCATGTTGTCAAACTCAGAAATTGTGATTTGATAGATGCAATACTTTTGTATTTATTCACTTAGGTTAAAACTGTGGTTTTAGATGGCATATGAAGTAACATCAATGACCGATAGAATCATAAAATTCAAACTCTTGATAAAGTAATAGTCTTGTGTACATGAAATATTTCCATGTACCCAGAAGAATAGCCAACGTATCGTTTTTATTTAGGAAATTACAAACTTTAAATAAGTTGGTGGATTCTTCCAATTCCCATAAAATGAATATCCTCTTTTCAACAGCATTAACAGAAGCCTAAAATTCATCAAGAGATCTTTGGGGTTAGAGAAGTTATTTAATTTCTCTGAGCTTTAGTTCCTCTTCTTCAAAGTGGGGATAGCAATTCCCACCTCCCACGATTGCTGTGGTGATCCTGTGAGAGGAAGCATCTAGAGCAGTTCCCATAGCAGTTTGTGGTAATTATAAAATAAATGGTAACTACTGCACGTGAAATTTCTGTACCTACTCCTCTGTTACGTCCCTATTCTGCCTTCAGACGACAGAAGATCACATCTTGGGAGCACGCAGGGTAAATGCAGGTCATCGTTTGCCCAAATTTGGCTTGTTTGGTAAATTTTACTGCATGTTTCCCATTTCTTGCCATAATGTTTCTGAGAATCTAAATTCTATTAATAATTCCCTCAGATTTTGTTTATTTTGATTTCTTTCCCTGTGAAATGGAGACTCCTTCTCCAAAAGGAACTGTTAGATCATGCAGAATATTCAGGAGGTTGTGACTAACGAGAGCAAAATAATTTATGCCATTTTGACTTTCTTAATTGA
Organism: Propithecus coquereli; assembly: GCF_000956105.1. Lineage (NCBI taxonomy): Eukaryota > Metazoa > Chordata > Mammalia > Primates > Indriidae > Propithecus > Propithecus coquereli. The sequence continues at coordinate 8,063,991 of NW_012148952.1, forward strand.
AAATAATTTTATTAGAGGTTGGCTGCTTCTCATGCACGTAAATAGATATTATCATTAATTTATACTATACAAGCATTGTGATAATATATTTGCTAGATTTCCTCCCCTACTACTGCTATCAAAATGTCATGCTTCCTTCTGCAAATAATTTTAACTGCTTCATATTTTACACTAACATGACATAAATAAAGAGATTTGAGTTCACTTATGTGAGTTAGAATTAGGTTCCATCATGAGTGACAGAGATCCAAAATGGGGGTTGCTTAAATAAGCTAAAATGTTAGTTCTTTCTCCAATATAAATCAGCAAGTAGGCAGTACAGGACTGGTATGGTAGCTCTGTTCATAAAGTTTAGAGTCCCTGGCTTCTATTTTGTTGTTCAATGTAATGTGGTCCCCATTTCCAAGGTTACCTCATGGTCCAAAATGATTGCTCTAGCTCTGATCATCACATCCACATTCCAGCCATCAGGAAGGAAAAATGCTGAAGAATATGAAGAGGGTAAAGGGTATATACACCAGCTGTCTTTCAAGGGAGACTTCCCAAAGCTATCATACATCCCTACCTACAACTTGAACAGACCTTAGTCATACAGCCACACCTAATGAAACTGGCAAGGAAGTCTTTGTTCTGTGTGTGCCCAGCTGAAAATTGATTGTCATATCACTGTGGAAGAAGGTGAGAAACAGATATTGGAGGCAACTTGCAATTTCTGCTGCAACATTTTCGAATGCCTTTTCTTTTTCAAAGGCTTTAATTTCTCACTTGTTTTCCTCCTGTTGGAAAGTCTGTGCTCATTTAATTATAAATCTAAGGAATGAAGGCAGTGCATTGTAGCTCTGTGTGCAACTATTGAAAGACTTCTCAAGCCTGTCTCTTTTAATGGTACCTCAGGAAAGAGACAAGGAAGCCATCTAGTACAATAAAAAGGAAAACAGGAACCCTTCAGGTCAGCCACAAAAAACAGCTACACAAATCCAAGTAATAACTAGTAAACAGATAAATCCACCTTGGTACAGCTAAGCAGTGGGACACAGAAACACGTGCCACTGTGAGATACCATGCCTCAGGGATGCCACGAGGCAGGAAGAGAAGCTGGGGGCTTTCGGAGACTCCAGAAGAATCATGTTCTGCAGAAATGTGTGCCTTCCAGTTTTTATAGGGACTGTAAATTGCTGCAAAAAGACTAAAATTTCTTTTTAATTAAGAGTACAATATAGGAAATAAAATGTACTCCAAATGCAAATGAGAAAACAAATTCTAAAGAGGAAACGTCAATGCCACAGAGTAAAAACAGAAATCTTCAGTGATTTATTCGAGTCACAAAAAAATCCTTGAGGTGAAATTACAGGCATAACTGTGCAGTTTTAGAATATATCATTTGTTATGACACAAAAGCAAATCCGCCGTGGCTTCAGCTCTTCACTGGGCAACCAAAGACGCATTTCTCATGACATAACACGAATCGGCCCAGACAGGCATCCGGGAGTAACAGAGTCTACCAATACTGATGGAAAATAATTTATTTCCATAAACTTACCAGCTTCTGTTAAATGTACATATACCGTCCTAAGTCAACTAATTCAGTTTATCTCAAAAACCTGTGGATTCCCTTAAGAGAGCAGACTGCACCCCTTTAGATCAATAATGCTAAAGTGACAATATTAAACCCAACTCTCTTCCCTTACGCCTCCAAATCATAGGTCCAAGTCTACAAGTGCAAGTGAAATCAGTAATCCAGGCTAAACTTATAGTTTCGTCTGACATATATTTTATCTTTATTAAGTCAGTTACATTTGCCGACAGTTTAACTCTCCTAGGTTTGTCAGTGTTTTTTGTTCTGTTTTGTTTTGTTTGCCCCTAACACCAAACCTGAAAGGAAAGCATTTTCCCTGCAACTATTTTCTCCACATCAACAATCTCAGTCTTATCTACATGTTCTTTGGAATAACTAAATATTTATATTTAGTATTTTTTCTTCACCTTCATGGAATAAGGCTGGTATATGGTGGAGTCCAACAGTGCAGCCATTCAGGTAGAAGCAGAAAATAATTTTATAGCTTGTAGCTGAAAGAACTCCAAACCCCTACATATTTCCCTTGTAGGAGGGGCAGTGGGACCATCTTTGTCCCCTTCTGTCACAATGTTCTATCTGTCATCTGGTTCCTGAAGAGGGTTTACAGTTACCGGGCACTTATAAGCAGTCAGACCCCACGTCCAGCACTTTAAATGCACTAAGTCATTTTGCTCTCACTGTAGCCCTGTAAGTTAGGACTAAGAAAATAATTTGCGCGTAAGTCCAATTGCTAGGCAGCGGCAGAGCCCGTGCCGTGACCTACAGTTGCTGCACTGCGAGCCCCGTGCTCTGACCCACTGCCCCATTCTGCCTCTTCGATCCCACTCAGGCACTTACTGTTTTCTCCGCTGTAATTGAGTAGGACAGAGAGAGATGCCATGAACATCAACAGATAGATTGAAATCTAATGGTTAGATACGCTTGCAGGGAATAAAACAAAAGGGCAAGGTAGCCAAGGGACTTGTTAAAACTTCTGGAAGCACTGCTGGTCTCTAGCAAGAAGAGCATTCAGGTTCTGACGTGTGTGGAGTGAAACTGACTCTAAATTTGGAGTCAAGCTTTCTCAGAATCAATCTTATTTCGAACCCTGGAATTTCACAATTGCCAGGGAACTTAGAAGCATTTAATCCTGAGATTATCAACTAGCTTTGGTAATGGGCTCAGTTCACCGAAATTTCATAAACTGTTTAGCCATCACCCAGATTAAAAATGATTTGATCTAAAGGCCTTGAAGAGGAAGGCTTACGGTGTACGGTTTGCCACAGGACTCGCCGCTTCCTGTGCATTACCCCGATTCAGTCACACATTTATGTCACCTGGCTTGCCTTTTAGATATTCGATGTTAAAACCCTTGGTCAGTCTGAGACATGACCAGCCTTTTCCAGAAATGGCTTTTCTTTTTACAAAAGTCTTAGCATTTACGGCAGAGATAGGCATGTATCAGTGAAAGCCACTGAGAAGGGATATGACCAGAAGAGCCTGTGCAACTTCAGGGAAAGCACAAGGTGGCACCTGGCAAGCCATCCCACGAAGCAGCTGAGACATCACTCTCCTGAAAAGCCCCGTTTGTACAGTGCTTCAGTTTACGGATGAATAAACTGAGGCCTAATCAGAATAAACCACTTCTTCAAGGTCATGTGGATAATGAGGACCAGAACCCAGGCCCTCCGACCCCAAATCCGGTGTATTCCTATGATAGACACTGCCTCTGAGATAGGCATACCACTATAATACCGTTTTTACAGGCTAAAATCAGATTTAAGTAGTTTTCAACAATACCCCAGTGGTAATGTCAGTATATGTCCTGCTTCTAAGCAATCGGTACTTTCTTAAATTTACTTCGGCCTGGAGCTAATAATGGTTTTACTCTTAAGTGCATAAAGTAACTGAACTCCCATAGGTACTGTATAGCAGTGTATCCAGAATCTTCTTCAGCCCAAGTACCAGGTGTGCAGATCCTCCAGGGAAATTGTGGTTTGGGATCATTACGATGGCCAGGGACCCTTTAGACCAGTGTGTCACTTTGCTCGGTGTATTTTGCTCTTACCTTTACCTATAACCCCTCAGTCTCTGCTTCTAAATAATAGTGACACTCACACTGCAAGAAAAGCAGGTCTGGCTGTATTCTTGAACCTAACACCACCGTGCTTTATTTTAAACAGGAGATCAAATGTAGTCAAATCTTTGGCATTATCTCCCCATGATAAAATTATACATCGTGCCCCGTTTTCCATATCAGAAAGCAAAACCCTATACTTTTGACGAGGTCCTTTTCTTGAGGCCTGAGACCTACTAGGAAGGCATAGAAGAAGAAGAAACATTGTGAGAGAGGACGGCGCAGGCCCTCCCTTGAGCTGTGGTCCCAGACTATGGCATCTGCACAGGGGAGAGTTCTTTCCATTCTAAAGCCTTACCTGGGGGCACTATCTAAGTCTTGCCTCTGTAACTGATAGGGTCAGAAGAGCTGCTCTTGTACCCAGGCTAGATGTGTCATGTGCTCCTTTATGTTAGTGGGTTCCTGTCGTGAGCACAGAGGAAGCTAAGACAGTTGCTGCCCCATCTGCCCAGTAACCACAGTAGTGTTCAAAGAAACAGTTGTTTCTCTCTCTGTCTGTCTGTCCACTCTGGTTGTGTCTATTTTTGATTACAGTACCTTGGGACGCTGTCTGGCATCAGGTACTATCCACAGCTTGACGGAAGAAATAAAGATATTAAAAACAATGCAAGCAATTCTTTTCTATCTACAGAGCTCAGACCAGCTCATTTCTGTTTGTCAGTGATTGTAAGACCAACAGTGTCATATTCCTGAAGCCTCCCCTCTCCCCCTCTGCCATGTGCTGAGCTGGACGAGCCAACTGTGATGAACAGGGAGTTCTCAGGGTCAATAAATTGTGTTCCCACTGTTGAACTTTTACCATGCCCTAAGTAATATTAATAGCAACAGCCATTGAAATTTGGGCACTTTTCATAACTCTCTAGAGTATATTGATTTTTTTTCTTTCATTCTTTCTTTTTATTTTATTTATGCAGTTACTCTCAGTTTTGCTGCTAAAAATCGTGGCTACTGTTGCTTTCAGGTCCCCTTGCCCTTTGCAAATCCACACTTGTATGCCTCTGTTTCCGTATCTCCACCTTGCAAATGAGAATGATTGTATTTTCCCACCCAATAGGTACTATTAATATTTATCTACCTCACAGTCAAGTTTTATTAATTACTTAATTAGCAGTACTGAAAACAATTAGTGTTTGGGAGCCAAGAGTGTTATATACATGCTAAGAACAAAAATTAGCATAAGTGAGACAAAGACAGAAGTTGAATTCTAAATAAAGAAAACAAATTCAGCATTTTAATTTGAGCAGTGAGTAGGCCCTACAGTGGCCGCTGCCAAGAGCCATGTGTGCCCACAAGTATAAATGCACCTCCCTGCTTCTACTCTCCCGCCTCTTGTACCTATGTACATGAGGTACCTATGTCATTCTGAACATGACATTTGTAGGGACAAATCAGTTGAAAACATCCTACGCATAAGCTTTACCTATTTAATTTAAAAAGGTGAAGGGAGTAAAAACTGTGCAGTGGGCCACACATTGACCTGTTTCTTTGCCCTAATTAAACAGAATTAATACTAATCTACTGGATATAATCATGCACGCTCAAGTAATGCCTCAGAAGCCAGATCTCTCTAGCTTCAAAGTAAGATTGATACAAGGTTATGGAACAGCCCACTCCTCTCTGTGACTGCTGTTTAGACGCTGAGGGTCAGAACTGTTGACCAATGCTCTCCCTTGCCCGCAGAGCCTTAAATAAAGCCAATAGCATCCCCATGTCAGAATACATAGATGTACAAACCAGAAGTGTTGGGAAATTTAAACTCTCTATATTTCACCCATCACTAGAGAATAGAATTTGTCATCATGCTCTCCTGCAGCAAAAGAATTGCAAATGCTTATTAAGCTTCTACGATATGTGGCACTGTGCTAGGTGATGGAATAAAAAAGAATATAAGGGCAATATGCATGTGTGGTTGTTTATTTCAGTATCTTCTTGTGCTTGCCTGATGAGAAACATGCCATGTAATTGACAGCATAAATCTAGAACACACAAGATAAAATGAATACAAAGTAGTATATGGTAAATGTCATAGAGGACGCATTGAGGGCTGATTGGTGTTCAGAAAAGGAAGCAATCCTTGGAGGATGCCAGGTAAAGTGTCATCAGAGAGGTGATACAGTTTGAATTGGATGTCAATCAAAGTGCCAAAGGGGGACTGGAATAGGAGATGGAAAAAAAAGGACAAGCGATAGTGGGGGATGGAAGAGGATGGCAGGACTGCAGAGAGCTTTCAAGAACAAGCCCGACCTTTATTCTTTGCATAGTGAGAACAGAAGACTTAAAAAAAAAAAAAAACCACCTCAAGAAATAGTGAAAGATAAAGTTTGAAATGTAGAAAAGGGTCAGCTTTTGAAGAACCTTGAATTTGGGCTTTGTTCTACTGGATCTTGAAGCCCCATCAAAGGGGATGTAGACATTTAAGTACCACAAGTACCTTTTACACGGTCAGTTTGGAAGGCCGTTCCCATGGGTCAGTTCCCTCCTATGTGCTGGAGAAAGGTCTCTGTGGTGTTTGAACTATTCAAAAGAGCTGCTCCAAAAGGATGCCAGGGTGGGGTTACTGTGCTTCTTCCCCAGAACTGAGACCCAAATGCCCAGAAGATATGGAAATCCACTGGTTCAGAGGATGTGCAAGTTACCACTGGCCTCTTAAAAACCTTAACTTCATAGTTACTTTTCTCCCACTAAATGCATCACTGACTTTGTTAGCCACAGAGCCGAGAATTTCAACTCGTTTCCGCAAATGACAATGAAAGTCTCCATCAAACGTGATAGTTTCTTTAGTTCATCAAATCTCTATTCACAGCAAAAACGTTGTTCTTGTGGTTTGTGCTTTACGATTGCTTTTGTGAAGACAGTGAAAAGGCAAAATATATAGGTGGAAACTTAAATTGACTTTATATCGCTAAGATTTATTATCTTCAGAAATAGCATGCTAGACTAATGCATTTCTGATTTCAAGGTGTTTCTTTTTAAAAAAATTGGTCTTCCTTGCACATAATAATTCTATCAGACCATGGTCTGTGGAAGAAAACGCACTGTGTGTGATTCATTTCTGGGACCTTTGAAGAATAAAAATACTGTTTTTTACTAATGTGTCTGAAATATTATATATAATGTGGTGATAATATGCAAAAACATCTTTCAGTTACAGACTTTTGCCCCTTTATTGTGTTTGTTGTAGGATCTAAGGGAGGAATGTGTAAAGTTGAAAACAAGGGTGTTTGATTTGGAACAACAAAATCGAACATTAAGCATCCTATTCCAGCAGCGTGTCAGACCGACTTCTGATCTGCTCCTGCAGGTATGTGTTTATCTGGAAAACTGTCTTTGTCCTGAAATGTTATTGATAGGAAATTACTTAAATGCAGACGTTACCAACATCTTCATGGGCAAAGACATTGCATCAGAACCCCAATTTTTTCTTCTCTCAAGATATGAGAGAAGTTCTCAAAAATGTTCATAAAAATGAACATCTCTTAAATTCTTGACTTCTTAAAACTACGTGCAGATAAGGAAATGCACCAACAAAGAATAACTAGGTAAAAGGGACAATCAAAAGAGTCCTCCAGTAAACTAAGTGGAACAATGGAGTGGAGTTAGGAAATAATTGATTGCTTTGGGGACTGGTATTAGTAATCTTGCATTCTGTGATAAGCAAGGAAGAGTTTTATGTAATGCCAAAGCACATTTCCTTATTTCAAGCCCTTTATTAATCAAAAATACAGCTGGGGTTTGTTTTTCTTTCATATCTCTCTCTTTGCAGAGTTTCTCCTCAAAACACATTTCTTATATTCTGTCTCAGTATTTTTACAGGTTGTCTTTGTCTAAGTGCTCTCACTGAACTCTATTTTTACTTGCCTTCGTAACATGGAAAGTTGTGGAAAGTCAAACCATTTGAATCATTTTGAAGCTGTTCGTGACAAAGCACTAGAGAATATGTCCCACTGCAGGGAAACACATGAATTGGTAGAGGGGGCTGGAGGGCTGATCTTTGCTGTTTCCGATTTTTTTTTCCTGATCCGATTATGGTGTATATTTGCTCAAACAAGCTCCCATGAACTTTGCTTGGAGTCCCTCTGAGGCTGAGCTGTCAAAGGCTGCACTGAGGTTTCACAGGGACAGTGTTCAATGTACAAAGGGTAACCTACCACTGCTTGGTCTAATTGGCTAAGAGGAAGGTTCTTCTCCAAACTCTGATCATCTAGACTACACTGTCAGCACTGTAACCACTAGCGATGTAGAACTATTAAAATTTTAATTTTAAAAAATTTAAATTAAGTTCTATGTCCAGCTAGCCACATTTCAAGTGTTCAAAAGCCACATGTGGCCAGCAGCTTCTGTGTTGGACAGTGTGTAAGTAGAACATTCCCATCATTGTAGAAATCTGTACTGGACAGTATTTTTTCCAAATGGTCAAGACTGCATTGCTAATTTACCCTCTGAATTTTGGCATAAACATCTTAGGAGTCCTTAGAGAAATAATGGGAAATTGCAATTCATTTCAGAGAAAGAAAGATGTTTGGTAAAGCTGAACATCAAAATGTAATTTTCCCCCCAAATTAAAATAAAACAGCTCTCTGAATTACAAAATAGATCTCATCTCAAATTAATTTCCTCTCTGCTTTATCTGTTGGAACATAATTCATAATTTATGACTCAAAAATTGTGTATAGGGGGAGTCATCTATCTCTCTTTTGTTTCCTGATCTTGACCACCAAAAATGTTTGTCATAGGGGATTTTGCATTCATGAAAAGTTGTGTTGCTTTTGCAATCTCATAATCAAAATCCAATATTATAAGTACTTTTAAAAGTTGTTGCATGTTCGTGAATTTTTCTCTTTTGCCTATTTTAACTTGAGGATTTTCTGGAACAATGTTTAAGAATCTGCATTCCCTGTTTATGAATCATGATAATTTATTTGCACAGTAAACACACGTGCTGTAGATATTTAAGCTTTTCCATTGGCTGTCACGAATTTCTTAAACCATACCCAAATGGCAGGGGATGATGTGTATGCTAGCAATAGAACTCAGTGTTTATGCATTAAGTGTTTTTAGCCAACATACTTTATATTCCTCCCCAAACTGTCCTCACTTCCAGGAGCTATTCTAATTTAAATAATATTTATAAAAGATGGGCTGTTAATAGTTCTGTGAAGAAGAATGATAAAAAATGTGATGCCTGCCCTCTAACATCTTAGAGCTCACAATCACAGGAAGTTGCTGACTTCCCAAGTAGTCTGTTAATTATTTCACTCATGACTTTTCATTTTCTGGTGGTACTTTTGGATTTAATTAAGAAACAAAGACATACCATGGAGCTAAATAAAAGCAGTCTGAGCTTGCTTTACACCTGTGGATGCTTAGTAATTGTTGAATGGAATAATAAATAAATGATAAATTCATTCTTCAAGTTGGGGAGTTATTTTGCATAAACCTAGAAGAAGTTTATGCCCCCACCTCTTTTTATAAAATTTTCCCGTCTTATATGGATTCTTGGGCAGTATGCAGCCATGTGGGTCCAACCCAGTCTGTGTAAGGATGCGGCAGGTGAATGCAGCAAATCTATCAGTGTGCACTTGGTCCCAAATATTATAGACCCTATAGTGCCTGCCCGTGTACTGCAGATTGAGTACAGCAGATTTCTAAGTAGTTTTCTGCATGTCTTAGAAAGCTGCATTAGTTGTCATCTGCTGAATACAGCCTAATGATTGTCTACAACCTAAAGTAGCCACTTGGAGAGAAATATAGAAAGAAGTGTTTTAAACACATTGTGATTTGGACAGATAAATTGTAAATAGTAGAAAATATATGAATAGTCAACTCTTTGTCCCTTAAACGTAGGAAATAAGAGGTTACAATGAATGTAATTTAGCAAATCCTTGTATGGGAGAAACAGAAAAGAATTCACTCTAAGGACTAATTGACAGATTCTGGTAAACTTACAGAAGGAGGCATGCCCATGATGGACAAGAAGAAAGGCCTAACCTCAAAATTAAAATCTTAAGATACACAACAAACTTCTCTATTGATTCCAATTCCTAGAATGATATCTCTGGGACTATGGATGATAACAAACCAGATTTAAAAGACCTCCTTTATTAAAATCAATAATTAGAGCTAAATTCCAAAGAACTAAGAAGCCAGTTTAGCAAATGAAATCCAAAAGTAATGCTCTTACAGGGACTGGAGTCTCTAACTAATCACATTTGAACCTACTTAGCCAGATTAACCAATGCTCACCATTTCCTCTTGTAAATCACACGGAACAGCACCCTCAACAGTGAATGGGTGTTGTTCAGCCTCAACATAGAATGTTGGCAGCTAGCAAAGAGCTCTCTGCTAAGTGTATTTGGTAGAGAGAGATGGTGAGTTGCTGCTCACCAAAAATGAGTTATGCTTGTAACTTAGTAGGTTCACTCAAGTAGTACTTGTAATGGTAATTATATAATTAAAACAATTTTAATCAATTTTATATGTATCATATAAACCAATGTACTATGATGTAAAAAGAGACTTGTTTCTATGAAACAAATTTGGATGTTTCAAAAGCTTCTATAAAGGTAAGTGGCTAAAAAAGAGTTTGCGATCAAATTAAAATAGGTGTCTAACTATAAAAAAATTGTGGGAAACCAGGGATTGTATTAAATGTTGAGGGATTCTACATGCGAACTGCTCTTCATATGGTTTTAAATTCTTGTTCCAGGACTTTTACGTTTTGGGAGGTTTTTGATTGCTGCTCCAATTTCTGAGCTTGAGGTTGGTCTATTCAGATAGTCTGTTACCTCCTGGGTGAACTTAGGGAGGTATGTTTCCAGAAATTTGTCCATTTCCTCCTCGTTATATAGTTTTTGGGCATATAGGTTTTTATAGTAATCAAAAATAATGTTTTGTATTTCCGTGGTGTCTATTGTGACCTCTCCTTTTTCATTTTTGATTGAGTTTATTAGAGACCTTTCCCTTTGGATTCTAGTCAATCTAGCAAGAGGGGTGTCAAATTTGTTTATCTTTTCGAAAAACCAGCTTTTGGTTTTGTTGATCTTCCATATAGTTCTCTTGTTCTCAATTTCGTTTAGTTCTGCTTTGATCTTAGTCATTTCTTTTCTCCTACTTGGATTGGGATTGGTTTGCACTTCCTTTTCCAAGTCCTTGATTCTATTTATTAGGTTGTCAATTTCTAAACTTTCTGTTTTTTGGATATAAGCATTTATTGCTATGAGTTTTCCTCTCAGGAATGCTTTTGCTGTATCCCACAGATTTTGATAGCTTGTTTCTCCGTTATCATTTAGTTCGAAGAAGTTCTTGATTTCCCTCTGTATTTCCTCCTTGACCCAGTAGTTAGTCAAAAACAGAGATACCATTTGATCCAGCAATAGCACTATTAGGCATCTACCCAAGAGAGCACAAAACATTCTATGATAAAGACATCTGCACCCGAATGTTTATGGCAGCACAATTCACTGTTGCAAGGATGTGGAAACAACCCAAGTGCCCGTCAATCCATGAGTGGATTATTAAAATTTGGTATATGTATACAATGGAATATTAATCATAAGAAACAACAGTGATCTAGAACCTCTTATACTTTCCTGAATTAAACTGTTAAGCCCATTATCCAAAGTGAGGCACCGCAAGATCGGAAGAATGGGCTCCACTTGTACTCGCCATCAAATTGGTACTGATCGACACTAGGGTGATCACATGGCAGTAATACTCTTCAGGGACTAGGGGGATGTGGGGGATGAACCCACAACTAAAGGACACGGGGAGCATTGTAGGGGGGAATGGCATGCCTTTAACCCTCATTTGAGTGAGGCAAAGATATAAAGTGTAACCATAATGTTTGTACCCTCATAATACCCTGAAATAAAAAATAAAGAAAATTTCTTGTTCCATTGTAAAGAAAAAGAAAAATTAGGAATCATAGACAATGCATGAAGTGTGTATTTGATGTCCCCCCGAAAAAAAGATAATAAAAGATTCCAGTAACAAGATCTTTAGGCAAAGAAGCAGCGTTGGCCCTACCAAAATGTTATTTAACAAATGTGTAGTTCTTCCCATATATAAAATACTATTTTACAACTTTTACAGCATTCACCAATTCAATCTCTGTTACAGTTCTATGGGGTAGGACCTATTGCTACATCCATTTTACTAATAGGGACATTTTGGTATAGAGAGCCTAAGTCACATAGCTGGAATTTGGCAGAGCAAGGATTTAAATCTGAAAAGGTAGTGACATTGAGTCCCCCCTTTCACCTCCATTCAGTGCTCCCTCTGCATGGAGCATGAATGGGCACAAGGACCATTTTTATGATACCCCACTCTAAGTGACATTTTGATTAACGGGCCCATGTGTGACCAAGTCAGATCAGAGGGCTTCCGCAGTGCTGTAACAATACAGAGCCTGCCATATTTACACATTTCTGAAAGGTGGCAGCTAAGATTTTCTTCTCCCTGCGTGTTCTGTCTTTGTCTTGCTTTGGACGTCTGTGTTATCATTATCCTGATAGGACAATATTCTCATATTTTCAGCTTAAGATAGTTTTTTCTTTTGTTTTTTATCTGATATTTCAAAGGGTCCTACTATCCATATCCTTAGGCCAAGATAGGAAGAAAGGAGTGTTATAGTGTAGATTATTCACGTGAGCAGTAGAGGGTCTGACAGCTTAGAACCAAGGTGCAAAAATTTGCTGCACTTCTTAGAGTGCTGACTTTTTTTGTTTTTGCTAGTGTTTTATATTATGATTTCTGTCTGATGAGATGAGAGGGTTTTAAAATTCCACTTGTTCCTCTGATTTATTTATTTTTCTCCTCTCAGCCTTTATTTTCAAAGTGTCTGATTTAGCAGGACACTACACACTTACCTCGCCACCTGTCCACAAGCAATGCCTCCCACTCTGAGATCCAGCCCGATGCCACCACCCCCGAGGGGCCATCCAGCATCACAGCAGTCCTCACTGAACTTAACCCTCGCTGGAGTTCACGTAGTGTCGCTGATCTGTGCCACACAAGTCAGCAGTTCATGGCCCTGCATAGAGTTAAGGAAGCTAGCCTCCCATGGCCGTGGGGACTATCTGGTGCAGCCCAAGTAACCAGGGATTTCTTGTTAACTTTTCACTTCAACTCAGTAGCAATCTCTTTGGGAACAAGGACTATGCTCAATGTTACTTTTTACCCCCTCCCCATATCACTGTTCATAGTACATAGTCAGTGTGTTCTTGATGGCTTAACACTGAATTACATACATCTTTTTTCTGGAATTTAATTTGGTGGAAAGGGGATACAATAAGATTATAATCCTCTTGGTGAGAAGGCTGTACCTTCTTCTGTCCACTTATGTGTATTTTCGTATCAACCCCATCAAGCAACCTAGGTGCCAAATGCATATGTTTCAAATTCTTTTATTTATTTCTGAGAAGCAGAGATTTTTGGGCATTTATACTGTTGGACACCTTCGAACTTACCATTGAGTAATGAACACAACCACACAGTAATGAACAGCTACCCGGACTGAAAAATCAGTTGAACAACAAACTTGGAAGCATCTTCTCTAGGATATTTGGTCATTCAGAGAAATTAGAAAATGCCAACCCTATCATACATTTTAATTGTATGTATTTTGATTTTCAAAACATCTACCTTTTGGGTACTTTAAAATACATGTAGGTGAAGTGAGACAAAAAGATGAAAAGAGGAAATCATTAAGAGGGCACTAAACGGTGAAACAGCAGGAGAGGAGTAGGGGAGTGAGAGAAGAAGAGGTTAAAGGGTGGCACAGAGGTTCTTAGTTTTGGCGATGGAACCTTTTTGTTGTGATCCATCATGGCCCCTCTTGAGCCACAAGCTAAGAAAGAATCAAGAGAAGAGGCAGGAAAATCCACACGTTTATAGTGCCTACCTGGTTTCCCACAGTGTTGGAATATAAGTAAGTTACTTCATGAGTTTCTGAAATTGATTGGCTCTGCCCTTGGCTGCTTGCGTGCCAGCCACACATGCTCCTCCAGCCCTGCCTTACAATCCTGATATCTAAATTTAGAAAGACCCGCAGGGCAGCAGGAAGAGCAGCCCAGCGATGCCTCAGGGATGCTGAATAATGCCAGGCCCAGATGGCGGAGCATCCACTGGCGGTGAATCTGCCGTCCTGCGTCATCAGAGGACTTTGGTGGCTTCATTACGGGTATCAGTCAGACATGAAAACATTCGGAGAATGTGCAGCAGGGATTCTGTCTCATGCACTAAGCACTGGAAAGGACATTAACCTGTCAGAGGTGCAGGAAGTGGCCCCTCCGAGAGGTAAGGAACGCTTTGAAAGGTCGCAGGGTTCCTGCAGGGCAGGGCTTTCGATGATGAGACGTAACACGTGAGGTTGGTTTGGGATCACGTAAGAGCTGCACAGGAGATGAGAAAGGATCATCAGGGTTATGGCAAGACGTGATTTTTCCTTCTTCATAATACTTCCAAGATGCTCTATGGACTTGCTTCACCCTCAACAGCCTCATTTTTCTTTTTTTTCCCTGACACAAATTCTTTACTTCAGCCAAGCAGATACACTTTCACTCCACAGAGCAGGTTTTCCTTCAGCTGTTCCTTTGTACATCATTTTCCTGTTCAAAATGCTACTTCCCTGCCACCCACCCCACTCCTCTTCACTGACTAACAAAGTGGGAGCACCCAAGCATGTTTGTGCTGAGGAGTCACTGGTAAAATGAATGTCCCCAAGCACCTGTGGTCTATCTACAACGAAAGCCGGAAAGTGAAATTATGTGGTAAGAGGCATGTGGAATGCTATAGGCGTGACTCTGCTTGCACAGGACCTTGGGGAAGGCCTAAGGAGGAAGCTGCGGCCCAGTGTGAGTCGGAGTGAACAAAGGAGAGTATACATGCCAGCCAAAAAGAACACCTTACACAAAGGCATGAGGAAAATCTTTCTTCCTCCAATCCTGCTTCTAAATCCATATACTTCGGGAGTATTCCTGGATTAAGGTCACAACCCCTCCCCTCATCCCCTCAATCTCTTACACACGTCCTGCTCACTACATCCCAGCCCATGTTGGTATGTTACTTTGTAGGCATGCTACAATTCTTTTCTAATGCATATTTGCTCTTCATTCTCAAAGCAATTGAGGGGTGTATTTTTTTTTTCTCAACACCCAGAGCTCACCAGTCCACCCATCATAACTAAATGCTGTGCTATGATCAGTTTACCACAAACATTTTTGGAAAAGGTGATGTGGTCTGTTATAAGGAAATCAAGATATGATTCCTACTCTTTACTTGCTTGCTTTGGCCTTTATTTTCTTAGAGACAAGAACCTAGTCTTATTGACCTTCAAATCCTCCCAATACATAACTTGAACAAAAGCGAGCCCCAATAAATGTTGAGTGAATTAAGGATTAAGTGGACCTTTCAGGCTAATAGAAAGCTTGTAACAGAGGAGATAGAGAGAGGTGGCTTCACAAATGAAGTGACTCCAGGGAGGGAAAAAGAAAAAAAAAGAAAAAAAAGCCCTAAGGCAACGGGGAACCAAAAAGAAAAAAGCAAAACTGGAAAAAAAAAGGTTAAAAAAAACAAAAAAAATAAAGGGAAATAACCCCCCCCCCAAACTCAATCCAAGTTTTTTTGTGCGTGTGTATATTGTGTTAAAATTAGAGTTTGCGCTTGTGTTACACCTCCTCGTGGCGACAGAGACACCACACAAAAGGGCACACACACATCGGAAAAGTGGGCAACCCCTAGAGCTAGAGAAAATCACAAAACAGGGGTGCGCTTGGGCACAGAGACACAGAGGTCCACACACTGTCACAGGGATAAAAGTTAAAATCTCCCACAACAAAACCGCCGCCAAAAATTAAAAGACACGAGAGAAAACACACTTCTCTGCTCTGTATACCCCCAAAAAAATATATATATATCCCAAATATGTATTAATTGCTTTCAAGAACACATGGTTGGCTCCACATAAACCACGCCCTCACCAGAAACAATGAAAAATCTCATGCCCTGAACTTAAATGCCTTAAGGAGCTGAGCCAGGTGAAGTAATAAGCAAAGGACGCAGTGTGTTCTGTTGCCAGCTCCAGCCAATTGTGGCCGCACGAAATGTTAGTTAGGTATTGCCATAGCTTTAGGAATTTTTAAGCTAGGAAGGCAGACTTGTATGTATAATCTCTCAATTTTTAAATGTTAGCCAACACCTGATTCAACTATTTCATAACACTGAGGAAGCCCAATAAAACATCTGTGGGCCAGGATTGGCCCGCATCCTGCTTTTCTTTCTCTGCCCTAGTGATAGTGAGGTTTTTGTTCGTTTGTTTTTATTTCAGAGTATTACAAGGGTACAAACACTTTGGTTACATAAATTGCCTTTGCATTGCCCAACAACCCTGCCATCCCCCAGATAGCATATACCACATCAAAAATTCTCAATAAAATCCTAGCAAATCGAATTCAGCTGCTCATCAAAAAAATAATTCATCATGACCAAGTGGGCTTCATCCCAGAGATTCAGGGAAGGTTCAACATATGCAAATCCATAAATGTAATTCACCACATAAACAGAAGCAAAAACAAAAACCATATGATTCTCTCAATAGATGCAGAAAAAGCATTCACAAAATTCAGCACCTTTTATGATAAGAACACTTAAAAAAAATAGGCACAGATGGGACTTACCTCAAAATGATAAAAGCCATATATGACAAACTCACAGCCAACATCATACTGAATGGGGAAAAACTGAAAGCATTCCCGCTTAGAACTGGAACCAGACAAGGCTGCCCTCTATCACCACTGCTGTTCAACATAGTGTTGGAAGACCTAGCCAGAGCAATCAGACAAGAGAAGGAAATCAAGCGCATCCAAATGGGAGCAGAAGAGGTCAAACTATTGCTCTTTGCTGACGATATGATGGTGAGTTTTTTTAATTTAAAACTTGTTACAGGCTGGGTGCAGTGGCTCATGCCTGTAATCCTAGCACTTTGAGAGGCCAAGACAGGAGGATCACTTGAGCCCGGGAATTTGAGTTTGCAGTGAGCTATGATGACACCACTGCACTGTGGCCAGGACAATAGAGCAAGAACCCATCTCTAAAAAACCAAAGTGTGTTCCATGAGCTCAGAATTCCTTGATACTAGGCTTCACAATCATATTCATAGGAGAGCTAGAATATATTGCTTTATTCATTATTGCAACAAAAATTTATCGTGCTTGGTACTACGTGCTTGGTAGTGTACTAGCTCTTGAGGACACAGAGATGATTAAGACATAGATTCAGAGTGAAGGAGGTCATCATTTAATAAGGAGGCAGATAAAATGAATAAACAATTGTGCAGTAAAGCATTAAATGCAACAGAAACATTTACTATCAGAGGTCCTCAAAGGAAAGAGTGATGAACACTGTGTTCCCTAAAAGGGAATCCTTCTAGGAGGTAGTTGCAGCTATTCTGGACTTTGAAGAATAAATAGGAGTTTGTTAGGGTAGCAAGTTACATAAAAGCAATTCATGGACTAAATTTAGACTAACCTTAATACTGGGATTTATATTCACGTTGATCACAGGTCCTGGATTTAATTATACACATAAGATTATAAAATTTTCTTAACCTGATTCAGTCTTGTTTGGCCTTCCCAAGCCCTTTCAGCAGTATCGGATTAACTCATTGAGCTCTACGGAGAAACAAAAACCTTGAAGAGTGTCATTGCTAGTTGAATTTTCTGCCACTGTGACATTTTAATTGTCCTTTCTAGCTTTTTGTGTAAGGAAGAATCTAGTTAAGATGAATTAAGAAATTTGATGAAAAAATGAAGAGACCTTTGTGTCTAAGATTTGTTTTAAGGATTTCAACATTAAACAGAGGCTCAAACCCTAAACATAAATCAATATTGTATTGCAATAGACTAAGTGATTAAAATTTAAATTTAGTAAATACACCTTGTAGCGTGCAACATTCAGGTTATATATTTTTTTTCATATTTCAACTATATAAGAAAACCTAATTATCCTGGATTTTTTAAGTTTCATGCAGTAAATGTTTATCATAGTAATCCCAAAAGCTCCTCCAGTAAAAATTGTTATTAAGCTTTACATTTTCATGGATTTTGTATAAATATAAGGATTTCCAAATGCAAGGGACAGAAAGTATTGAGAAAGGAATGGTGATGTTTACCTGGGGATTTGATTATGCAGATTGAAGCATTAATTTCTTGGCACTGGAAGTTGTGGAACGTCCATTGCTATCAGTGGATGTCACACCAGGGAAATCTTATTCCCGGCACAAAAAGATTAAGTAGCCTAAACTCTGACATGAAAGACCAGTGTTTCCAGGGGTGAAAAGCAGTTCTGGCTTTGTTCTGTCACCTCTCTTACCACCAGGGTGCACTTATCTAAGAGCTGCACTGACACTCTCGGAGCCGCTTTCTGGAATGGGGCAGTGATTTGCAATCTTCTGGCGCTTGCCAGGAGACTCCGGAACATGTCTTTAACCTGTCAGGCTGCAGTGAAGAAGAATATCTTTGAAGTCCTGAATCCTGGCTGCATGGACTCGGAGGAGAGGGGAAGGCAGGGAAGGTTAGACACCAAGTAGGCAAATAGAAGCTTCCAGGGTCTCTTAGCAAAGCCCTCCCAGAGCAGGCTGAGCCGCCACATACTGCTTGGGATGGCCAGACCCTAGAGACACATGGGGTTAGCCTGCAGTTGTGCCTGGCCTGCTGCAGCTGCTCAGAGATATGTGGGGACTGGGCTCCCAAGATCCCCCAATGCGATCAGTAGGATGAAGATAAATATTCCTAGGGCAAGATACTCTCATATCCTGATGGTTTGATTTATATTAATAGCTTGCACCTGGCTGCACCAGAAGAGTTGGCGCTGGCTTCAACAGCAAAAAGGCACCCCCCACTCCCACATACTACCATATACAAAAGCATACACAGGCCCAGGTCAAATTTTCAAACACCTTAATAGAAATATTCAGGTAAGTGAGATGGTAGGGCACCTTTGTGAGGCTGAGAAACCTAGGAAATTTTGCCGAGTCTCCTGTTGATAAAGCCATCTTCATGCAATTGTGTTCTGGCAGCCTTTTCTGCCTTGAAAGCAGTTTGTATCTCTTTCCTGGGTCAGCTTCTGTCAATCACTGTCAGCCTCATGTTTCAAAATGAAGTACTAAAATAATGCCCAATTGTTCTAAAAAAATCTGAAAGTCGGGCTGTTGGCCTGCATGGAGGCTCACTGAATGAGGGACATTTCCCTGTATGTCACAGACCCTGTTAGGAAGCCAGTGCCACTGCTGACTCACTGGTGACCTGAGACAGGCCACACAAACATGCCATCACTGCTTCTAGCCATATGCTGTGGTTGATAAATCTCTGCCCTATCCTACCTCACAGGTAGGAGGGTAGAAGGATCGGAAGAGTACCTGCAAAATAATGCCAAGTAAAAGGGGCAGGAGAATCTTTGCCAGGGGTGTTGCATTGGAGAAATGAGGTTCTGTCAGCTTAGCATGTGCCATCCTGAGGCTGCAAGGTGTGTTTCTGAAACTCGGTAGGCTGAGGGCCAGTTGTGATCAAATCTGGAGTTTTCTCAATAAATGCTTGGTAGTTACATTAATAAAGCTTTGAGATTGTTCCATACCTTATTAGCAAGCAGAAGTCGTCTCACTGAATCCCTATGATAGCCCTGGAGTATAATTGCTCTTTTACAAAGAGGAATATGAAGCCCCTACAGGCTGCCATATCTTCTTAGCCGTGGTTCTTCTCCTGGTCCTAAGCTTCCTTTCTAATGTACCCCCTGCTTGCTTCAGCCTTCATCCCCAAATGTCACTTCATGGCTTTTCCCAGGCCTGCATAAGGAAAGAATATTACAGTAGCTTTCAGCAAATCAGCCAATTAAAAGGCATTTTAGGGTCTATTTGGACTAGGTAATGTGCTACACTTTGGACCAATCAAGTTAAATACATTTGAGTGGTGGCCTAATAATCTGAGTTATAGAGAACAGCATTGCATTGTTTATAGTAGATACTTCCCTAAATAAGGACGTGAATCTAATAACCTAGTAACATGACAGAATCACTTGCCCTAAAAATATGTTTTTTTCAAGGAATAGTAGAATCATTGGATATTATAGCTCAGCTTTCAAGCTCATATAATCTACCCACACCGCACTCCGGTTATTCGATGCTCAGATTGATACTCATCTTGCGTAGGGTCTCACAGTCTGTTTAGAGTAGAGTGGAGGCTGGAATTTATGAGTCCTGATTTCCAGCCTTCTGCCCTTTCAGCTGTGCCATGGGGTACCAGGGAAGAGGGAGATCAGCCTAACGAGCAATGCTGGGAAATGGTTAGATGGAGGGGCCTGACTGAAAATGTCGAAGACCACCAAGGAGGCACGTGGGAGAGGACCACAGAGGGAGGACAGAAGCCTTCGCCGTGTGCAATGGCAGAAAGACTACTAAAATCCAACGAGTCTTAGAGTCAAGTCCCCTTTCCAACACAACGCAAAGGTGTCTGAAATGCCCAACACAATGACTGTCACATAGTGGAAGCTAACAAAAGTGGCAGTTCTTTCTTTTCTGTTCTTGAGAGGTTGGTGGCCTGTGTCTGGGTGACAGGAAAACAGGGAAGGTGCCATAAGTGATCTGGTTGCTTAGCAAGGATTTTCGAGAAACTGTGGACTGAGTGAATGAGATATTGGGCCCATAATACACTGTATTAAATCAGTTCCTCTTTACTGTTGACTTCTTGTTGTTGGACTTTCCTGGGAATTTATATTCCTGGGGATTCTCTAGGAATATTCTCTGTGAGCTTTTAGCTCACTAACTCAGAGTGAATGTTTCAGCACGAATATGTGTATGAGACATGCTGGAGTTGGATGCATTGGATATATTCTGGGGTAAGCTATACATCTCATCTGGCAGTTAACTTTCAAGGAGAGGGGAGCCATGGATAGATTACAGAATCCTTTGAAAATCCGAGAAAGGCAATTGGTTTTCTCCACACATGAAGAGAGAATTTTTCTTGTAACTTCAAGATGTTAAGGGACCCTGCGAAACCTGTCCATTAACTTCCTTAATTAAGAAATTAATCTTAAATTAAAATTTAATCCATGCTGATCATCTGCATTATAACTGCCCTTTTACCTTTTATTCATTAAAATAATGTTGGACACTTTCTATTTTATATCCTTTCTTTCCTTTAGTCCTAATTTGAAATCTTTACCAAATATGCTAGATCTCAAATGCCCACCTTTGGAAATTCAAAGTACAAATCCCCCAAAAGGGAGAATTATTTTCAGCTTTTCCTTTGTATTATTTTTTTTAATTTTCTTTAAGAGACAGGGTCTCACTGTGTAGCCCAGGCTGGAGTTTAGTGGCTATTCACAGGTACAATTATGTTGCACTGCAGCCTTGAACTCATGGGCTCAAGTGATCCTCCTGCCTCAGCCTCCTGAATAGCTGGGACTACAGGTGCCCACCACTGTGCCCAGCTAGCTTTTCCATTTTATGATTGCTTTTCCCTCCTCAATAGCTAAATAGTGAATGGGAAAGGATGAGAATCATGTCTTAGAAATCATATGGCATAATAAATATATTTATGTTGTGAAGAAATCAGAATTTCAAAATAGAACAAATTGCGCATTTTTTGATGTGAGATGCATACAGATGTTTTCCAATAAGCCCAGCTCATATTTCATTGTTCCATTTCATGTTGTTCAAGGCAGGCATTGAGATCGTTGAATTAACGTAAAGATCTCATAATAACATGAGTGCAAAAAGCCATTACCATTAGTGTTGAAGCAGAATTTGCCATAAATATGAGGAAAGCTGAAATGAAAGAGGTAATCTGCAAGCTGATGCCCCAGATGCAAAACTGTCTTCTCATTACAATGCTATGTCCATTGCTAAAATAACTCACTGCATTAATTTCTTATCAAAACAGACATGTGAGATGTTCATCTGTTCCCGCTGTGCTGACCAGACTACTGAAACACTGAAGATCCACATAACATATTATTAATCTGTAACTCCTCAAAAGCAACTTCTTGCTATATCTTAGTCCTTATCCCAGTTAAGAGGGACCATTAAACTCATTCTACATTGGGTTGTCACCTGTTTCTAGAGAACATTTGCATCATCTTTCATCCACCCCAGAAGGAGTCTCCATTTTCTCTTCCCAGTCAATCCTCCTCAGTCCTCAGCCCAGCCAACAACTGATATGTTTTCCGTCACTATGGATTAAGTTTCCCTTTTCAAGAGTTTAATTTAAACAAAATCATATAAGATATATTCTTTTGTATCTGGCTTATTTTGATTAATACATGTTTGATACTCAGCCATGTAGCTGTGGGTATCAGGAGTTCTTCCACAATGACTTTGGAGTTTTTGATTTGCAGTTTGGAAAATGTTCGGTAAGTTACACGATCAGCTTTTTGGCGGTAGATACATTTGTGTCTCAGTTAATACTTAAAAATGTTATCCCAGGACTTGTTGTACTTATGCAGTGTTGCCAAATGGGATGATATGCATGTATCTTTCTAGTTGGATTCTATGGGAAGTGATATAAATAGAAAAGGCAGAACAAGGGCTTTGGAATTAAATACACTTGAATTCAAATTCAGTCTTTGCTACTCATTAATATCAGGACCTTGGGCAGGTAATTTCATCTCTCTAAATTTCAGCTATCTCCTCTATGAAAGGAAAAACCAATAGTGACATTTCGGTCGTGTGGATATGTTTTAGAGATAAGCATGTTGGCATATTTAAGGTACTTAGTACAATGTACTGAGCTACCAATAATAGCTATTTAATTATATTATTCCTCTATCATTATTTTTGCCTCATTTTTTACGTGTCTTTTGCATCTCTTACAATACTGAATGCATTTTTGGGGTCTAATTACTTTTCACTGACATCATATTCTGAAGCATTTTGATGATTTCATTCAAACATTTTATGTATACTTATATATCGTATTATTATAATATAAATATTCCCTATTTCCTGCTTTTTGAAAATATACAAGTGAAAACAAATAGTATTTGCACAGCATGGAAATTTGCCCATTCCACACACATTCATAAGGCACACAGATATTTAATTTATAATTTAATTTAACTCATAAATCATTCCATGGAATAATAAAGTGGATAAAGTAGTGTGTAGGAATATATACAATTTGCAAAAGAGGCACAGTTAAGCTACCGATATTCCTGTTTATATGTTAGAAATTGTAATAACCATTCTAGAAGCTAATCCAAATCTACGACTTTCTGGGGCCTAAGTTGTGTTATCTTAGACGGATCACTTAAATTATTTAGGTCTCAGCAGGTAAAATGAAGGATTTTGCCAGAAACCAGGGCATCCTTTTTTCTATTATATCTTGGTTTGTGCTGAGGAAACAGACATAACAGGGGACGTGGGGAGGACTCACTGAATGTTAAGAGTCAGCACAAAATAATGCAAAGAAAGGGGAATTATACTGTGTACCTAGGTGTAAATCTCAATTCTGAAACTTTACCTATAAATTCATTATATCAAATTAAATGATTATTACTGGGAAATAAGAAGGTTTTCGTCAGCAGGAAAGAAATTGTGAAGAATTTCTGAAAATCTGAAAGCTAAATTCACCAAAGTAGACTGATATTGAACAACACACAAAAGCCAATAAGTTTCTTATATGTCAGTAACAAACAACTGGAAAACGTAATTGAGAAAAGACTCCATTTGTAATAAAAATAAAAAATATGAATTACTTAGCAATAAACGTAATAAGCGATATGTAAGATCTAAATGAATGAAACAGAAAAATTTAATAAGAGAAAGGAAGAAATGAATAAGCAGAAATTTATTATATATCCGTCAGATGAGAAAAGTCAATGTTATGAAAATGTTAATTCCCCAGAGCCAATCTAAAATTAAATGCATTTCAATCAAAATCCAACAGAATTTTTCCTGGGACTTGTCAAGCTGATTATAAAATACACCTGGGAAGTTAAAAATGTTCTCAAAAAAACAAAAAAGCTTTAAAATTAAAGTACTACACAAAAGAGTAGAAAAATTAACCTATGGTGCTTCAAAATATACTATAAAGTTGTTGTCATTAGAATAGTATGGGTTCGAACCAAGAAGAGATAAATAGAGTGATGGAAGAGAAGTCCAAAAGGCCAATTTTTATTTGGTAATTTATTTGATAATAAAACTGGCCTTACGGAATGGTGGCATTTGACAATACATTTGAAAATAATAATAATAATGATAATTGGCACCCTACCTTATCATAAAGAAATGTAAATTTCATATGGGTTAGCATCTTTTTTAGCTCACTGCAACCTCAAACTCCTGGGCTCAAGCGATCCTCTTGCCTCAGCCTCCCAAGTAGTTGGGACTACAGGCATACACCGCCATGCCCAGCTAATTTTTCTATTTTTAGTAGAGACGGGGTCTCGCTCTTGCTCAGGTTGGTCTCGAACTCCTGAGCTTAACTGATCCTCCTGCCTTTGCCTCCCAAAGTACTAGGATTACAGGAGTGAGCCACCGTGTTCACCCTGCATGTGTGAATATCTTAAATGCATAAAAAACTACATAAAAACTGGAGAAAACACAGAAGACTATTTTTTTAAATTTCAACGTATTCAATACTTCTCAAACAAGGCATGAAACCAAGAAGTCATAAAGGAAAGGAGTGTTAAGTTGGACTAAATCAAAATTTTGGTTGGCTGACTATTTCATATACATAGGCAAAGATAGGCAACAGAAGACTAGGAGAAAACATTTTAACATATATATTAATAACAGTAAAGGATTAAAATGGAAAGTATGTAATTCCTATGAATTACAGTTATGAATTTGTTGTGAGTTCTTAAAAAAATGGAGAAGGAAGACAAGAGCAGAAATAGACAATGGGCAGGAGAGGAAACACAAATAGCTAATGAACTTACAAAAATATACTCACCTCAATACCAATCAGCAAATTAAAACACAAGGTATTTTTTTCCCCTCAACAGAGTGGCATAAATAAAACTGATAATATTAAGTGCCATCAAAGATAAAAACAATCTCATGTACACCTGTTGAAAATATAAGCCTCCTGCATTGCTGGTAAGACTATAAGTCAGTACAGCAATTCTTGAGTGGCAATTTAGTAGTAAAATCATCTACCCTTTGAACTTAGCAATTCGACATACTCACATTTACAGAAACTGTCATTTATTTGCAAGTAACATGTAAGACACTGGACACTGTTTGCGATAGCAAATTAGAAATAACCTAAATATCCATCAAAAAAACTATGCAATGCCTATACTATACAATATTGTGCCACAATTTAAAAGTATCAATTTTATTTTATGAATTATCAATCTATTTTATCAATTTATTTACTAACCTAGAAAGATCTCTAAAATATACTAAGTGAAAAAGTGAAGTTTCAAAGAAATACAGATAACATGATATAATTTATATTAAATACACAAAAGCAAAACAATGAATAATGTATAAATATATCTCTCTATATAAATGCACGGAAAACAGTCTGGAAAAATGTATGCCATACTGATACACTGGCTACCTTTTAAGGAGAGGGATAGGGTAAAGGGTGGCCAAGTAAGACTTTATAATTTTTGTAGAATTCTTATTTGATTT
This sequence comes from Propithecus coquereli, assembly GCF_000956105.1. Lineage (NCBI taxonomy): Eukaryota > Metazoa > Chordata > Mammalia > Primates > Indriidae > Propithecus > Propithecus coquereli. The sequence goes on from NW_012148952.1 coordinate 8,089,314, forward strand.
ATTTACAGTAGAATTTATTTATATATTACACAGTTGAAAATACTTTATTTCAAATAAAAGAAAATGGAGATGATAATACCAATGATAGGAAAATTTTATAAATATTGAAGAGAATATATGCACACATGGAAGCACACATGTACATTTGTAACAATAGACATCTGAGAACATGTAATGTGTTTCACAAGGCCTCTTGAAACAGAACACATTACATACTCTCATTTATGTTTTGCAAATAATTTCATGAGAAATTCTATTAGTCTAGATCTTAAAATGCTGAACTATCCTCAGTAAAACCTTAAAGTTGGGAGGAGCAAGGGAAGGGAGGAGTAAAAATGTCCCAGAGATTTCCTGGAAGGGGAAAGGAGGAAGAGAAGGGAAGTGAAAGTTGTCTTAAGGTCTTAACTTAGAAGGTTGGGGAAATGCAAAGATGGGCAGGGAAGTCTGTCTCAATAGGGGAAATAGTTGGTATCATGTTTTCTTAAAATATGAAAGGGATATGTGTATCTTTTAGGGTCAAAGAGTAGTAGAACTTTCAAGTTAACAAGGGGAAAACTAGCAACTCAAATCAGTAAAATATTTAACTGGAAAGAGATGAAATAAAAATATAAAATAAAAGGTCTAAAGTAAGATAAAAATGAATAAAATTAAGTATATCAACATTACACTAAACTGTATGGTAGGGAAGAGAAATAGTATTAGAGTCAGTGCTCAGAAGCCAAATCAGAGATTGTTAGATTAGATTAGAAAATAAAATTCAGTGGTAAGCTGTTTATTTAAAAAAATAAAATTTATAGTGATAAAAAGGGGAAAATAAATGGATGAGTAAAGATACTTTAAAATGCTAACAAAAGGAAAATAACTGTGGTGAAATTACAACAGATAAAGTGGAATTTAAGGTTAATAGCCTTAAATAGATGAAGGCAGATGTTAGGTAATAAAATTACAAGTCATGAATAAAAATTTAACAGTCATAAAATTGTAGGCGCCAAATACCACAGTAGTTAAATATATAAAGCAAAAACTTAAATGCAATGTGAACTTAATAAAAAAAATCCACTAACTATTAAAGGAAGAGACCTCAAAACACAAAGATTCTTTCAGAGGTGGGTAATTTTGATAGACAAATAATAGGTAGGGACATACAGACATAGATAATACAGTCACTAATCTTGATTTAATAGCTGTATACAAAACACTACATTGTTTCAACAAGGGATATCCATTATTTTTATGTCCATGGAACATCTAGAAAAATCAGTTATTCCTTAGCCACACCTAAACAAAAGTTTTAAAAGTACAGGTTGTACAGGCCAGTTGTCTAATAATAATCTAATAAAATTGTAAATAAAAAAGTGACCAAAAAGTTTTACTGCTTGTAAATTATAAAATCTACTCCTAGACAATCCTATCAAAGAGGATAGCAAATGTGATGTCATAAACTATCTTGGAAACTATGTAAAGAAATACACATCTAAATCTATGGAACATGGCAAAAGCAAAAATTTATATGGGACATAGAATGGAAATTGGATATCTTCAAGTGTCTTTAATAGAAAGTAAAAATAATAAAGTGGCAATACTCATTTTAAGAAATTAGGAAATTACAACAAAATAAATCAAAGGAAAACATAGGAGGAAATAACTAACAACAAAAACTGAAATTTATAAATCAAAGATTTATATATTTATGTGTATATATGTCTGTATGTATTAGTATGTGTATTTCCAAAAGTATTTTAAATA
>NW_012148952.1:8091445-8092568 GCF_000956105.1 Propithecus coquereli
TTTTATTTTATGAATTATCAATCTATTTTATCAATTTATTTACTAACCTAGAAAGATCTCTAAAATATACTAAGTGAAAAAGTGAAGTTTCAAAGCAATACAGATAACATGATATAATTTATATTAAATACACAAAAGCAAAACAATGAATAATGTATAAATATATCTCTCTATATAAATGCACAGAAAACAGTCTGGAAAAATGTATGCCATACTGATACACTGGCTACCTTTTAAGGAGAGGGATAGGGTAAAGGGTGGCCAAGTAAGACTTTATAATTTTTGTAGAATTCTTATTTGATTTATTTACAGTAGAATTTATTTATATGTTACACAGTTGAAAATACTTTATTTCAAATAAAAGAAAATGGAGATGATAATACCAATGATAGGAAAATTTTATAAATATTGAAGAGAATATATGCACACATGGAAGCACACATGTACATTTGTAACAATAGACATCTGAGAACATGTAATGTGTTTCACAAGGCCTCTTGAAACAGAACACATTACATACTCTCATTTATGTTTTGCAAATAATTTCATGAGAAATTCTATTAGTCTAGATCTTAAAATGCTGAACTATCCTCAGTAAAACCTTAAAGTTGGGAGGAGCAAGGGAAGGGAGGAGTAAAAATGTCCCAGAGATTTCCTGGAAGGGGAAAGGAGGAAGAGAAGGGAAGTGAAAGTTGTCTTAAGGTCTTAACTTAGAAGGTTGGGGAAATGCAAAGATGGGCAGGGAAGTCTGTCTCAATAGGGGAAATAGTTGGTATCATGTTTTCTTAAAATATGAAAGGGATATGTGTATCTTTTAGGGTCAAAGAGTAGTAGAACTTTCAAGTTAACAAGGGGAAAACTAGCAACTCAAATCAGTAAAATATTTAACTGGAAAGAGATGAAACAAAAATATAAAATAAAAGGTCTAAAGTAAGATAAAAATGAATAAAATTAAGTATATCAACATTACACTAAACTGTATGGTAGGGAAGAGAAATAGTATTAGAGTCAGTGCTCAGAAGCCAAATCAGAGATTGTTAGATTAGATTAGAAAATAAAATTCAGTGGTAAGCTGTTTATTTAAAAAAATAAAATTTATAGTGATAAAAAGGGGAAAATAAAT
>NW_012148952.1:8094473-8162871 GCF_000956105.1 Propithecus coquereli
TTCAACAAGCACCTAGAAATGAAAATTAATTCCTTTCCTAATTCCTTTCATAGTAAGAACTAAAATTATATTTGGGAATAAATTTTAAAAGAGAGGTACTGAACCATATGGTAAAACTCACACACACAAAAAAATTGGAATTGTATTAAATCATCTTAACGTAGTTTTGGAATAAAATGCCTGAGAAGAAAAGTCAGGGGAACCTGTTTAACCAGATATCTGAATGAACTGTAAAGCTACTATATTTAAAATCAATATGGTATTGGCATAGGAATAGTCAGACAGATCAGTGGAACAAAGTACAGGATTCAGAAATAAATCCTAGCATACATAAAAGTCTAATATATGATAAAGTCAGTATTTCAGTTCTGCAGAAAAGGGATGTATTATTTGAAAGATTATGCAGTTGATCTTGAACAACACAAGTTTGAACTGCGTAGGTCCACTAATGGTATTTTCAATAAATATATTGGAAAATTTTTTAGACATCTGCAACAGTTCGAAAAAAACTTGCAGACTGCCAAGCCTAGAAATAGCAAAAAAATTAAGAAGTCAGGAATGTCATGAATGTATAAAATATATGTAGATACTAGTCTATTTTATCATTTACTACCATAAAATATTCCCAAATCTATCATAAAAAGGTAAAATGTACCAAAACTTACACACACAAACACAGAAACAATTATAAACAATTGTAAACAACTCTAAAGATGCAGTATTAAATCATAACTGCATAAAATTAACTGTAGTGTATACTGCACTACTGTAATAATTTCATAGCCACCTTCTGTTGCTATTGTGGTGAGCTCAAGTGTTCCAAGAATCCACTTAAAATGCTATGATGCTATTCATATTGGCATGAGCAGTTCTTCTCTCTAGTAAATTGTGTATTGCAGTAAAACATGATCGCTTATGGTCCCCACGTATTTTTCATGGTGTCTAGTGCAATACTGTGAACACCATGGGACCCATAGAAAGTGCCACCAGTGATGCTAGAAATGTTCCCAAGAAACAGAAAAAAGTTACGACATTACAAAAAAAAGTTGAATTGCGTGATACGCACCATAGATTGAAACCTGCAGCTGCAGTTGCCACCATTTCAGACAGACAATTCATCTTGTAAACAGACGTTATAAACTCACAGTACTGATAAATACAGTGCAGTACTATAGATGTATTTTCTCTTCCTTATGATTTTCTTAACATTTTCTTTTCTCTAGCTTACTTCAGTAAGAATACCATACATAACACATATAACATACAAAATATGTGTTAATTAGGTTTTTATGTTATCGGTAAGGTTTCTAGTCAACACTAGGCTATTAATAATTTAGTTTTAGGGGAGTCAAAAGTTATGTATGGATTTTTTACTGTGTGGGGGTCAGCACCTCTAACCCCCATATTGTTCAAGGAAAAACTGTACTTATGCTACTAGCTATCTGGAAAACATAGGTATATAGAAAATAGGAAAAATTGGTTATCATTTACCACTTCAAAAACAAATTATAGATGCATATAATATTTAAATGTAAAGGAAATGGTAGATATTACAAAATAATATGAGATCACATATAAAATCAAATAAACTCCAGAAGCTATAAAAGAAACTATCAAGGTTTTCTTGACTCTATAAATTTTGAATGATTAAAAAAATACCACTAATGTAGGCAGTAGACAAAGAATAGATTTGGGGAGGGAAAATTTTGAATTCAGAGGATAAATATCTGTAATATACAAAGAGTTCTTAAAAATTGACAAGAAGGAGACATATAAGATAATAGAAAATTGCACAAATATATGAAAAGGCAGTTGATAGAAGTGCAAATCCAAATGGCCAGTCATTTCAAAATATTCTACAAATCACTAGTATTCAGGGAAATACAAATTATGTAACAACTAAGTATCTCTTAAATCATATTAGCAATAATAAAGGAGGGAAATAATACTAAGGATAAGTACTAATAATACTAAGGATAATAATAAGGAATAATAAGGAATATAAGGAATAATAAGGAAATAATACTAAGGATACCATGGAGAGGGTACTCCCATATACGTGATGTGTTAAACTTCTTGAAAAGCTACCTGGCACTAGCTATTGAAATTAAAAATACTTATTCTTTTCCCAGTTGGCAGTCCTACTTCGAGGACTCTGTGTCATAGAAATAAAAGTATTAGTCTATAAGAGAAAAACAGTGTAAAAGAGGAAGCAAAAGCAGATGAGAGATTTCAATAAATTTTTGGAAGAGGCAAAGTAGATGAGTAGTAGGAACTGAACTACTGAAATGGAGGAAGCGACAACCTACATATCGGCACTGAGCAAATAACGCAAATTTCCCTGCAGAACCCATGAGGGGTACCAGTGCCAAGAGGGTTCAAAGTCTGTGTGTAGAATAGCTAGACCATATATTCATCAAGAAAAGCTAATGTTGTCTGTTTGGTGGACCAGTACTGGTATTATTCACTACAGCTTCATGAAAATTGGTCAGTCGATTACAGCGGATGTCTACTGCAAGCTATTGGTTGAAAAATGATGAGGATACTTGTGATTAAGCAGCTGAGATTGGTCAACAGAGATTAGCCAATCCTCTTGTCAGCTAATGCTCGACCACATGTGTACAAACAACGCTGCTCAAGCTACAGAAACTGGACTTGGAAAGTCTCTGTCATCCACTGTATTCACCAGACCTTGCACCAACTGACTACCACTTCTTCCAGGCTTTGTACCACTTCTTGCAAGGAAACATATTCAAGCTTCAACAAGCTGTGGAAAACACCTTTCCCGATTTCATGACCACTTGCTCTCCAGGCTTTTTCGCTGCTGGCATAAACAAGCTAACATTAAGATGGCAAAACTGTGTGCATAATGTAGGTACATACTTTGATAAACTGTCCTGCTTCTTGTTTGAGATATAATAAACTACACTTCTGATTCAGATTCAGGCATGTCATATTTAATGACCTAATAATTGACTAAAGGCAAAAGTGAAAAAAATCAACAGACCTCCCCAACGAAGAAAGAAACTTGAACAATTCTGATCTAGGGGAAAAAAAGAGTAAAAATGCAGATAAATGACATTAGACATTAGAAAATGTCGTGAACTATGGAGAAGGAGATCTACCCCTAAACAAAGCAGCTGACAGTTTCACAAGTGTGGACTACCCTATTGTTCTGACACAGATAATTTTTGTTATTATTTAAACCATTTCAGCTAAAAAGTTTCCCAACTCATTCTAAAAGGCAAGGATAACCCAGACACGGACACTGGGCAAGAGGAGACCACAGATGCACAGGTGTAATCTCTCACTTCTCAACACTTAGGGAAAATTCTCAGTCAAACCTCGACAGATAACATCCTGTGGAGCCTTGTCTTTCATCCCAAGTCTGTCCTTTCCTATGAAACTTGTCCTGTGAACGACGAAACTGTCACCCAAATGAAGGGGGGTCTGACTCCACTGCCAACCACAGATATTACTTCCGGGAATCCCCAGGTTTTCTCTGTTCCGCAGTCTGGAGGTAAAAGGGGGCTGCCCTCTTATGTCCTTGCCTGATGGAGTGAAGTCGCTGCAAAGTTTGAACTGTGTTGAGAAGCAGGACACACAGTAGTCTTTATCTGGCTTTCGGTTCTAATTTGCTGCTACTGCCAGCGAGGTTCTCTTTCTCCACTTCTGCCTATGCCTGCTTCCCTCACGTGGCTCCCACAGTGACAGACAGTCCAGAAAGGCATATGTGAAGCCTAATGATTACGTGGGAAAAACACGTGCATCTCTGTATTCACGGAGGGAATGAAGGGTCTACCAGCCCCTCCTTAATCAATGGAACTTTTTCAAATGTTCCAGAAGTTAAAAAAGAAAATAAACCAAAAAAATGCCTTGATGTTTTATTCCCTTGAACAACCACCTTGAAACTTTTACAGACTTTCAGGTCATTTTGTTTTGTTCTTGATATCAAATTCTAGGAAACTCTTTGTTTTCAAATACGTATTTGACCTCTTTTCAAATTTATAATTTTTTTTCGTTCAAATTGAAACACTCATGAGTAAAAGGCTTACTCTCCTGTATATTACAAGGCAGTTCTGAGAACAGGTGGGAACTTGTGGGAGAGGGTGCCTTGAGTATATTCAGTGTTAAAGAAAGCCTTATAATTTTGATGCTTCAAGGAACTGATATGAAGTTTTCCAGCCCCTGGCTGGTGAGCCTTCTCCTTCTTCCTTCCTGCAGTGCAGTTCTTATAAAGGTCAACGTGTTTAAAAAAAATCCAACGATATATTAAAAGTTATAACAAATTATTATCAAGCAAAGTTTATTCCAAAGTTATTCCAAAGAAGGTCTAACTTTAATGATTCCATTAATGTAATCCTCTGTATTAAAAAATAAAAGAAAGAATTCATATAATCATCTCAATAGTTGCCATAAACTACACTTCATTACCTAGTTAAAAAGAAGAAAAATCTTGGCAAAGAAGAATATACATAATAACAGTTGTCTATCACAATCCTATAGGAAGTCTCATTTTCAATACTGAAACATAGCATTTATATTAAAATAATAAAAAAATATAAATATGTTTATGTTGCTACTATTTAATATTTACTGAATAAAAACCCTATTATGGAACACCTTGTAAATAAAGTTAAAAGAGAAACAACAGAGAAAAAAATTCCAGTATTAATATCCATACTATATAAAGAGTTCCTACAAATCAATAAGGACAAACAACCCCACACAGAAATGATACAAAACTATATAGAAGCAATTTACAGGGAAAAAAAATAGCAGATATCCAATAAGCAATCAAATGCATTAGTAAGATCGGAGAAGTGAAAATAAAAGAGTAATCAAATAACATGGTTGATTGACAAATATTTTAAAAATTGATCTCAAGTATTTGTAGTGTGATGAGTGAATGCTACAGGGTTTTTTTGGAAGGTCACTTGGCTCTTCATAACAAAAATTTAAGTATACATATTAGCCCCAGAAATGTCAGTTCTTGATTTTTCTCCTGAAAAATGCTCGCACATACGTAGTTATGGTAGTATTAGGATGGTTATTTGCAGCATTATTCATAAGAACAAAGAATTGGAGACAACCAAAATAACCTTTAGTGAGAATAAGGTTAAAGAATGGTTCTTCCATCATCACTTTTATTTTATGTACTTCTACATTATTTAAAGTTTTATTATAAGAATACTTTCATATGCTACTTATAAATTTTTAAAAATTAAAAGACTATTAAATGCCACTGATCCTCCTCTTCTTCTGAAAATTACTGCCTTTTGTTTTTCTAACACTTAACAACCTCAGGAAGTGGTTGGTCAGATGGATGATGAATGTGGACCCTTGTCGTCCGTCCCAGTGAGAGAAAGTTGCTTTGTGTTAACATTATTTTCCCTTCTGCTGGCAGCAGTGTTCAGGCTTTGCAAGTACTCGACAGATGGGAAGAATAGCCTCATCTGTGCTCTTATCTCTGTGATGTGATTTGGGGAGTGACTCATGCCCCCCAAATACCTCTTTTGCAGGTGGTCACAGAGCTCCCATTCCTCCTTGATTCTTTGTTCTTCAGGATTGAGATTCTGTTTACTGTCCTGAGTCCCTGTCAGCACTGCCAGGGGGGAAATTGCAAGCAGTTGTACATCCTTAGCACCTTGGCATAATCACCAGAAATACTAGTGAGCCAATTTTGTGCTCCCAACCTCCTCCCATCACTCCTCCACATTAAAAATAAAATAAAATGATTGAGAGTACTACTGAAGAGAATTTTTTGGATATGTTTTTACTTCTGTGTATTATGTTGAAGATAATTTTTAAAAATTGGAAAGGGTGGCATAACAATGGATTTTTCGGTAAGGTCTTGGTGGGGCATAAAAGTAGCTGAAGGGAAGTAAAACCCAGACTTGAAAAGTGCCCTTCTGCTTCAGTCGGGAGAAAGGAAGCCAAGTGAGTTTGTGTGAGAGGAGCAGAAAGCTCGGGTTTTATTGGTTGCATGTTGGACTGTGGCAGGAGGTGGGAGGGGAAAGTCAACATCACTAAACATAAAATCTGAAAGGCCTTGAAAATTGGGCCAGAGCACCTTCCGTATGTCAACAGCCACAAACCAAAGTACGTATCCTATTGAAATCATGGAAAAGAGAGATTTCAAAACTTTCTCAAAGTCAGTCATTCTCAGTTGAGGTCCCTGCGCCAGCAACATCAGCATCACCTGGGAAACCTTTTAGAAATGAAAATTCTCGGACCAACCCCAGACCTCCTCATTCAGGAACTGTTATCAAGCCTTCTAGGTGATTCTGATGCATGCTACAGTTTAAGAACCACTACTCCAGATCAGGGGGTGGGAAACTTTTTTTCCATAAAGGGCTGGATAGTAAATATTTAAGTGTTTGCAGGCCATAAGGCCTGTGCCAGGCTACTCCCTCTGCTGTTGTAGGGGAAAGCAGCTGTAGGTAACATGGAAATGAATGACCGTGGCTGTGTTCCCATAAAATCGTAAAATCGTGTTGTTAAAAAACAGGGATTTGGCCTGCAGGTTGTGGTTTGCAAATCCCTGTTGTAGGTAACAATAACAGCTACCACTTATTGAGTATCCCCTGTGGGGCAGGTATGATGCTTTTTATAAATTATTTCATTTATTTCCCCTACACTCCATGAGGTGGGCATTGTTGGCCCCATCTTCTAGATACTTCTAGATAACTTTCCCCAAGGCATACAGCTAACAAGCCTAGGATTCAAACTTTATTTCACGGCAAAGGCCATGTTGTTTCCATCGATGCTTAAATAAATTTAAACTAATTGCATTAAACCTATTATTAATATTCAATAAGTAAAATATGGCTGACATTTTCTTCGTTTGGTGAGCTGACATTGTTATTGTTTTAGTTATTGTAAAAGAATATTCATAAGTGCTTTCCTCTGGTTGCTAGTTACCTCAGTATCCCATCCCCGTTTTCTGTGTAAGACACTGAGTCTCCTAGCTGAGAGCTGAGATGACACCACTGTGTCGCTGGAAACCAAGGTGAGAGGGTGGTCCTGTCATAGACTAATAGCCAGAGGCAGGGCTCCCAAGGAAGGCTGGACAGGAAAATGGCAGCAGTGCACACCTGCCTCTCCATGTCCTGTGCTGAGCACCCAGTTCTGTGGAAAGCGGTTAGAGGGGTCATCTGAGCGAGTTGCATGTGCACTGTGAGGTGACCCTCATGACAGTAACTATTTCTCGTGCACTGTCTTTGATCCACACGCCACTTTAAGTGTCTGCCTTAGTCCATTCCTGCTGCTATAACAAAATACCACAGACTCAGTCATCTATAAACTATAGAAAGTTGTCTTCTCACAGTTCTGGAAGCTGGAAAGCCCAAGATCAAGGTGCCAGTAGATGGGGCATCTGGTGAGGGCCGCTCTCACTGCGGTGCCTCACCTGCAGTACCTCCATTTATCATGAAATGCAGTAAGGAAATATCTCTGTTTTACAAATGAATAAACAAGATCACACAGCTGGTGTGACCTCAGCTTGGGTTTGAACTCGAGTCTGACTTCAAAGCCAGTGTCTTACCTATCATATCATGACACTTTCCCTGAGGACCACCAGCAGGTACAGGGTCAACCGTTGGCCTCGTACCAGCTTTGAAAAACCCAAGTGGCAGCTCCATCAAAGCTTATCAACTCAGCTGAAATCCATTTAGACCTGTCTGTCTTAGGGGCCCTTATTCAAAGATAAGAATCCATAAAAAGAAAATCAAGGCCATGAAAAAACACAGACAGTATAGAAGGCTGTGAACTTTTTAGTATGATAGTAACTACTACTTGTTGAGTAGCATAGAGGTTAAGAGCACACACTCCTCTAGAGCCAGACTGTCTAGGTTTTTAACTTGACAAGGTATTTTACCTTTTTCTGCCTCTATTTCCTCATCTGTAAAATGGGCTAATAATATATCCACCCCATAGGGAAGTTGTGAGGATTGAAATAACACATAAGAACTTGGATCAGGCCTGTCACACAGTAAATGCCCAGTTGTTTTAACTGTTGCCATTATAATGGTTTTTATGACCATACCGCTACATCTGTTCCCACCTGAACGACTGACACCCATGGCATTTCCCACCCTTGCCATGTGACCTTCCGCTAACTCATGCAATGCAGTCTCTTCTCCTCCTGTTTCGTGTGTCAGCACCTCAGTGGGTACCCACAGTGTCAGTTTGTCCCAAAATACAGGTGCTTTCTCTCCCTCAGCCTCTGCTCTTGCCTTGTCATTCATGCCTTACCCGGCACCAGCGTCACTGCAGATGCTTACAAAGGGTTTGTAAACCAAGTGGAACTCCTTACTAACAGTTCATTAACGGGAGGTAGCAGAAAAAACGTTTCTCTCCTGTATTCTGAAAAACCCAGGATGTCGTATTTTTCCCCCCTTCTTAATCTGTAAATTGTATGATTTACCTAGACATAGCAGGCACACATTAAATGGTGTTTGCCTCTGCTACTCTCATAATTTCATCACTACTTACTCCTTCTGTAGCAAACCCGAACTTTAATTTTTCTATTAAACCTGAAAATCTCACTGATTGTTATTATGGGTTACAAGCCTGATTTTGATTTGGGAAGCAAATATCATTTCGACATGAGGGCAAAGCACAAGGCCATGTAATACACATAAAAATATAATTTGGTGTCATCAGGTCACCTCTGATAGCCCCTTGGTTGACACCATGCTGTGGAATGAAATAATAGCTCCAGCAGGCCCTTCCTGAATATAATATGCACAAACAACAGGTGTGCTGGTTAATTGTTTTCTCATCGTGGTGCGTATTTCACACCCCATAACTCCCAAATGGAATACCAAAAGAATACATAAAATTAAATGATTCAAAGATTTAAAGGGTTTATGTTTTTTAGGATAGAGTGGGAATCCATTGAAACCTTTAATAGGAGCTATAACTACAACCATTATTATTAATGTCCCTAAATATATAATGTTTATTTTTACTTTAAAAATGGACATATCAAACAGAGATGACAGCCTCAAAAAATGAGATTTGTACACATTGAAGGAGAGTAAAGCAGTCCATACTCGGATTTTACGAAAGGAAGAGATTAGTTATCTTGTGCCTGTTTTTAGCAAGCAATCGAAAACTCCATGGAAGTGTAGCATTATGCGACGATGCCCTTCTGTTCTTCCCTTGCTGTTTCCAAACTAGCCTCTGCCCTTTGCAAGTGAGCACTGGACCATGACGCCTGGAAGGGACTGCACCAGTAATTACACTTGTCTCCGTTTACTGTCCTTACACTTGTCACCATTTAGTGTCCTCTTCGCTGCATGCCCCACTCTGCACACCTTGCAAGCCAGATAAACCTAACCAGAGTTATGTTAAGAGATTTTTAGCACATGAGTGTGTTGTGTAAGATTCTTTGTTACTATCAGTTGTGGCAGCAATCATTTTGCTGGGGGGCATAAATCCATACAGCTAGCTTCTCCCATCCCATGATAATACCGGGGATGGTCGTTAAAATGAAATTTGAGCAACAGCGAAACATGAAACAGCTAGTCAAGCAATCGCCTCCTTTGTATTGAATTCTACTAATGTTCTCTTTCCTCTCCCGTATGACTTGCTCTCTGGTGTGGTGGTTTGAATACTGGTAGCTTTGGGGTTACTACTGAACGCATTCCTATTGACTTTGCTGAGGATGCGAAATACTGTATTTAGAGATAAAATCAGACACTCAATGTAACTGAAGAGGCCATTAATGTTTTAACTCTTAGTCACCTCCCCCCACTGTTTGTTTTGTTTTTTTTGTCTTTCAATTAAGGGCAGAGATGGGAACTATATCATTAACAAGGCTTGTCATAAACTATGCCATCCCTCATTATCCTGAATTTAATTTTCATGGATGGTCATCTTGGAAGTTCATATTGAATTTGGTGGCTTACCTTGAACACGCTGTGTTTCATTAGCCACTCACCTATGTAGAGACACAGGAGAGAGGAATGATTTGTCTGTGTCCTGTGGGCAGTACAAGGACAGCTGTAACATTATGAATTAAAGTCCACTTAACTGCACTTGAAGTAGACGAAGTTGGCTTCAGGAGATCGTCCCACAGAGGTCAGTGTTGGTTCAGAGATCTCTGCTACGTGGACCTGCTTGATACTCCTTTTGCCTCTCAGACATGTTCCTTATGGCTGACATTTCAAGTTGACTCATTGAAGCAGTCAGGATAGGGTAGTTATACTGTTGTAACAACCACAAAATCTCCGTGGCTTCAAACACGAAGATACATTCCGTGTTCATGCTACATGTCCTTTGAGCCAACAGGGGAGCTATGCACATCTTAGACACTCAGGAGATGTTACTGATGGACCAGTCACCATCTCACACATTGCCAGTCACCAGGTCAGAAAGAAGAGAGCTTGGGGGCCAGACGGGGTAGGGGGTGGGGCGGATCTCATGTCAGTATTTAAAATGCTCTGGTTTGAAGCATTCCCACAATTCAGTGGCCAGAACTAGTTACAGGGCCCCACAAAGGGGTCAGGAGGCACAAGTAGATGTGTTCCCCTTAGGAAAGAGGGCTAGACTTATGTGACAGGCAGCACTTGTGACCACCATAGTCAAACAGCACCCTTCCCCCTTCAGTCCTCTACTTGGAGACTAGCAAGCCAATATACTGTTTCTCATCCTCCCTTTCTGCTAAGTGGGTCCACATAGTTCCAGTTCTGGCCTCTGAGACCCGAAGAGAAATTTGTCCCTGATAAAGGAGGGGAAGATACAGCTATAGTCATTCTTCATTTCTCTTACACCTTCTTCCTACCCAGAAGGTGGACGCAATGCCAGCATGCACTGCAGCCATCGTGGCATGAGCTCCACACAAAAGGTGGCAGAGCAGAAAACAGGGAAGAGTGGTGCCTTGATCACATCAGTGAACAACTACCCCAGCCCTGGGCTGCCTACCTCGGGGCATTTTGCTGTGTGAGAAATATAAACTATAAGCTTAAGTCACCATAACTCAGGCTTTCTGTTTTTTTGCAGCTGAATAGAATCCTGTGATAATCCTTCTTTATAATGAACTTTAAAGGAAAACATCCCATCCAAAAAGATGTTACTGACAGTCACCCTAATAAAATTAAAATGTGGTTCAGAGATTTCTAATACTTGACCTTGTTTTATACTTCTTTTGCCATTTGGTCCTTTTGGCTGACATTTCATGTTTGCTCACTATATCAGGCTGGATAAGCTAGGTTATGATGCAGTGACAACCCCCAAAGTCCCTGTGACCACCTATCTCTGGATTTCTTGCTTTGTGAAAGCAAAGCTTCTTTGTATCTTTAAGCCACTTAAAGTCATTTTTTCTGCTCCTGAAAGGTAGGTACAATCCTAATTGATAAATCTTGCTTATTCTTGAATTTAAAAGGAAAGCTTCACATTCAAAAGGATGGTGTTTCCCACAATCCCTGAATGTTTTCAGGTTTTTGTTTTTTTTTTCCACAAAGGGCTATCTAGAAAGATGAGTCCACATAATACTCTGTTAAAGGTTGTTCCTAGTGTATTTTCAACAGTCAGCTCCATTCATCCGAAAAAGGAAGAAAAAAAAACCTACTTAAAATGTTTTTTGTAACATTTCTCTGTCCTCTTTCAAAATTGAAGAACTTTCTCCAAGAAATCCTTTAATAAAAACGTAAAGCTTTCATTCTCTCATTAAAAAAAAAGTTTCAAGTCTTTTTGGGATACTGGGACACTTACAGGATAAAATCTGTTGGAAATAAAATGAAGGAAGGGAAAAGAATATACTGTGGTTCTGAAAACTTTGTAAAAGCCTTAGAACTACTTACGAGAATACTGACCTACGCTGAGAATTTTACAGAATGCAGCTCAAGCCTTTCAAGCTGCAAAACACTTTAGAACAGAGACTCTAACTTGCTCAGCATTAACCTTGGCAAATTCAAGTTTTGTCATGTGAATGAATGAGTGCCTCCACTCGAGAATTTAGGACCTCGAACATCCAGATTGAAGAAGGGTGGCAGAAATTATTTTTATCTCCTTTCTCCTTCCACTTTTTATCCCATCCCCTTTCTCTCTTTAAATTTTTAAGAGATTAAGTGAATGACTTTGACCAAAAAAAGAAAAAAATCTAATGAAAAAGTCTCTTCAAAAGCACTGTCAGATTTCTCGCTTGTCCCCACCGTGCTCCCTGGAAGGACAGCTTTTTGCTTTATGACCATGTATTGATCTCTGATATCTTTCTTGAGCCTTGTCTCTTCTTTGCCTCCTACAGGCAAAGGGTGAGTTAGATAATAGGATTAATTTTCCAGACATCTGCACATGTTTTAATGGCCTTTTGAAGTTTGAAAATAGTTTCTCCGCAAGCCCACTACAGGGCTGAAATGCCGTTAAGGTCTAGATTGTAACAATACATAACAGTCATAGCCGTAGCGCTCAGCTTGGCGATGAAAAGAAAGCTGGTTTATTTTAGTGGAGATTCAAGTTAACATACGCTCCTTACCCCACCAGGGCCAGTGCCTCCAGGTTCTGGTGGGACGTCAGAGCCACCATGAGATGGAGGGCGAGGTAATTGGGGTTCATAGCCATTTTTTAGCCAAAGACCATTTTTTCAGGTCAGGGAAGCCTATGGTTCCCTTCTCAGAATAATGCTTTTAAATGCATAAGATAAAAGACATAGGATTATAAAGAAAACCAATTATATTGAAGTACGGTTACCAAAATTTCGAAAAAAACATATACGACCTAGTAATACATGTGCTTCATTTCTAAAGCATGAAATAACAAGCTCAAGGGACAGTCTAACTTAGTTTTTTTTGTTTTGTTTTGTTTTGAGACAGTCTCGCTCTGTTGCCCAGGCTAAAGTACAGTGGTATCATCATAGGTCACTGCAATCTGCAACTCCAGGGCTCAAGCAATCCTCCTGTCTCAGTCTCCTGAGTAGCTGGGACTACAGGCATGCACCACCACACCTGGCTAATTTTTCTATTTTTTGTAGAGACAGAGTCTCAGTCTTGCACAGGCTAGTCTTGAGCTCCTGGCCTCAAGCTATCTTCTTGCCTCGGGCTCCCAGAGTGCTAGGATTACATGTGTGAGCCACAGGACCAGGCCTTAGTTTTTAAATAGTGATGCACATACACAATATTTAGAGATATTTTTCAACAACTATAATGTGACAAGATGTCTGTGATTTCCGTTGGAGACAAAGCCACAAGTTTATACCACTGTAGTTTGGTGCCTGCATTCATAACTGAAAGAAATACTACATTTAGTGAAACTAAAGATGCAGTTTTTCCCCTCCAAGTTTACAAATGCCCTGAATTCTGTCCATGGACCCCTGGGCTCTAATGTTAACAACCCCTGAGAATTTGTATTATCGATTTCCTAGAAATTGCACGTCTATAAAGACACAGAACAATTGTTTGTATTATTCTTCCCATGTAGAGTTTAATATTAACCTTTAGAAAATATTTGGATAAATATGCTTCATATTTGATGACATTCCTCACCTTTTCTTAGTGAAACACATACCCCGAGTTATGTTCCCAGGAGTAGGGATGAGGCCTGTGGAGACAAACACACTGGTTTTTTTCTTGACCATCTTACAAACAGTTGGGGGGGCAAAGTAGCCTTGAAGGGTTTGTTTCTCCTTCCTTATGCAGAGCTACCTGGCCAGATGTTGGAACCCTACCAGAGACACTGGCATTGTCATCTGCTCTATCTACCCAGCTGGCCAAGGTTGCCACATGGATGATACCTGTTTTATAATCTGACATCTGAAGCTCTCTGAAAGGAAAGGAAAAATAGTTTCGAGAAGTACTGTGAACATTTCTCTTAGAATTCAACATTGGTCTCCCATGGAGCATAGTTTTAATGGATAATAAGTTCAAATTAACCTCTTTATAAATGTAAATATCGGAGAATTTCTTAAGATTTGAGAGAAGTGAGATTTAACACCAGGAATTTTTTTTTATTTATTTCTTGTAACATACTAGAGGAACTGATTTAGCTTGTCCCATTACATAGCGATAAAGCAGCATCTGATAGCAGCAGCCTGTGTGATAAAATGATTATGGCAGCAGTGAGAAAGAATCTAATAAGAGAATTGGTCTTCAGATTCCAATTCTGTAAGAGCCAACATCGATCAACATAAATGTCAATAATGAGATCGTATTGAGAACTGCCTAATTCCTTCGGATGATTCTGCAGTCTAGTGACAGATTCAAGAAGTAAATGTGAAAAGAAATTTAAAACTCTCACAATCACTCCATTGACCAGCAGCAGGACACATGGTACTTTGGTGCCACATGACATAGTCTGTCTCAGTCCTGGGTAAAATTAATAAAAAATTGTTAAAGGATTTTCATATTGTAAGTTTTGTGTTACCAGTACCATGTCATGACCATATAATAATGGTCGTTATTAAACTTAGTAATTATATCATAGTTAGACATTTCAGCTCAAGGAGGGGGACAGGAGAAAATTAATGCTCTTATTTATTTGTATCTTCGAGAGGCCATGTCTAGACAGTGGAGTGGCAGAGGAAACTGTCAGTTTTCAAGATTGGTCAGGAAAGGTTACCTGGAGTAGAATTCTCAAGTCTTCATTTGCCGTTTTATACACACCTTCATTGATTGTCTGCCTAGGGTTTTTACTAAGGATTGCTCCTTAACTCCATAGGTAGCAATAAAACAAGTGTCATCAAGTTAGCTTCAGGATCAGGAAAACTGGGACATATTAAGGCATGTGGAGCTGCCAACGAGCAGGGCAGAAATGTTGGCGGGGGGCATAGAGGTAAGAATACAAGACACCGACTCTACTCACTTTTGCTGGAGGCCATCTTGTGAGGGATACCAATGTTCAGCCTCCCTTATTTCCTCTGCAGGTCAGAGTGCCTTCCAGGGCACAGCAGCCCTCTTGTGGAGACAGGAAAGGAAATCCACTGAAACAGGCAGGGGCTTCGAGCAATGTGCTCCTGATATTCTGATTGTAAAGCAACTTTGACTGAGCATTGGCAAAACTGACCTTCCCAGAAGTATTTACACCCCTTACCCTTGCTGCTTTCTGTTTGTTCTACCTTAGCGGGGCACCCTGTTGCTCACTTCACACTTTCTGGAGTTTGCTACCAAAAGCGTGATTCTTCAGTGGAGGTGATTCTCATATTAATAAGCTCTTTCAGGACTTAAATTTTGATATGCAGTAGCAGGCATTCATTTGGCTTTGTCACTAATTGAGGATAAACAGGGGAGGAAAAAGCATGTTATTCTGTTATTAAAAGATTACATTAAAATTCAGAAGTCCACTCTTACCCCATTAAGCTCAGCAAAGGGAACATAACTAGATCCTTCTGTGATGATGAGATGTCTTTCAGAGTCTAATGATAACCGTAAAGGTAACATCCAAGGTGTGCAACCTGAGCAGTCACAGAGAGGTTTCAGGGGGACTTGTCTTTGATTTAATACTCTACTGTCACCATCTTGAAATTCTTAATATCTTTTTTACAAAGGGCCCCTTGCACTGGACCCCACAAATTATGTCACCAGTCCTGATAATAGCTAACAGTTTTCAAGTGTTTAATGTGTCCCAAGCACCTTAACTAATTGAATCCTTACCACAACCTTATGAATTCAAGAGTTCCTTCTCTTGAATTTTGAATCATGAGTAAGCTCCTGTGAGCTAGTATTATTATTATCCCTAAAGGAAATGAAGACTCAAAAGATGAAGTAGCTTTCCCTAGTCACACAAAGCCAGGATTTAAACCCAAGATTATGACACCCATGGCCGTGTGCTCACCTGCCTCCCTGGTTATGGATGTAGCAAATGAGGAGGGGAGGTAATTTGTGAGACTGAGCCAGGATTTATCCTGAGTGTTTAAAAGCTAATTGTGTAGTTATTATCCTCTTTGTCTTAAATATGTCAGCTATAACGGAGGGTTAAGTCCATTGGATTCCAGTCGATTGAGGTACTTAGTGATGCAGGAAAATTAGCCACAGCCTGTGGACCAGGACTTTGCTCCCGTATAGATCTTGATGACACACTGAGCTTGGTGATGTCTTCTGTGACTCAACCATTGACTTTCTGAATATGTGATTGACATTTTACACAATGACTAGATTTTCATGCACCCAAGTTAGAGGTCGTCTTATTTCATTAGTTTTCAATCAATATGAAAGGGTTTGTGAAGAAAATTTACCATCCCACACCAAACAACTGAACAAAACAATAGAGATGTAAATGGAATAAATGTTTTGAAGCCCCTGGAATTATTAACATAGGGCATTTGAGGAGAAATATTTGTAGTCTTTAACCCATAGTCTAAGAAAAAAAGTATTTCCTTTAAAACCGACTGATTACTAACAAGTGTTCAAAGCAAACCCTTAATTTTAAAATACTAATTGCTTCTTGGGAATTTGAATTTCCTCATAGTTGCTCAAATAAGTCTAAGAGCAATTTCTTTTCTCTATAATGCTCATTTCTTTGTGATAGGTATTTATAGATTAATAACCAATTCCTCTGAAAAATAAGAACTCACTTTTGGTATGTATTCTCTGAGGGTGCAAATGCTGTACATGATATAAAATGAAAGGAAAGCTCAGAGAAAGATTACTTTGCATCTTTGAGGAAAGTTTCTGTCAAAGCAGTTTACAAAAATTAATAATCTTCAGGGATTTGAGAAGATGGAATAATTTTAGGATTATGGTAACTGGTGACTGTCTCAGAAGAAAATAGATTATGTTATTTATATTTATGCATCAAATATCTACTTAATACTTCACAATTTCCACCCTAGGAGATTAGGAATTTCTCTTTTTCACCTTCTTCCTCAGTGCATGGTTCACAGATTCACATTGTTTACCAAAGTCCAGATGGGCTTGATTAGAACAAAGTACCTGTGTAGGTAGAATCTGAAGCAAAAACAGTGGAAACATTGTTTTATGTCTTGCAGAGGATTTGCCTTTTTACTGAATTTCCCGATGCAGTTGTAAGTCCCTAATCCATCACACAAATGTTTGTGATATCATATCATGTACTTTTCTCTCAGATGTTACAGTCAACTTTAGTCAACTCAGAGGATTTGCTGGGGAAACTGTTGAGAATTTTGAGTTGAAACTCTTAACACCTTTTCTAT
Source organism: Propithecus coquereli (assembly GCF_000956105.1). NCBI lineage: Eukaryota > Metazoa > Chordata > Mammalia > Primates > Indriidae > Propithecus > Propithecus coquereli. The sequence goes on from NW_012148952.1 coordinate 8,111,581, forward strand.
CTCAGATTCTGTTTTCAACAGCTGCCTCTAATATGCCTGAAAAAAAAAAACATAAAATTGAAGTTTAAATATAGAATATATTTAGCAAACTAATAGAAAAATAAAAATAAATCCACTTGACTTGATGAATCCTACGTAATAGCTGGAAACTGCCATTTGCCAAGAAATGATTTAGCTCAGTGAAATGTATTTTGCAGCTAATCCTTAAATGTCTGTTTTACATATTACCCTTCCCACTGTTAATATTGAATAATATTGTAAGCTAGTAATTTTATGCCCTATATTTCAAATTGCTATTAGGAAGCCATATAAATAACAATTTTCAACTGCTTGTTTATAATACCATGAGGCATTTCTTACCATGGGGTAAAGTAACAGTGGATTTAAAAAACTACTTTGGGGATAGAGCTGCGGGGAAACCGTGATGCGGATCTGTAGCAACAAAGCCTATAAGGCAAACTAAATTAATAAGTTTGAAACCCTGATAATGCACAACTTAGTATTAACTATCAAGGGAAGTAAGACAATAGGCTTTCATTGAATATTCAGCCAGAGATTGCACTTACATAATACATCTTCACCAGTGTTGTAAAATGAATGGGACTCCAACATCTTGTCCTATTAAAACCAGGACACTGAGCTGTAAAATGCAGATGAGTGCACATCACAGAAGTCATTTTCATCAACACTCTGATCTCGTTCTTCTCCCAGCCCCCATGCCGTGAAGTGCCGTGAGAGTGAATATTGCAGCCTGTGAAGGTCCCGGTGGTTATGTAATCTCCCAGACTCTGAATTTCATTTGTTCTAGTCTTTCCTTTAATAATGTAAAAAAGCACCCATCTTATAAATAATTCTACATGATTTTTTTTTTGGTTCTCCAGAACACTGACGAGGCATTTTTCCCTTCTTTGGAGGTTATCTTCCAGTGTTTAGCACTTGATTTTAGTGTCTCCTCATTGTAGTTCCAAGAACAGAGTAGGGCCCAGGTATGGTTTCCTGTCAACTGTCTGGATAACACATGGAACCCTTTTACATCACAGGGGAGGACTCACTGCATGTCATCTCTGAAGTGTTGGCAGCTCTTTGCACGGTTTCAGCATGCAGCGTGACTGAGGACTCTAGATGGACCCCCATCCCCGCCACCCCTTTTGGGAAGGAGCACACCAAGAAGGCCTAAAAGCTATATCAGTGTCCACTCTGTCTACATTTCCTCCCAGACACCCATCTACAGTTTCTTCTTCCAGACCTTTTCTTTCTGAACATAGATAAGGGTATTGGAGGCCCATAGCCAAGTTCAGCATTAGGGAAAAATGTGGGTGGACAAAGGAGTAGATGGAAAGCATGTATTGTAGAGAGCATGATGGGTGCAAATCCCAACTCTGCTACTTATTTGTTCACTGTGTGACTTGACCCAAGTTCCTGATTGCTGAGAAATCTCTCTCACCATTCCCCTCCTTGAATTCACCTCTGTGGTCTTGCTAACATTTTTGAGAAAAATATCACATTTGCTGTCATCTCTGGACCTTTGCATATGCTCTGCCCAGAAGGACCTTTCTTTCTGTTTTGGCCCCTGCTATGGCCTGAATGTTTATGTCTCCCCAAAATTCATTTATTGAAACCCTAACCCCCAAGGATGGTATTAGGGGGTGGGGACTTTGAGAAGTGATTGGATCATGAGAGTGGGGCCCTAATGAATGGGTTAGTGCCCTTATAAAAGAGGCCTTGGAAAGCTGCCTTGTCCCTCCACCATGTGAGGACACAGCAAGGTGCCATCTATGAACCAGAAAGCAGGCCATCACCAGACAATCTGCCAGCACCTTAATCTTGGACTTCCTGGCCTCCAAAACTGTGAGAAATAAATTTCTATTGTTTATAAGCCACCCATTTTATAGTATTTTGTTGTAGAAGCTGAGTGGACTGACACAGCCAGGTCACCTGAATAATCATTTCTTGTTCATAACATCTCTCAGCTATGCTCAGACTTAGCTGTGGCATCCCTAGGAAAGCATCCAGTAGCCCCCTGCTGAGGGCCCACATGGCATAATACATTGAAAGTGCCTGGTCAGCTTGTCCATATATGAGTAGCTTGGTGGCACGGACTGTGTTTGTTCATTATCATACCCCAGTGTCTAAACCTGGATAAGATGACATAGTGGCAGAGAATGAGGTTCAGTAGGGGCAGCCCTAAAGTCCATATCCAGGTTCAAATCCTTGACTTAAACAGTTACTTAACCCCTCTTGTTCCTCAGTTTTCCCATCTGAAAAATGAAGGTGGTAATGGTTTCTACAGTAAGGTCATTGTAATGATTAAATAAGAAACATTTAGCATAGCACCTAGCATGTAGTGAGCACTCTATAAATGTTTGCTCTTTTTCTTCCTAGTTTTACGTTTCAGTTGGGTCCAAATTTATATATGAAATTGTGTATTCCTAGAAAGAATGTAGAGATCTAAGAAGGAAACTAAAACATCTATAATACCAATCGTAATACTAATGATAACAGTAATGAAATGATAATTAGGAAAGTATGTTTTTGAGTAAATGAATGAATTATGTCCAAGTCTAGCAAGTGAAGCTATCACATTGTATTTAAAGGCATTTCTTTTTTTTAATTCTATGCAGTTCATTTTGTCATCTGATTAATTTATATTGTTATTTTAGTAAATTGTCTATAGCAAACCATCATTAACCAGATTTAACTGGGCAGAATTAAGAGTTCATAAACCCTGCAGTCAGACTGCCTGGGGTTCTAGCACTATTTATGTGACCCTAGGCAAGATTTTGTAGCTCTGTACCTCAGTTTCGTCACCTGTAAGACAGGGAATGATAATAGTTCTTATTGTGGATTGTGATGAGGATTGAAAAGGATAATATATGTGAAACACATACTTAGTGCTAAAAAGGGCTCAATAAGTGTTCACAGCTGTTATTATTTTTTCCTCAATTATCTGCCTCTAAAGAAGAACTTGGGCAGGAAAATCACCAAGGCAACATAGTTCATCTGATGAGAGTTGCCCAAATTATGGGTTTAAGTGCTCAGGGAGAAATAAGCTACTTCCATAGGACTTGCCTCATAAAAGACAGTATTGATGAGTATCAGTTCACTTATGTCACAGAAAAAGCAAACAGAATGTGGTAGAAAGAGTTTGAAATTAGAAGGAAGGTAGATCTGGGAGAGAATGCTGGTTCTACCTCTTCTGGAATATATATATAGCCTCGTGACTTCAGGTACCTTCCTGAGCTTCGTCATCCCTAAACACCAAGATAACAGCTTCTTCCGCACAGTAGCTTGAAGATTCATGAGATAAACTGAGGCAAGGGACTTCACACAGCATCTCTTTCCCCCACAGAACGAAGGATAATTCATTCCTTCTTAATAAAAGCACACTGAATTCCAGTGGCCATCAATGTTGTTTCCAATAGATCTGGCAAAAATAGAAGCTCAAGTTTTGGGGTTTTTTTTCCCCCCTAATCTCTTTAGTTTGGTGAAATCAGAGGGAAAAAATTTCCCCCACATGTAAAAAACAAAGGCTTCAGAAAGTCAGAACTTTTCAAAAATAAAGCTTGATTAAAAATGTAAAATGCAGTGTAGATAATTTTAGAAAACAGCAGGGGCAATTGGAAAGCACTTATTAAAGTACCTGTTAAAGTAATTAGTGATGAAAATGGAAATTTCAGGACACTTCTGTATCTCTTAGATCCAAGAATAGGCTCAGGCTGTGCTGAATCACTTCCTCCCTCAGATCCGATTCACAGAAGATGACAAAAGGGAAGCTTCACAGAGCCTTCGACTTGGCAAGCAAATGCGAACCACTCTTAGGCTCTGCCCCTGCCCGCAGGTCTCATTGCCCTGCCGGGTGGGGGCGACGGGGGGTGGGGGGCCCTAACCCTTCATCCTTTTTCTCAACATTCTGTCACTTTGCTGTTATAGCTGCAGTATTCCTGGTTCTTTTTTGTCTTGTTTTGTGTAAAGATTTGAAACCAAGAGATTTGGGAGCTTGGCAGTGAGAGCTAAGTCCCTGTCGCACAGAATCTTATCTTACACGGATTTAACTGTGTTGTGAACACACTCACCCCACCCCCATAGCACTCTCACTCTGCTATAATCTCTTTTGCATGCTCTACCTAAGAATTCTTATGTTCTTTTCTCATTTGTGTGTTTGGGCTCCTCATTGATATCATAAGCTCCATTAATGAGCTTGCTTGAGTCTGTCACAGTTCATAGTCAGGACTCTGAACACATAATAGCAGGTGCTTCATAAATGTTTCTTGTGAAGGCGAGGTCTGCTCTTTTCATGCTTATCCATCTTCCTGCTGGTCCTCACCCTGCAGGTCCTAAGGGCACTGCTGATGGAATTGCGGCAGATCGGAGGGTTTGAGGTACTCTAGTCAGCAGTCTAAGCTGTAGAGACCCCAAATAAACTTCCTGGTCACCAAACCAAATGCTGTTCCCTTAGGCAGCCACTAGACAATCAGGTTGTCATGGTAGCAGGGACCCTCGAAGAAGGTTTCGAATATAGCTGTGTAATAATTGTTTGAGAAGCATTGTGTAACCTTGGATCCCAGAGAAGCGGAAGAGAGGCTGTGGTACCATATTATTTGCCAAGGCACCATCCAAAGCAAAACAGAACGCACTCAGGGCACCTAAAGAGTGATATGCAAGACAAGTCTAAAAGTTGCCAGGGAAAATAATAATTGTAACAGAGACTGTTGTAGATGGCTTAAAAAATTAGCTATAAAAATTTCAGACTCTGTAATGAGATCAAATTATGATGGACATATTTTTTTAAAGGGGCCTCTAGGAGAACATTCGAAAGGCACATTCTTTGTGTCATGTCAGCAGGATGACAGGATGCAGATATTATGTTTTATCTTTGTATCCCAAAATGGAAATAATGGCTTAATTAATTAAACATCAGCTTTTATCCAAAAAGATTTTGTCCTGGGCTCAAATTTTTGTGAATCTAAGAAATGACCATATAATACTCAGTTATATAATATGCAGTTATATAATATTCAGTTTTATAATAAATTCTTAATGGAATAGAATGAAACCTGTGAAATGTGAACTCAGGGATCTGACACAATCTTTCTTTATGGGATTTGGAAGGGCTGATGAAAAAGTCACATTTCTGAGTACGGCAAAAATGTAAGTCTAGTATGCGAATAAGGCAAAATTGGAGTTCTTTTTTTTTTTGAAAGATCATTTGGTGAGTAAAGCTTCCATAGAAAAATTATTTTCATCAGGCTCCAAGCTATTTTAGAAAATTTCCTTGAACTTCTTTTTAGAGATCTTTATGCACACCTGTGAAAATTGCCATATTACCCAACAGAAGGAACAAAGCTTATTCACCTGGTTATGTCTAATTCGGGTCCAAATTAAACACTTCTCTTAAATATATACCAAATCCGCCACAAATGTCTTCTACCCCTGTAACAGAAAGGTGAACTCATAGGAAATCGTAGGAGGTTAACAATATGGCAACATGCTCGGGAGATTTCGTACTAACCCACTCCAGGTTTATTTCCATTGAGGTGGGATTGAAGGGAATGATACACTGGGCTCGCTGAGTCCAGGGAGCAGGAAGGGCCCTCAGAAGCCTTCTGGAAGCTGTGAGGTAAGAACAGCTCTCCAAAGTGGAGACAGGGTGACTTGAAAACAAAACTAAAGCTGAAAAAGCAATAAGTTCTTCATCCAAGGAAGCAGCCTAGGATACAGGCCATTAGATTTGAGAGAAGGTGATTCCTAAACAAGGCCAAGTCCAAATGAGCAACCAGCCAAGATGGATGAGGTCAGCGGAGCTCAGCAAGACAGCAGTCAGCAGTGACCAGGGCAGCTGCCAACATTGCCTCTCCTGGGGCAGGTGCTGAGTAGTTAAAACCTCTCTTTTATATAGATATTTGGCTTTTAATAGTCAAAGCGGAGAATAATTATTTCATGATTCTAGTATTAGATTAATTCTCTCACCAAATCTGAATGAAGAGAAGGGAGCCATGGTTAAATGTTTCTTTTTGTACTTTCTTCTTTACTTCTAAAGCTGACTTAATAACTTCTGAAATCCTGACATGAAAAAATTCACACATTCCTTTTCAACCTTTAGGAAGTATACCAGTGAATACAAAAGCTGCTCATCACTCTTTTACTTGATTCGTCCAGCATGGTTTCCCACGCTGCCCAAATGTTTTAGATGAAGATCTGTTTATTAACCTGACCTTGTGTCACTGCATAAGGACTCAGTGTCTTTCTGGCCTTACCTTCCTTAAAGTTAAGAATCATGATGGTGCTCAGTAAAAACCTAGATGGAGAATTCTGTAAAATGCAACAAGCCTGCACTGAGCCTCGAGGAATGAAACGTGATGGTAAGCCCTGGCCTACCAGCCCAGTTCTGAAAGGCTCAGGCACGCCTCCGCCTCCAGTTTCTCCTGCTGTCATTAACTGGAGAGCTACAGAATCAATCACCACTGCCTTAAAGGGGCCACTCCACCTCGATTGTGTCAAAGGACAGCCAGTTCTTGGCACAGTCTCACTTGTGTGGAAACTGTAACAAGTGACTCGTTTGTACCTTATAATTTAAGAAATTACCCACCACCAACTCCCACTTATGACAGTAAATTGGTGTAAGGCTGTGTGGATTTCAGTATACTGTCTTATTTATTGTCCCCTCTTACTGTGACAATGCCCGTCTCTACCTGTGGTAGTGGATTAAGTAGTCACTTCCATCTTTCTGAGACAGGTGAGGGAGCTGAGACAGAGAAGTTTGATTACATTTCTGAGATCCTATAAAGCCTGTGCCTTGGGCAGGGCCAGAACCTCTTCCTTCTTCCCTCTCCCACAAGACCTTACCTGTTTCAATGGAGGGGACTGACCCATTTGGAGAAAAACGACTGAAACATAACATCATTTAGGAGGGTGGGTTTTTGCCCTCACGTACTCAGGCAGTGAGCAAAAGGGTGACATCATACATCTGAGAAGAAGTGAAGTGCAATCATGAGCTGAATAAGAAATCAGAGAGCTGATCTGTAGAAGAGTCTTCCCCCAAATCACGTGATATACCACTCAAAATCATTTCTTTTGTCGAATGTCATTTCCCATAACTTCTTGTACTATTCGCATATTGATAAATGTATTCCTAGGTCTCACAACATTCTGATTCTTTTGGTACTCTCTCAATCCTTTAAACTTACATGTGGGTGGGGAAAATATAAAGACATCATTTTGTTTACAGACTACAACAATCATTAACTGGATACTTACCGAGTATGGTACCTGTGTCAGGTCCTGGGGGTTAAAAGATGAGAAAAATTCTTTTTCTCCCAGAAACTCAGATTCTAGAGGGGTCTTCAGATAAGCATTATAAAAATTGTCCAGAAACAATGTGATGGTTCTGGTTACTTATTATAGTCTTAGCTAAGTTGGAGAAATTTGAATTTTCAAAGCAACAGGCAACTGGTTTAGGATTTATTCACTTTTTTATGAAAATACCTCCATGAACACAAAGCGAGAGAAACAAGGGTATTGGTGTGAGGCAGTAGTGATTTGAAGGTCCACTGTCTACCCACGACAGAAAAATTACCTTTGTCCCTGCAGAGGGGTGGAGCACAGGCCTTCCACAGTGCTCATCCTCTAGTAGGTGCTGAATAAATGTTTGTTGAATAACCAACTAACCGAGTGCACAGGGCTCTCTCATGGAAGGTCAGCCTATAGAGAGTCAAATGGGAACAGAACAAATGTGGTTCATTTAGTGGAGTTTATGGTCCCTGCCAACACCATGGTAGATCTGCTGGGACAAAGTGACCTGTGGGGCAAGCCCTGCTTTCCAAGACCATCCTAACTTTACTTAGTAGCAACGACTCTAAGGCGTTTCTTGGATCAGCATCAGTATGCAGCAAGGCTTCTCCAGAGAGGAAAGAGAGTAGAAAAACTTTTCAGAGGTGAGGGAGGCATGCTTAGCCACGTTATTTACTTACTCAATTAGATTTTTTTTTAGTGTCTGAAGTCACAAAAGTTGTAACCAAGACAAACCAGGCTATAAGTACCATTTTTAAAATGTTATCAGCGTAGCAAAAACAGTAGACACGTTTTATTGTATTTGCAATCAAGCAGATCAAATTTAATGTCCACAGAAAAGCCTTAGTAATTAGTATAAAGATTAATATAGTAAAATGTCTCTGGTTTAGCAGGCCTCCCAAGCAAAATTGAAATAAAGAATTCAGTATATGATTGAAAAGCACGTGAATATTAAATGCACAAAATCCTCCAAGTCCCCAGATCCCTAATGCAATTATTTTTTATTCACATTAATTGTTCCTAACAGATGACATTAATGACTTTGAGTTAAAATGTGTCCAAGGGAAGATTTCACAAGATTAATGCTGTTTAGAAATAAGGTCACTTTTATAATTATCAGCTCAGATTTTAACCACTGCTCAACATAATAAGGTTAACTTGGTGATTGGTTTTTTAATGTGAATATCAAAAGTTAATTTTCATACTAGCCAATAAGTATTTGGAATATTCACATTTTTTCTACTACTTATTTTTCCCTACAAATTTTCCAAGGCAGCATGACAAACTATAAAAGTATGATTATTGTTTATAAAATAAAATTCACATATATACTTATATGTATATGGAACACTGAAAAACTAAAGTAAACTTTTTTGAATTAAGACATGTAGTATCTAATCTGGAACTGTCAACTCTTTTGAGTGTTAGCTGTCTAAGGCAGGATTTTGAAACAATTAAATTATCACCGTTGGATGTTTCTGCTTGGTTTTACCTAGAAACTTCACTCACGCATCTTAAATCTTTCATCTGGAGATTTGCTTTCAGAAGTGGAAAGAAGCAGAAGTGTGACACAGTCACGAACTGATGTTGAGCTGCACGTGAGTTTTCCAGTTGCCTTCAGAACACTTGTTTAGGTTGTTATTTTCCTTCCATCAAATATGATGTCACAAGTGAACCATAAAGTGCATCCTTGAAGCATTGTCAGGCAGATAAAAATACCTTCCTTTCTTGTGTTCTCTGAAATTCAATATCATGTCCCCCAGCTGATACAGTAAGCAGAAAGTGCCACTTTCTGCAAAAATATCATAAATCTTGGCTTTGTCCCCAAGATACCTTTTTGGGTATTGATTATATCTCAAAGTCTCTGAGAAATGGCCAGAGCTTTTTATTAAAACCCATGTCCCATATTATTCATCCTACTTTTATGATATATTATGTATGAACTTTTAAAAATTCATGGGCTCTGCATTTTTTTCTTTAGCTAGGGTTACCTTTGTGCTTATTTGGCAAAACTTTAACCAGCATGGCTTTTAATTCTCATTGACATAGAAGGAGTAACTTGAAAAAACACAACAGCCAAATAAATATATAATGAAAAATGTTAGGCTTAAAAAATGACATGAACATTTGTGAATAACCGGTTGTTTATTTTACTGTATAATTTTGTCAGTGTATAATAGATAGGATATCAAAGGTAAATATTCTCGAGTTAGATTGGAATTAAATTTCAGTAGAAAGCTGTCACTTTAAACATTCATAAAGACCTTATGACATTTAATCTATAATATGGCCTTAAGGTCAGGAATTTTATAAGTGTGCAGTTTTTATTTTTAAGTGTGTAGAATGAAACTCTGGGCTTCATTCTCTCTCTCTCTCTCTATTGTTAAACTAAAATTGCAGATTTTATACTGCATTTCTCACAGTAAAGATGTTAAAGCATGTGAGCCATTCAGGGTGATAATCTAAAATAAACAGTGAGAAGAGTACACGTGGGATAGTGCAAACAGGATGTATTTTCCCAATTAAATCAACATAATTAAGATAATGTTGCAGTGGAAGCCAATATATATTTGTGACAAAGAAGAATTTTAAGAATAATCATTATCTATTACTAATAACAGCTATGCCCAGGGAGAGTCATGATGTTCTGTGTATTTCTGGGAGTTCTGCTCACTGTCATGGGTCTTACGTGGCATTGTAGCATAATGGCTGGGACTTGGGCTTGACATCAGAATGTTGTGTTGGCTGGGTGACTGTGGGCAAGCTATTAAAACCTCAGTGCCTCCGTTTTCCCATTTACGAAATGAGGATAATGATATTTCTTTTCTATTTCGGAGAGTTGTGGTGGGGATTAAGTGAGATAATACATGAAATGCATGGAACACTGTGCCTGCTACCAATATTGGGACAATAATAAGACCTCTGTTGCTTTAGCCCTCTTCTGTTCTCCTTTAATATGTGACATCATGCCACAGCCACAGAAAAACATGGCAAAGGTGGAAATGATAACTGAGAAAGGTATCTACTAATATCACACACATCAGCGATCCCTGGAAACAAAGTACACCCACTTTTGGCTACTTACCAACACAGTTACTTTACCACTTTATGTGCAAGGCGTCAGATACGACAGGGTCTCAAGAAGTGTAAAATGAGGTATTTGGGGGAGACTATGGACTGATGGCTTCATTGAAGAGCAAAGACCACATACATATATATATATATATATATATATATATAAAAAACAAGCAAACCATGTTTAATAATGGTAGCAAAACCTAAAAGTACCTAAGCATTACCATATGTCAGGGGCTGTTCAGTTTTCACAGTGATCTTATGTAGTAGGTGCTGTCATTCTCTCCATTTGCAAAGAAAGAAACTGAGGCACAGAGGGGTTAAGTAATTTTCCCAAGCTCAAAGAGCTAGTGAGTGGAAGAGCCAGGATTTAAACTTCATAAACAGCCACAGAGTTCAAGTACTCAACCACAGAACAGTGATTGACTGGAGCAGATAATCCTACATGATAATCACACTCTGATGAAGGAAATTGTAGGAGAAACGAGCTCACTTTGCAGTCATTATATTAGGTAGCCCTTATTAAATGCAGACATTGATTGTCCAAGGCGGGAGAAGGTGGGAGAGTTTCCCAGTAGGGAGAAGTGGCCCCTTCCTCCCCTCTTTGAGGAATTACTTTGTAACCAGCCCCTACACATACACACACCCTCCCCAAGTCACTGGCCCGTGGATGGGCTCAGCCATTCCCCTTATCTGGCTCAGCACAGCCCAGGTCAGACTGTGAGGTGTCACACGGTACTACCAAGGATCCACACCAGAGATGGACTTCTCTGATAGCTTCTCCTAGAGGTTTGCTACGCCGAGCACAGGTCACAGGATAGCAGCATCGAGGTACCTGGGAACTTGTTAAAAGTGCTACATACATCTCAGGTTCTCCCTCAGAATTACTGGATCAGAATCTGCATTTTAACAAGATCCCTTGATGATTCATATGCACATTGAAGTGTGAAAAGTTTGTCTTAGAGGACACCTGTCTGCTTAACCATCCCTGCCTGCCTGCACATGTCATTGGCCTGCCTTTTCCACCTCCCTTAAGTATCCTCCATCACATCTGGGCATCTCAAGTTCAAGGCCAAAGGAGAGGCAGCAATTCTTTCCTGCTGTAGCCCATCCCCTGAGTTCTAGTTTCCTGTCATCTTAATCCAGCATCTGTGCAGGAGGTATACACGTGCGTGATGACTGGGAGAGGGGGCTTATTCATTAAAGGGGGCCTGGGAATTGAGTCGAGTTGTAAAAGTAAGTATAGTTTTGATAGATGTATTGGGAAAGGATAGGTAGGAAAGACAGAAGAAATTACTTACAGTAGCTCAATATTTTGGGAAAAAGGTAAAATGTACATTATAACCGAAAACTGAGCAGAATGTGAAAAGGCTATTGGAGAAGTTTAGATCTGAATACCCTGGCAGGACGCAAACACACTCTCTCTGAAGAACAGACATATCTGTCAGAGCAGAGGCAGTCTCAAATAACAACCCCACTCTGCTTACGAGAACAACACAACGTGAGAGGACAGGATGGCGGCAATGGAAAGCACACAGGCAGAAGCGGAGCCTAAGTGATATTTCTGAAAGCACATTCCAGATGTTTGCAGTGGCGGAGGCTTAAATGGCAGGTGCTTTTGTGCGATAGAACCACTGGTTGTAGGCATCTGTTCAGATACAAATATGAACTCCCCTTAACTAAGTTACATCTGGCAATAAACAAGGTCATAAATCAGTAGATATTGCTGAAAGCTGGATTTTAAGACATGTTTCTCCTTTCAATTATACTTAGAGCCAAATTTCAGGGGGAAAAATGGAGTAGTAAAATTTCTTGGCATTTTTAGATCACTTAAAGAGATTGTTATGCGGCAAAAATGAAGTATTGATAGCAAGGCAGATGCCTAATACTGAAAAATCTAACATTATTAAGCATTATGGATATTGATTAAAGAGCAAATTAAACATGCCCTATGTACTTATATAGGGGCTTAATATTTACCACAAGTACTATCAGATCATCCTTGCCTTCCTTCCCCAAGCTGGTGTTTAGTCACCGTCAGTTGGAATTGCATTTGGAGAATAGTGATAAGTACTCAGGTACTAAACGCACCCATAAACTGTCAATAAATTGCAGAAGTAAGAAGCTTTGCCACTCTGCAAGTGACACAAAGACAGATGGCTCCCCATCAAAGAGTTTCTGAAACAAAGCTTTATATAAATAGGAGACTTGAATTAGATGGTAATAGGGAGATTCTGTTCTCAGTGGTCGGCATGCTAAATTAGTTTAGCCTGTCCGGTTTCTGGAGCTTCATCTGTTACAAGAGGGGCCTGTAATGTGGCTGTCAGGATATGCCTGGATGTTTACAGCTTTATTTGTCACCCTTGCTTATGCAGACCCACTAGAACTCCAATAGCCTGGACCTTCCGTGAGGGACCCAGAGCTACTTAATGTGAGGGTTGTTACCATTTGTATAGCCAAATGGTAACAAGGACTGGATATGAAAAGTTATATTATCTTTTACAGTGGAAGTTCATGATACCGAGTTTGGTGTTCGCTGTGCATGGCTTCCCGTCAGGTGGCCCAGATGTGCAATGGGCATTTGGTTGCTGACTTAGAAAGATACTATCGGAACTAGAGGGGACCATGGCAGTAATCCGGTAGAGCTGCTCCACTCTAGAGATGAAGACACTATGGTCCATGGAAGTTAAATGTTTTCTTTGCCCAAAAGCACATATTTAGTGGCAGTGTGTAGCCTGACATCTAGACCACAAGACTCGCAGTCTAGTGCTCATGCTCTTAAACCTATAGCCAAAGATGCTACTCTGTCTTCTTCCTTTTGTAGCATTGGACTCATGTTTTGATATTGATCTGATTTTCTCACCAGTATGGCTGAATAAAATGAGCAACAACCATTGTGATACTTTTGCCTAATAATGGTGGTAGCTTGTAATAATTAAGCACCTACTGTAGGCCAGACACTGTGCTTCATGCTTCATAGCTAGGACCTCATTTAGTCTTTACAATAACCCTATAAGGTAGGCAGCATTATTATTATTATTCCCTTTTAAAAGAAAATATGGCTATAAAAGATGAAATAATTTCCCTATAGCCGCAGTTAGTAAGAAGCAGAGCCAAGATTTGAGCCTATAGTCTATGGGACTCCAAAATCTGTGCTTCTACCTACTGCACTGTACTACACAGAAAATCCCTGATTTACTATGGTTCAACTTAATGATTTCTCAACTTTACGATGATGCAAGTGATGTCATTTCCGTAGAAACTGCACTTTGAGTACCCAGACAGCCATTCTGTTTTTCACTTTTTAATACACTATTCAATCAATTACATGAGAGTTTCAACAATTTATTATAAAATAGGCTTTGAGTGAGATGATTTTGCCCAATGTGAGTGTTCTGAACACATTTAAGGTAAGCTAGGCTAAGCTATGATGTTTGGTAGGTTAAATGTGTTAAATGCATTTTCAACTTACAATGGGTTTATCAGGATGTAACCTTGTCTTAAGTCAAGGAGTATCTGTATTCCTTCCTACCTCACTATGCGGTTCAGTTGATATTTACTCGCCCCTAAGCAAGATATTTACTCTCCCCTTGCTCAGAGCTGTCCTGCTCTTTCAGGAATACCAACTGAATGCAAAATCAGGAACCCTGGCTTTGAAATGCCCAGGCTTGGGGGTTGTTGTCCCTGGTCATCTCTGTCCTCGAAACAGCTGCAGCAGCAGTGAACTGTCTCTTTCAAGCACCTGCAGCGAGTACTCCAGCGGCTCCTCCTACACGTGGCATGACGGGAAGAACCTCAGGAAAAGGGTAAGGCCTCCTAAGGCACTTCGGCATCAGAGTGAACCAGAAAAGAATCCTCTTCTGGCAGGGTTTGGTCATGGAGGGTGGGAGGGAAGGGTAAAAAGGAAATGAGCATTTGCTGAGTATCCGTTCAGGTATTATACTGACCTCCTCTAATCAATGCTATAGCCTCATGAAACACTATTTTACTGTAAATTGGAGGACAGCATAATAGAGAGAGAAAATACCATGGCAGATGACAGGGGCCATGACATCAAGTAAAAGTAGGCATGTTCCTATTAATATGCCAGGAATTCCTTCACCAGGTTTTTAAATAATTACTACCACTGGAACGACTCCCATCTGCAAAGAGGGCTCACACAACCGCAGATTTCTCATGCTTTGAACAAATCTCTTTGCCCACACTGTAATGCAAATATTTGAAGTAGGTGTTTTAGCAGTTCCCTAATGTTGAAGAAAAGCAAAGAGTACATGAGAATGGAAACTCTGAATCAGAATATTTGGAGGTCATTTTCCTATCATTTGTATAAACTTAGTTTATGGTTTTGGCAGTATAGAAGCCATAAAAAGTCCAGAACTCCCAGAAAATATTGGTGAGGGAGTAGCTTTGTCATCCTCTGAGCAAGAACTCAGAAAAAGATTTCAAGCTTGCATTTAGAGCTTATTCCCTTGGACTCAGACTTCTAATGCAAAGTACAGAGCCTGCCACATTATCAAAATCGCTCCCTCCAAGGAGTTGTTAGGAGCTCTGAATAATGACTGCCAGGGGCCTGGCTCAGAACGGATTGGGAAGATGGCCGGGATGTTTTCTTGCTTTGTCTGTGAAGACCGCTGGCTCCCAGGGCTCCCTGCTCTGCTCATTTCGTTCTCACACCTCTTCCTCTCTCTCCCTCTCAGAGTCTCTTTACTTTCTTTTTCATTTTTTGGCTGAAATTCTTCCAATTAGAGCACTCATTGATGTTCTAAGGCAATTTCTTCCCTGAAAGAAGAGAAGGAAGGTCCTTAAGAAACTTCATGGACACTCTGGTGGCCATCCTCTGGATCCCTGATAGGGTCCTGCCATGGTCACATCTCGCAGTGCACAGTCCTGGTTCTTAGGAACCCAGCAGGCTAGGCCCAGGCCCGTCAAGTTATTTTAAATTTATATTAGTGAGGCCGGGCGCGGTGGCTCACGCCTGTAATCCTAGCACTCTGGGAGGCCGAGGCTGGCGGATTGTTTGAGCTCAGGAGTTCGAGACCAGCCTGAGCAAGAGCGAGACCCCGCCTCTACTAAAATTAGAAAGAAATTAATCAGACAACTAAAAATATATAGAAAAAATTAGCCGGGCATGGTGGCGCGTGCCTGTAGTCCCAGCTACTCGGGAGGCTGAGGCAGAAGGATCACTTGAGCCCAGGAATTTGAGGTTGCTGTGAGCTAGGCTGACGCCACGGCACTCACTCTAGCCCAGGCAAAAGAGTGAGACTCTGTCTCAAAAAAAAAAAAAAAAATTTATATTAGTGAAGGAAATGCTATAGTTCTTACCTTGTGCCAGGGACTCATTTAGTATGTACTCATTTAGTAACTTACATAACAAACTCATGCGTATGAATTTGAATGTGAATACTACATTAACTTATATAATAAAAAATATATGACTAATGACATTTTTGAGCTCACAAGTATTTTTTTTAAATACTTTTTGTGTGTGTAGAAACAGAAAGGAAGCCTGCATGAAATGCACTAGCCTGCCCTACATGGGGGACTTTGGCTCCAATTGATGAGGAATTGCCTTGTGCAGCAGAGCTTTTTAAGTACTTCCCAAGTATTAGCTCATTTAATGCTCACAACAGCCTACTGAGTAGGTTCTCCCATTCTCCCATTTTACAGTGCTGAGAAGTTAAGGAACTGGCCCCAGATCTCATAACCAGTACATGGCAGAGACAGGCAGTCAGCTCCAGGCCCTTCCCTCTTAATCATTCTGTTTACATTGGCCTTGTTGAGTCAGCCTGGACCATGGAGGGGTTGTTCCCTTTGTAGGGTTTGATTCGTTCTGATTAAGACCAAAAATGTCCTGTAAAAGAACTATAAAATGGTTATTATTCCATCAAGAAATAGAAGAGGCCTATGGACATTAAATACAGGCCTCTGCCTTGTCAGCAGCATCTTTAGCCAACCACACTGCTTCCCTAGAGCAATTCTCTTCCAGCGTTTCCCAGCAAGGTACTTGAAGCTGCCTGTGAGAAATGCCAGCTTCTCCCCCGCCGTCTCTCCCACAGGGGATGCATGCGTTTCTTCCCCCTCAAGTTTCAAGATTGGTCCAAACTGTTCTCAAGTTATTAAATACCTTAACCTCCTGTGGAGATCTGATGGAAGAATGTGGCTAGTCTCACTGGGCAGGCAGAGAGCCTGGGCCCTGGGAGGCTGGCAGCTGCTAACTGTGGGGTGGGCCAAATCGCATCGTGGGCAGGCTCTGCAGGGGCAGAAAGGAGATCAGGGGCAGAGGCTGAGCTTGTCGTCTGTGACTTGAACAAATCTGCCTTTCTCAGTCTCTTGTGGGGTGCTTTTGTCTGGTTTCTCTTCTCTATTGTCAGTGACTGTCAGGATCCTGGAAATTCTTAGAAACCCAAACTGTGGCAGCTGCTCTCTGGTCTGTCTGTAATACCCGGATTCACTAGTGGGATTTCTTCTGATTTCCAAAGGAGTTTTTAATGGTGTGGGAGAAGATCACCAAATAGCGTCTCGCCCCGGCACCTTCTGATGCTGGAGCATTTTCTAAAGAAAATATATTATTTGACTTAAAAACAAAGACTATACTTTCAGGGATCATTTCTATAGTTCGTTAGTAGAGAAGTTTCTCTTAACGTGTAGAGCACAAAAAAAAAAACAAAAAACAAACGTGTGTGTAGTTGATACCAAGAGTAATTTTCATGAAAATTCCTTAGAAGTAAGCAAATGTTCACAACTTACTAAAAAGCCCAGATCCCAGTGGAAGTTTCTGACACTTTTTTAGCCTCTGTATATGAGCATGGGGCCGGTGTCCAGAGTTGTAGGGCAGGGGATGGCTGGTGTAGCCAAGATTGGTATAGAGTGTGCTTCTGAAACCACTTTAGTCCTCCCTTGAAGTTCTTCACCATTAATCATAGAGCCTTTTTAAAAAGTCACTAGGTCAGCCCCCTAAACTCTACAAGTTCCATTCAAGCAATTGCGTGGGGTAACCTGTGATCTCTGTGATGGCGCTGACCCGTGGAGAGGAGACCAGGGGCTAACCTTGGCTTTGGTAGCACGGCCCCAAGTGGAGGAGTGCAGGCTCCACAGCCAGACTGCCTGGGTGCACATCCCCTCACGGCCACTATCAAACCGAGTCAAAATCGACAGTGTTGTAGAAAGAGCCTGAAAAACCAGAGTTCAGACCTTTGCTCCAGCTCTTCCTCACTGTGTGATCTCCAACAGACCAATCAGTGACTCTCAGCTTCCTTTTCTGAAGATGAAGTTAAAGCACTGTGTAACGGCTGGGATACAGCAGGTGCTCAGTAAATGTTAGTTCTCTGTTTTCCCTTTCATTTCTCGTTAGCAGTACAATGAGAAAATATGAATGCGTAGAAAGCACTCCTTTGCCAATGTCATTTTCCATACAGTTTTCCAAAGCTAAGGCTGGTATTTCGGGAGGTATGAAGGGCGAGAAATTGACCCTTCTGAGTTAGTAGGTGAATAATTACTATAGGTTCTAACAGCACATGCCCAGCTAGTGTGTGTGTGTGTGTGTGTGTGTGTGTGTGTGTGTGTGTAGTAACTTCATTTTTTCATAGACATCCATTGCCTACCAAATAAAGCCATAAAGTCACAGAACTATCAAATGTTAGAATGGGAGTAACATAAAGATATGGACCAACTTAGTTTTTTCAGCTTTACCCTCTCCACTTCTCAGAGATACTCCACAGCGAAGTCATATTGTCTTTTAGTCATTCCCTAAGTGCACCTTGAACATACCTTCCAACTTAGGTTTTTGCCCATCACATTTCTTCTACTCGGAAATCATTTCCCCCACTTTTAACCTAAGGCAAACTTATCCATCTTTCAATGACTTCTTTCAATGACTAGCACTTTTTTTTTTAAGAAATACTTTCCTATATACCTTTCATCATTTTTCCAAACAGATCTGTAGTCTCCCCTCCTCTGATATCCAGAGTACTTACTGTTTGTATTGTCATTTGCTCCTGTGATGTACAGGTAGTTGTGGCCAAGTGATCTCTCACCTGCTGACATTTCTGTTCCTTGAAGTCATGGTCTTTACCTTCTATTTCTTTCTACCACCGTGCTGCTTATCATAGGACCTGGCAAATGAATGTTTGCTGTATAGTTAGTGAATTAATTAATTACCTAATTAATGTAGGCATTTATATGTGAATACTTATCAACCACTAGCACAAATTAAGTCCCATGATGGACTTTTCTTTTATATATGTGTGATCATTTCTGATATCTACTTTTCTTTCCTAGCAGTCATCACAAAACTGGGATAAAAGGCTAAGTATTGATTCTTCGCTCCCAAGTGGCTTCGCTAGTCCTACAGATGAACTACCTCCAACTCGTATCAAGGAAAGCCACATTTTGGAAGGGCTAAGAAAGCTACAGAAGCGAAAAGTATTACTTGAACCCCCGTCAGTGATAACCAAATGGGGTTACAAAGATTGCATGAACTCAAATGAAGGAATATACTCTCCAGGAATTAAGAGTAGCAGCCTCAAAGAGTGTTCCCCCTGCAAACCAACTGACACAGGGAGCCCCCACAAGAAGCCCCACAAGGCATTTGTCTTTGATACAGATTCCCATGATGACGCTGATGACAGCTCTTCTTCCTTAGTGTTGCTCCAAGCAACCCCAAGCCAGGGCTGCAGGCCCCATGGTAGTAAGTTAACCCACAGTGTTTCTGACAGTCTGTTTGGCTGGGAGCCAGATGGAAAACACTTTTCGGAAGGCACGTCCTCAGTTTATCCCAACGAGAGACTTGAAAAGCTGACGAGTTGTGCCAGTACCCGTCTCTTGGAGAGGAACCTGTGCCCAAGTGTGCAGGCGCCTCAGGTACAGAGGGAGAGGGATCCACACAGCCAGGGCCATGGCCGCATGGCTCTCAGTCTCCAGCTTTCAGACACTGATGACAACGAAACCCTTGGTGAGTTGCACATAGAGAGTAGTGATGAGAAAAGTCCTTCAGACTTGTCATTGGCTGCAGATACCAATAAGTCCTTGGAGAACCTGGACGTCCTCATGGGATTTGGAAAATCTCAACTTGAGTCTCCTGATGAGGAGGAAAAGCAAGTGCCCATCCACGTAGAGACTAGGCCAAAGACGTTTAGTTTCATTAAGCAGCAAAGGGTTATTAAAAGGACTTCTTCAGAAGAGTGTATTACTGTAATATTTGATGCAGAAGACGGCGAGCCCATTGAATTCAGCTCTCACCAGACTGGAGTTGTCACTGTTACCAGAAATGAAATTTCCATCAATTCAGCCCCCACTGGACCCAAGGCAGAACACACTGAACTTTTACCTCAGGGAATTACTTGTTTACAGCCAGGAGCAGATGCAAGAGACTGCCCTTTCTTCAAAAGATCTGAAGAGGAAACTGAGAAACACATTCCAAAAGCTACTGTAGATACTGTTCCCATGGTGCCCACTGAATCTTTCAGCCCCAGGACAGTGACACAAAATACTCAGCACCAAAAGCTGGTCAGGCCAACACACAGCATGTCATGTCAGAGTAGTTCTAGGTCTTCGGCATCCATGGGCATTCATCAAAAGCAAAGTCTGACGAAAATACCTGCCAGAAGCAAGCCTTCACCTCAGAAATCAAAACTAATGGAGCCTGAAGCCTCGACACTAGTCCCCTCTTCTGGCCCGGTGACTCTTGAAAAATCACCGGCCTTAGCCCCTGGGAAACTCTCACGGTTCACAAAGACTGAGAGCCCAGGGCCCCTCTTTGAATTACGACCAGATTCACACATTCCAAAACACCCCACCCAACTTCCTCACAGCTCCAAAATGCCCAGCAGGAGAGACTGGGCCCAGTGCTCCACAAGCCACACTCCTGGGTCACGGTCGAGGCCCCTCATTGCACCAAGTGACAGTGGAGAGCCCCGCACGAGGGATGGACACTGCGACTCTGGGCCAGAGGCGGGGGTGAGGTCCCCTTCTCCCCCACCCCCTCCCGGCAGGTCAGTCTCCCTGCTGACCAGGCCCAACCATGAGTATTCGCCACCACCTTCAACTGCCAAGCCAGAACCCAGAGTCCCTGGCGAAATAGCAAGGACGCTATTCAAATCCCCTCTGCTGAAAGGAACCTCCACTGCTGTTAGTTCTTCTAATCAGGCCACGACGGAAGTACAGAGGAAGAAACCTTCTGTGGCCTTCAGAAAGCCTATCTTCACTCACCCACTGCCCTCCACAGAAACAGTGGTTCAGACCAGATGCCCTGCTCATGCCCCCTCGGGCTCATTCTCTGTGATGGCTCTGGGGCCTCCTAAGGTCTCTCCAAAGAGAGTTGTCCCCAAAACCTCTCCTCACCAATCTCTTGGGACCACACAAATGGACACGGGGTTACGGACTCCCAAGAATTGTCCTTTAACCCATGAGCCACTGGAAATACCATCCTCCAAAAGCGTATCTCCGGGAAGAAAAGGACAATGGAATGACAGTGTCTCCACTTCCCCCAAGCCTTCCTTCTTAGGGGTAAATGAGTCGCCATCATCTCAGGTTAGCAGTGTCTCACCTTCGTCGTCATCCTCCAAAAGCCATAGTAGCCCACATGGTTGTCAGAGCGCTCATGAGAAAGGGCTGAAGACTCGCCTCCCAGTGGGACTCAAAGTTCTCATGAAGTCTCCCCAATTGCTCAGGAAAAGTTCCACGGTGCCAGGGAAACATGAAAAAGACAGTTTAAATGAAGCCTCCAAAAGTTCTGTGGCTGTGAGTAAGTCTAAGCCAGAGGACTCCAGGAATCCAGCAAGCCCTGATGAGACCACAGGGGGCGGAAAACATGTGACTACACTGGGTTTACCAGCACAGGACAGTTTAGCCGAAGGGCTTCCCCTGGAAGCAGCACTGCCAGAGTCACTGGAAAGTAGCATCCTTGGAGCTGATGGAAGAGATGAGGTAGAAAATAGATCTGTGAAAAGATCCCTTTCCTCCAGCAAGCCACACCTAAAACCCGCTCTAGGCATGAATGGCGCCAAAGCCCGCAGCCAGAGCTTCAGTGCTCACTCAGGAGACAAGCCCTCCACGCCTCCCATGGAAGGGCCAGGCAAAGTCCGAACTCAGATTATTACCAACACTGCTGAGAGAGGCAATTCTCTTACCCGGCAGAACTCCTCTACCGAAGGCTCTCCCAGCAAGAACCCTGCTACTCTGGGGTCTGAGGGTCTCCCCACTGCTGGGAGGCCCTTGGGGCACCCCTCCTCCAGCCAAGGCTCCCTGGGGAGCTCAGGAAGCTCCAGCAGTCATCATGGGAGCCCAAGCAAGTTGCCTTTGAGGATCCCTCCGAAGTCTGAAGGGCTCCTCATTCCACCTGGAGAGGGGGGCCAGCAGGCCTATGCCCAGGGAGAGTGTCCCTGTGTGGTTGTGACTGTGGAGCCAGCCAGTGACCGCTGCAGGCGCCCACCCACCCCAACAGACTGCCCTCAAGCCCTGCAAAGCCCAGGAAGGATGCAGTGTCCAAGCTATTTTGAAACAAGCAGGACATCCAAGTTAGAAACTTCTGGAAGGCATCCAGATGCCTCTACAACTGGGACTGGTGCTCTGAGCTCAGAAGCACCCCCCTCACCCACAATCGAAGAAAAGGTCATGTTGTGCATTCAGGAAAACGTGGAAAAGGGCCAAGTGCAAACAAAGTCCACCTCTGTAGAAGCGAAGCAGAAGCCCGGCCCTTCTTTTGCCAGCTGGTTCGGTTTTCGGAAGAGTAGACTTCCAGCCCTCAGTAGCAGGAAAATGGAGGTCTCCAAAACCAAAGTAGAAAAGAAAGATGCAAAAGTCTTGGGATTTGGAAACAAACAACTAAAATCAGAAAGAAAAAAAGAGAAAAAGAAGCCTGAACTACAGTGTGAGATAGAAAATGAGGTGATCAGGGATACCACATCAGCAGATAGTCCAGACAGTGGTTTACAAAGCAAAAATAATTGGAAAACACCACAAGACATTTACAACCAAATGAAGTTTGAACCGAGAAATAGACCCAGCCCTGTTACATGTTCATCGAAAGATACCTTTCTGACGGAACTTTTGAACAGGTAACTCATTGGAAAAGTGGGTGGTATGCACAGGGGTCCCTCTTCACCCCCTTAAAGAGAGTTGTTTGCTTCCTTCATGTTAAATACCAGTCAAGCATGTTTTCATATAGGCAGAAATGCATAATAGCAGTCTTTTACACATTAGCCAGAATTTAAACAATGATATAAAAGTTAGCAATAAAATGATAATTTAGTCCATGTTACTTTGTTAACCAAACCAATGATCTTTGAAATTAAAGAATGGTAAGTTTTATCAAGGTTGATAGAAATTCCACCTATACTTGGAACCATGAATGTACCCACATGGCATGAAATGGAAGAAAATTACTCATACGTTTTAAAGCATGCCGATTTCATTGAGCAAACGTATATTTATAAACTTTCCAGAGATAATTACATTTCCTGCCGATCTTAAGCCAGAAATATATTTAGAAATCACTCTTCAGTGGTTTTTTATTTTGCCCTTCTCCATAGCAATCATAAAAAAAATTATTATGAAATCTAAATTGACACACTACTGGAATATTTGAAGATTTGATCAAGGCTAGTGAGAAATACCTATCACTCAAAGGTTTCAAGACAAAGAGCTACACGGAGGTTACTTTGAACATTATAGGATTGGGAAAAGGAGAGTGGTTGAGGAAGAGCAATGTAATTTATCAGAGGAATCACTTTCTACCTGCAGAGTTGATAAGAAAACAGCTCAACAGACAGAAAGTGGATCAAATAATGTTTCCTGCAGGAATGTGCTAAAGGGCAGTTCCCAGGGCTCCTGTCTCACCGGCAGCTCTATCAGCACTCAAGGAAACCACAAGAAAAACATCAAAACCAAAGCCGATATGGAAATACCGAAAGACTCCCTGGTAAGTGCTCCATCATCCTGAGTACCAAGAGCTATATTCTAAGATGTTCTGGCTGGGTTCCTTCTACTCTTTGCTGATGAAAATATGGGGGTAAAAGATTATGGGGAAAAAACGAAAGTCAAAAAAAAAGATATTTTAAAACAAGAGAGAGAAATCCTGGTGCTAACTGCAACAGACAGCTATCAGCTGGACTGAGAGTGGGCATGGCTCTCTCCAGCAACTGCTTTTCCCAGCTCTGTTTTCAGAACAGCGGTATAATCATGGTGCATTGCAGGCAAATGATGCTACCAGCATCATCTTCCAGTTATACCCTTTGCTGGAAATTTGTTTTGATGATTATTTCCAACATCATTAGCAGCAAAGAAGGAATGAACATGATTCTAAAAATAAAAGTGCTAAACAATTTAAGAGAGTATTGGCTATTTTGATGACTTGATTTAAGCATTGTTCATTTTTTATGAAAGTTGTAGGAACTGATACATCCTACCTAGACAGAAGGTGTTAAGACTAAGAAATCCTTTTTGGTACTTGGCTCCCTATCGTTCAGCTTATTCATTGTGAGAACTGAGGGAGTAGACTTCCTTAAAAAGTAAATAAATAAGAGAATATTTTATATTTTCCTAGGGTATGTTGGTTTCAGATAATATTTTTGTTTTAAAATTACCTGAAATTACACTTACTCTCCTTACATTCTTTATGTTCTTGTGTAATTGACTTGATGATGTTCATTGTTTCTTTTAGATAGAGCACTTAAACCAAAAAAACTCTCCTTAGAGAATTACTGTATCTCTATAGTACATGCTATCATTTTCTAAGGGAAAATTTGAAATATGAAGTAATTACATATCTTTTTTCTGGAGTAGTTTGAGAGTAGAAGAGATTTTAAAAGTGATCATGGTTGGCATTCTTAGTTATTAATTATTAGTTGTAATTACTTACTGATGTCTAGGTTTCCTTAGAGTTTCACAGACTTTAATTTGAAAATTTTTTATTCAAATATCTCTGGGCTCTGCAGAACTATAAGGTCTTTTTTTTTTTTTTTAAACTCTCCAAAATTGTATGCAGATTATATTCATTGCAAAAATTTGTTTTTTCTTTTTTCCCACCATTTTTGCTCTTGGTTCTCATGGTATCATCCCTTCTTTGAAAACATAGATATCCCCTGCATTATAAAACCACAAATTATAAGCATATCTAAGGCTGCCCTTGTAGTGTCACTGAAAGGAAAGAGAGCGAATGAACATGTGGAAATGTGCAATATGCTGGAAATTCAATCCAGCTGATGGAAAACTTTGATAGCCTGGCAGAGCCCCTTATCAGAGGCACTCAATTTAACTATGCCCCATTTAATATGGTTTTGACAGCTTCGGGTATATCTTCACTGTACAGACATACCAAAAAAACAAAAAGATCCTGTGTTTGGCTTTTACAATTTCATTTTTACTTTCTTATTACTTCCTAATACTAAAGTTATTTGCCATGCTTTTCCTCTCTCATCTGTAGTCTTTCACAGGGTGGTCATAAGGGTCCTTTGGTCCTTCCAGAATATCTGCAAGAAACATTTTTATTATTTTCTGTGAAGTACAAAGATTCCCTAATCACCCCAAATATACATAATCAATAGGGATATGCTAATTTTTCTAGTTAGCCGCAAGACAAAATTAGTCATGCTGAGAAGCTTTTCCATGCAGAGAAATGTTATTAACCTGGATAGTTGACCAGCTAGTCATTTTTTTTAATGTAAAATGCAATGTTTTTTGTTTCATCTCCGTAATCATCAGTGTGGATTGGGCTAAAATTACTAATTTCAGAAAGGACATTGCTGTAGACTCCTGTGGGACTAGTACAAGAATAGCAGTGAAAACTCATTTATTATATGTTATCAGCCTATCTAGGAAGGAGATTAGATGCAAAATAAGATGTACTTTGATACCACAGCACATTGATGCAAATACCCATGAACCTTTTAAAATTCAGACTTTAAGGGAATTTTCCCCCCACTAGGGCTCAAGGTAAATTTGCTATCTGCTTATTTTAAAGTGTATTGCAAAGAATGTTTCTCATAGTAGTTACTTTGGATGAAAACAATAGCTGCATATAATGCATTACATATCACACGTTTTTCCTGAACAAAACCATTGTTCAAAAACCTTATGACATACAAGAGCAGTGTACTTTCCAACAATTCCTAAAAAGAGTGCCAAGGAAAAGACCTGCAGATACTAGGAGTTAGAAGTGGTCCTCAGGAACACAATCTAATGACATAGGAGGCATCTAGACAGGGGACTGACAGCATCTGCTACAGGGGGTCATAATGCCTACTTGTACTATTGCAGTGTATGAGGAACAAATCCTAGCAAATTCCCTGACTCTACCTGCCAAACGGTCTTCCAGACATCATGTGGACAGTGACCACGATTTTGGCAGAATCCACACCTGGGACAATTCAACCTGTAACTAAAAACTGTAGTCAGTAAGTGCAATGATTGTAAACATTCAGTAGCCTTGAACCATAGGGAAATAAATAGTTGAGCTGAAGAAATATATATATCACTGTGAACAAAAGTTCTCTGAAAAGGAATCTGGAGGAAAGAGACCAGCAAACCAAGGAGACTCAGCTGTATAACAAAGGTGTGATCCAGAAAACAAAGGGAAGGCTGGGGTTTTATAGCAAAAGTTCCTGAGTAGATTCCCAATCAGGTTCATTTATGCAAATGAAGGATTGAAACTCAGTTCTGATTGGTCAGTGCAGCTGAGTTCTGACTGGTTGACACAGCTGTGTCCTGATTGGTTGATACAAATGAGCTGTGATTGGCGGATTCAGGTGAGCACTGAAGGTTTCAAAAATAAAAGGTGCAGCTTTTCTGTTAACTCAAGAGTACCTGTGTGACCCGTGATAATGGCTGCTTGTCTCTATTTAAATTTAAAACAGCTGCTTGGGGTCCATCTTGAAGGACTGTTTCAGGTTCACATTTGTACATATCATCATCACTTGCTCTTTACAAGCCGATATGTAGTTATGAGAGTCCTAAGGTATTTTCATTATTTTCATCTATAGCGATTATATTAGAAAGATTATTTCCATACATATAACAAATCCATGTATGTAGTAAACCTCCACTTAGTTCACTAGTAACTGCATATCCATTTTTAGTATTGCTAGAAACATTCTAAAATATGTTTGAAAGTCCCATTAATGCTTTGCTGAATTAAATCCTTTTCTCATTTCAGAGCGTTAATTAGAAGCTTATGTCCCCATTTCTGTCATCATTTACCGACCACTTAGCTCTAATTTTTGTGTAATTTAGACAAGGACCATGTTACTTTGTACTTTTATTTAAATTATATAAAATCATTATAAAAGGGGGAAAAGCCACCTCCTAGAAGGACTGCATTGGTATTAAGTCAGTAAGTGAGAAAGAGGTGCACTTTGCTTGCTGCACATTGTTAAGTTCTTCCTTCTTGTGGATTTAGATAATTTTCTGAAATGAGAAGTCTCAAAGGAAGACAGCTCCAGGCTCCTATTTAACTATCACTGGACAAAAATAAAAATCATTAACAAAATTAACGAGATGATATACCTTCATCATGCACTGGAAAGAGATGGTCATTTTAATATGGGTACTTTAATTTAAATTATGGGTATTCTCACCCGGTGTCACAGTCTGAAAAAAAAATCACATCTGCCAATAAAAAAACATCAAATACTATCCCATTAAAATGACACTGTGGTGAAGAAAATAGTACAATAATTACACAAATTGTTGTCATTAAGTTCTGTAAAATGTTATAATTTTACCATCCTTAATTGAATGATTCTGTTCTAAATGCTATTTTGGTGCTAATAAGAAGCATGCATATTTTCTTCTCCTCTTGCAAAGTTTTCTAAATGACTAACTTTTCAAAGGTTATGTCTTTCAGGAGTTTTTCCTCCCAGGATCATTTCCTGTCTCACTTCGATTCATGATGTTTTTTCCTTTTAAAAAGGAAAAGCTTTGACATCAAAATGTTGTTTTCTTGGGAAACCGTTAGTGTAGGGTGATTCAAAGAAGAAATGTGTGCAGAATTCCAAATGAAGGGTGTTCCCAAATATTGGGTTTAATTATGAAATTATGTGTATGTATTGATCAGTAGTGAATTATGTTTCCTTTTTTTCCTCCTGTGTCTTTTGTAAGCTGATTTCGTCCTGCCCTTCCTAGTGATAGGGGTTAATAGAATACGATGAAGGTAGTGATATTTAATGGTTGTCTGTTACAGATTGGTATTTGGAGCAGTTCCTGACTACAATTGTAGAGCCCCCCAAAGTGGACAAGAGTTAGTGATGTATCATTAGAAGACACCCAAAGTACTGACAAACTTAAACCCAAAACAGCCCATAGTTGATGCTTGTGAGTCACCGTCTACTCTTTACCAAATGGGACATTACTGAGATTGATTTGTGTCTGTTCCTGGGACAGCAAGGACTGAGAAATTTCTAATCACCAGTCTTTTCTTGGCCAAACATTTGCCAAACTTCTTAGTTTTGTGGCCATGCCGGTTTTTCGCAGCTCTTTATTATATGGAGGTTGTCCCATTTGTGCCTGTCTTTGGCAAGTTCTTAATCTTGACCTGACAGCCTCCTACCATCCAGGAAAGTTCCCACAACTTCCTACCAACACCCAACCGCTGTGTGATCAAGAATGAAAATTAATTTAAATTTCATCCTGTGAAAAATATAATTAGCAAGGGGAATCTACTGCCAAAATAAATTATGCCCCTAATTTCCATAGGCAAATAGATTTTTTTTTAATTACTCGCCGCTTTGAATTGGAATCTGTTTGTATGGATAATTACAGTTGACAAGTATGTCCCCATTTTCCATTCTTTTGTTGCTTCTTCATCCATCCCCTTCAAGTTCAAAATTTACCCCCTATAGGTCATCTGCCTTTCATGGGTCATCCAGCACAAGAGACTTGTCCAGTTCCTCTGATAAATCTCCAGAGGTCACACTGAGCATTTTCTGTTAGGCACATAAAGCCCTAGAAAGGTTCTTACAAGGAGCTGACAGGTAGGACTGTGCAATAGCTTTTACTTTCTTTGTTAAATATGATACTTGAAGAAGGTGGTGGTTCTACAGAAAGGTTAGGGAACAGTAGGGAAAGGAAACAGAGCAGTTACACATCACACATACACACACAGACACACACACACAGAACACATTTGCTACTCTTAAATTAAAATATAATGTATGGATACTTGGTATATTGCCTCCATATCTAACTGCCAGAAGGATATAGTAGTTCCTGGGAAGGTCTGGGAATGTTAGCTGTGACAATATGGGGCACTCTGAAAAATTGAATTACAGCAATGAATAGGGATCCAGAGTGCCCATTCTAAAACTAAAATCCTGTGTGACTTTGAACAGATCACTAACCCTCTCTGAGCCTATTTTCCTTTGTAAGATAAGGACCTTGTTCTAATTTTTTTTTTTAAACAGAGTCTTACCCAGCCTTACTCCCAGCTAGAGTGCAGTGGTATCATCATAGCTCACTGCAACCTCAAACTCCTGGGCTCAGGCGATCCTCCTGCATTGGCCTCCCAGAGTGGTAGGATTACAGGCATGAGCCTCCACACCTGGCCCTAATTTTTTTATTCTTTAGTTTAGAATTTCACAGGCTGACAGAGATGATGATTCACCCAATTCCAACAGATTACGAGGACACCCTTGCAAGTTTAAAATGAGTAAATTTAAAAAAATCCAAAGGAAATACAATTTTACCTTACTAGGTATATGGACCATATTGCTGTAAGAGCCAGTATGAACTGAAAATATAAGTGGGTTTCTTTGATGTTATTATAAAGGAGAATAGAAGACTCCCAATAGATTATTTATGGAAATTAAGGTGTTTGGGGGATCCCTTCCACAATGGATCTTTGGTTCACCTGCCTTTTCAGAAACAAATCCCTGAGCTAAGTGAACTGTGGAAGGCAAATAAGTGGCACTTTAGCCTTGCTCATGCTTGTAGTACTTTTCCTTTCTGACATCCATAAATAGACACTGCTAGAAATAGTTAATGAAGTCCCTTTTTCCTTCTTTATTTCATTCCCTAACTTTCTTCCTATGGAGGTGCTGACCAACAGGGAATAGCCCCCAAGACCAGATAGCCGAAGGGGAATGAGAGTGATGAAGCATGGCCTCTGGACGGGGGACCCTTAACAATCTCTCCTTGGGAGGGTTGAGGTAGCTGCCTCCATACTCTCTTGAGTCTGCCATCTTCTGGCATGGTACAAATTAAGCACCAATTACATTCTAATATTGGAACTGCAGTCATAAAATGTAGATAATTGGTTTTATTCCATTAAGTATGAAAATAGGAGGTAAAAAGTAGGAAGCTGAATCCAGCTCAAAGTCAGTATGCAACCATGTAACTTTCTATATTGCAAGTATAAAATAATGACTTCTTGGCATTCAACTCAAGCCCTTCAGCAAATCCATTGACAGCCTCTAATGTATGTGCCCAAGCGGGACCCCCATTGCATTGTACAGTTCACATTATTATCACTGGCTGCCCAGGTGACTGGCTAGAATGTATTTTAAAAGTGCTACATAGGGTCATTCCTCCAAGGACCCTCAGCTGGATATGGAGGCAAGTTCTACTTTGAGAATAAAAAAGTTCCTCCAAATGAACACAAATCTGGAGTTTGACTTGCTGTGTTTAAATCCCAGCTCCACCACTTAGACAACTATTTATCTTCTCTGTTGCCTTGGGATGGGTCTTCATCTCTAAAATGGAGCTAACAGTAGCACCTGCCGCATAGCATTGTTGTAAGAATTTGGAGATCTTACATGTGAGTAGCACCTGCCACATAGTATGTAAACGTGCTGTTTTTATTATGGTTGGGATTGTTGATGATGTGGTTACTGCTATTGCTACTGGATTGGAAAGTAGGGGACCTGGGTTTCCTTTGCCAGCTTTGCCATGTACTCTCTGTATGCTAACTTTAGGGAAGCTTCTGGACCTCAGAATTCTCACGTGTAAAATACTGTGACTTCATTAGATTCTCTATAGAGTTTTATTTGATGCTATACCACCAAGCACCTGGGTATTCCAGCCGAAATATAAGGAGGAATATTTTTGACATGAAAAATCTAGATAAAAGTCTCACTGCTCTAGTTCTCTGATCATATGTCAGAGTCACCTCTTCTCAGTGTGGAAAGACTGAAATAAAGAATCATTTTCTTAGTTATACTCCAGGAAAGGGTCAGGAGATCTAAGTACATTTTAAGTATAGTTCTTCATTCTTATTAAAATAACTTGTGGTAGAAGTCATTGACTCTGGAGGAATTATACCTCCTTAGACTTTAATTTTTCCTAATAGCCCTGTGTTACTGACTTTTAAGTATTAAAAACCAAAGCTTTTATCTCTCAAATCTTGTGTGGAATCAGGTACCCTGTAAATCCTCTCTTCAAGAGCTGGGGTTATATTTCTGAAAATATTCTCTTCTAATTAAAACTTGGAATAAAGCCAAATGACAGAGTGGGAGAAAGTGGAATGAAAGAATGTACATGTATATGTATACATACATACAGCCACACATGTATGTACAGACACACACACATGCCCACACATTTGTTACAGAATGTATCATTATAATGATGGTTGCAAAAGATTTATTTGATATAATAAATAAGAACTTCTAGTATTTTCTTGTTGCTGCAGATAAAAGAGGCAAATGAAAACTTGCAAGAGGATGAAGAAGATACAGTTGCAGATTCTGCATTTCAGAGCCACATCATAGGTAAAAATTCATGTCTTGATACATCTTTTACAGAGACATTTTCTACATGCAATCTTCTCTCAGACACAGTGCATTCATTCCTAGAGACCGTGTCTTATGCCTCCCCCTATCAGGACTGAGTCTTAACTGCTCACACATGGTTACCTTTATCTTCTTAGACATTGGACACCACCATAAAATAAATGGGTCAAAGCAGCACCTATGAGGAAAACATAGGTGTTTGCAGAGGAATGCAGTGTAAACTGATGAGAAGTGAGTACTCGTCAATATAAAATGCAAGTGATACTGAGTGTAAATACTTTTTCTCTGAGGACAAAATCAGCTTTGAGTCAATCTAGTTTCTATAATTGTCTCAAGAAGCATCTAGTGCAAATACCTGTTGGTTAGAAATGTGGTGTGGTGGCTTGCTTAAATTGAATATTTTTTGAATCAAATATTTTATACATAATACCAAAGAGAATAAGAAAATATAATTTGACAGAATCTTCAACTTATTTTCTTCATCATTTCTGTCGGAACCCTGAATATATATAGATAGTCTTGTCTTAGAAATAAGCCCAGCTTGTCAGCTACTTCTTAAGATTGTGCATAACACCAGGCTTCCAAGTTCCCAACACAAAGGGACTTTGCTGACCTTTAGCAACCAGGAGGTAACCAGTGATGGAGGAGTTGTCTGTCTCTGTGATCCTTGTCAGGAGATAGAAGAGGTGATGCCTTTAACAGCTCCAGGCCACCTTGGACACTTGAAGAATTAGTTGTTCTTTGGGCTCTAAAAATAGCTGCAAATGTGAGCATGCTGATTATTTGGCTTCCCACAAGACACCAAGACATGGTGGAATCATTTCCCCAAGTCCCATGTGGGTGTCGGAGACAGTATTGGATACCACGTTCCAGGATGTGGCAGTGCCGCGGATTGCTGGTGTCTGGGATAATCAGTGTCCATCGCTGCTGTCCTTTCACTCAGAGCATCTGTAGCTGCCAACTCTCAATATCCCACCACTCTTGGCACTATGTTGGTGCACTTTGCAGCTGATTTTCTAGCGTACTCAGCAGTCTTTGGCAAACTATAATTTACAGTTTGTCTCAGAGAGTTGTTGTACCCCCACGGCTTAATGAGACTGGCATGCCATGATTATTCTTTTCATTTGTAATTGGGAATACAAAAGTCTTAACAAACACTGAATGAGTATAGTCTGAATAAGATTATTATTCCAAAAAGACATCCTTTATTATAGTTGTCAATGTAAAATGCTTAAATTGGTATCAGTTCTGCATAGTTGGCTAATATTCAAGTTAAATATTGTTTAACAGCCTTCAAACATGACACTATGTAAAGCCCCACTAAGTCATCATTTTTCTATAATGAAGTGTTTTGGGGCCTGTTAAAATAGCATATATAAAGTCAGAAGCTAAATTTTTTCCAAGAGAACTTCGGGAATCTTAATATTTTGCCATTCTTTAGATTTGTGCTATTTGATGTAATAGCCACTAGCCACATGCAGCTATTTTAATTTAAGTTAATGAAAGCAACATAAAATTAAAAATTTATTTCCTCAATCACAGTAGCCACATTTTGAGAATTGAAATGGCCACATATTCTGTAGAGTCATGCATCGCTTAATGACGGGGTTACGGTCTGAGAAATGCATCAGTAGACCATTCTGTCGTTGTGGGAACGTCGTAGAGTGTATTTACACAAATGCAGGTGGTGTAGCCACTACACACCTAGCTATATTGCATAGCCTATTGCTCCTAGGCTACAAACCTGTACAGCATGAACATGTTACTGTACTGAATACTCTAGGCAGTTATAACACAGTGGTAAGTATTTGTGTATCTAACCATAAAAAAATGTGGTAAAAAATATGATACCAAAGATAAAAAAACGGTATATATGTATTGGGCACTTAGCATGAATAGAGCTTGCAGGACTTCAGGTTGGTCTGGGTAAGTCAGCGAGTGGATGGTAAATGAATGTGAAGACCTAGGACATTACTGTAGACTTTATAAACACTGTAAACTTAGGCTACACTAAATTTACTTAAAATTTTTTCTTCAGTGATAAATTAACCTTTGCTTACTGTAACTTTTTGAATTTGTAAACTTTTTAATTTTATTAAACTTTTTTACTCTTTGATAACAACACTTAGCTTAAAAAACACATTATACAACTGTATGAAAATATTTTCTTTATTTATATCCTTATACCAAAAGCTTTTTTCTATTTAAATTATTTTTTACTTTTTATACTTTTTTATTAAAAACTAAGATGCAAATATGCACATCAGCCTAGGCCTACGCAGGGTCAGAATCGTCCATATCGCTGTCTTCCACCTCCGCATCTTGTCCCTGGAGTGTCTTCAGGGAGACGAAGTAGAGCTGTCATCCCCTATGGAACACCTCCTGAAGGACCTGCCTGAGGCTGTTTTGCACTTAACTTTTTTTTTAATAAGTAGAAGGAATACACTCTAAAATAATGATTAATAGTATGTTTACTTATTAAACCATAACATAGTCATTTATTATCATTATCAGCTCTTATGTACTATACATAATTGTATGTGCTATACTTTTATATTACGGGTAGCACCGTAGGTTTGTTTACACCACCACCACCACAAACACATGAGTAATTGCTCTATGATGTTATGTCAAGGGTGGGGCCACCATCAGAATTTTTCAACTCCATCACAATCTTATGCAACCACCATCATCTATGCAGTTCATCATTGACCAAAACATCATTACACAGCACATGGCTGTATGTTCTGTATTGTATCTAGATAATACATATTCCTTTATCACACAAGCAAATATGTTCTGTATGAATGTTTCCTTCATCCCTATTCTGTTGGACAGTGCTGCTTGAGATTACTCTAATGGAAGTAAATTCGGGCCATGTTTTTGACAGAGCATTGACTTCGTGTTCAGATCATTGTAGACTTATCTCTTCAAAGTGGTAGAGAATTGTATGAATAAGCTACTATTGGCTACAAGGAAACAAAAAAACCTGACATGCCATTATTTACATGATAAATCCATTAACATCTTATGGAATTAAAAGTCTAGAGGAAGGCAGACATGAAAGAGGTATGTAGCAGCTGAATAGCGTTAGCAAAAGCCCAGGCTTGTTTTGTGTATCTGCTCGGCCATGATTGCTGTGTTGGCTTTTTGTCCTCGTGTTTGTTGCCTCTGGTTGCAAACTGATTCCCACCACTCCAGGCATCCCATCCACCTTTGAGACAAAAGTATAAGGAAGAGTAAAAGCTTTTCCAGAATCCTCCCATAGACTACATCTTCTGTGTCACTGGGGAGGAATGGATCACGCAGCCAATCCTAGCTGCAAAGGATGCTGGGAAAGTAAATGTGTTGCTTTCCAGCCTCCACTGCGTGCAGTAGCAGGGAGGAGAGGGTTGAGAATGCTTCCTGGGCTAGCCAATCCATAGGATCACCACAGACCTTTTAAAAAGTTCCTCCATTTTAAGACTGAATGAGACTCAACAGTCAAATGGCTATGTATCTTAATCCCACAAAACAGGCTAAGAATATATTTTGTTGCACCCTGATAATACCAATGTTCTTCATTTTGTCTAAGCTAAGTGTTGTCACAAATTCTGCAATACTTATAACCATAATATATTTCCAGTAGCAGCAACTGTGCAAATTTAAATCTGTTCTTCTTCCAACCAATATCAGCTAATACCTTTGACAGAGAAGAACAATCAAGAAAGTTGTGAATCTGAACTTTTGCATTTGTGTGGTTAAGAGTAATCATGTTAGTTTAATCAAACTGTTACGAGTTCATTACAAAACAAGATATTGTTAACTAAACCTCTGTATTGAAATTCAAGATTTATGACTAAATAAAATAATGCAACTAGATTTTTGTCTTTAAAATTACCGTAATAAATGTCAGATTTCCATGTTAATAAACAAAGCAAACAACTAGACTAATACAAGTATTAACACAGTGATCACAACCACCATATTTCTAATTATTCTTTCCTACTATTTAACTATGATACATTTGCCCGATGTATTATACTAATTGTCTGCTAGGGCTAATCAACTAGTAGGAATTCAAATACCATCCATTGTCTTGTATGGAAAATACCAGCCAGTGATAATCAAATATAATTCCCTAAGTGGAGACAGGGTATTTGGAAATTCTTGGAATAAGGAGAAAATGACTTTTGAGGAATTTGAGGAAGAATACTATTGAAGCAGAATCCAATAGTATTCACATAAACAAGGATGAATTCATGAAGTAGAAGATACATGTTATTTTCCCAAAACCTAAAAAAGTTACAAAGAACAACCTGTCCAGTAGTCTAACAGGCGAATGCCCCAGTGTGCCATGGTTGAATGAGATCTGTTTACTCTCCCCCGTTGTCTGGGTTTACTCCTAGCCTCTTCTGCAGGAGCCAGGAGGGTTCCTACCACCAGAGTACAGCATGACAAAGGACATGGTCTAGCCCTCACGATCTGGTTTTTCTTGGATAACTATGAATTTGCCTTGGTGCTCTCTTCCCTACCCCAGGAACTAATATTGCCTCTAAAGGATCCAACCACCCCAATCTATTTTCCTTCTTCCATTCCTTCCCAGAGTGGGCTGTCCTATCAGCAGCTAATGTATCATGCAGGAGGGTAAGAGGTGCTCAGTAAGTAACTCAACACTGTAAACCAGTGCATTTCCATTTTCCCAGGGTGTTTCATTTCCTTATTCCTTACCCTGTCTTAGACCTTAGCTAGCTAATATGGTATAGTAACTCATGTCCATATAGTAATGGATTAAACAGCCCCCTTTTAAGGCCACATACTTGTATTGTA
Organism: Propithecus coquereli; assembly: GCF_000956105.1. NCBI lineage: Eukaryota > Metazoa > Chordata > Mammalia > Primates > Indriidae > Propithecus > Propithecus coquereli. Next base: position 8,147,469 of record NW_012148952.1, read on the forward strand.
ACAAGGACACAGGCAGAGTTTTACCTTTAGTTAAGAGGAACTCTCAGGAGCTATAAGTTTCAGGCACTCGGAGTGCTGGTTTGAACAAATTATAGGGTGAGGAGGAAAGAACAGGATCAAGCCTACTCCAGACAATGAACAGCACAAGAAGCGGTGCCAGGAGAGAAAAGAGTTGTCCTGTGATATAACCCTACCTTTGAAAAGTGGGCTGCCCTAAGGCTAAGAACACAGACATGGCTATCTTGAGCCAAATAGAGGAGATCTGGAGCACCGTGTGCACTGGCCATTTTACTCTGTAACACACAGACTTTATCTCTATAACCTTTTATCATACAGCCACAGAGCATCTAATTCACCGTAGTAATGTGCCCAGTCTGCAGTTCGGAAGAGGAAGAAGGGATAAAGCGTCACATGATGCATAGTCATTATTATCAAGTAATGTCTACACCACATTCAAATGAAAGTCAGCAAATGCAGCAGCTTCTTTACCCAGCAGAAGAGAACAGGCCTGGCCTGATGCCAAACTGTGGCTGTGGGTGTTCTTTGCTCAGGAAGATAGGGAAGGTTTCACAGACTCTGAAGTTAAGTGCTTCACGTATATAGAGAACAAGAACCAGGATCTAGGCACTTACCTCATCTGAATGAAAAGAGCTCTGGAACCTACGTTATTACTTCAAAGCCCTAATAGAATACGCTCAGTGGTAAGTATCCATGCGTGGATTCTACCATTTGAATTCTCCAGACCACATTTATTTTTAAATCCAACACTGAATTTCCCTAACCATTAGTACCAGCAGAACTAGGTTCAGATGGGCGTGAAGGAAACCCTGAAGTGCAGTGGTTTCAATAAGAATAGAAATCTCTTGCTGTCACACAAGGAAGTCCAGAGGGAGGGGGACCAGGCCATGCCAGACTCCTATTTTGTCCTTCTATCTCGTGTGGTTTACATGCCCCATATGATTTCCATTTTCAAGGTCACTTCATGGTCTAAGATGACTGTTGAAAAACCATCCCTCATGTCCGCTTCCCAACAGTCGGGAAGGAGGAAGAGATGATTAAGGACATAGCTTATCCCTTTAAGAGCACTTCCCAGCAGCTGTCCCATCCCTTCTGCTAATATCCCATTGGCCAGTGCTTTGTCACATAGGATGGGAGATATTATTTCAGGCAGATGCCAAGTATCCTGGAAAACATAGAGGTTCTCTTAACTGAAAGAAAAAGAGAATGGATCTTAGGGGACATCTAGCATCTCAGCCTGCCGCCAGCTCCCTACCAAGGTTATCTCCTTCTAACCTCAGCTGATCTGTGCTAAGGGAACAGACAAATGTTCACTGTCATTTAAGAAAGCCAGAGGAAAACAAATTTGGAGAGTTGTTGGGAAAGATGTAATTAATTTCAGTGATTTATGCATAGTTCCTGTTTTGCATAATCTGAACTATCACTGGTCTGTGTGCAGTTAACCTGGAGTAACTTTTTGAGAAAACATATTGAACTTGAATTAATTTCCCGCCACCATATTTAGAATAAATACGTAATTGGTCACCAACAAGGTATATAGAAGTTCACATAAATCTTTTGTGGGATACAATGCATCTAGAATTTTCCTCTCTCTAAAATTAAAACAAATAGGACAGCAGGGCTTCTAGTATTGGAACTAGCAATCCATTAAAATCCTTGATCATTTTCTGTCTTATTTCAAGAATATTACTAATTTTCCTCATTGAGACAATTTGAAGAAAGTTCTAGAAATTTAATATAGACGGCATGGTATTCATATTTCAAGTAAAATTAAACCTATCTCAGCTAATTGACCAGACTCTCACAGCTTTTTGTGTGGAAGGCTATTTGAGTCAAATGTCACATTTTGAATAGCATGCCAACATAGTTAGGCTTAATTATAGACAGGGAGAACTATCGATGATCAAAACAAAATGTCGGTGGGAGGTAGAAATGTTCTCAATAACAACTTTGGTAGATATTGTCCTATTGACTACTAACAGACTGGCACCAAACTGAAAACTCCTTAGATAATAATGCCCATGGATAGGGAGGAGGATGGTGTGGTTTTATATGATTCAGATCCCATAGTAAAACTTCCCAGGATGATTTTGATTCTGCATTTCCAGGCATACAGGGTGACACCTAAGAGGTTCTGTAGGGCAGTAGCTTGGGCAAGGAGATTTGTACTGTGGCTGCACTGAAGTCACCCATTAATAACTAGCCAAAAGTAATAAACTCCAAAGGCAGCCTGAAATGTGAACTCCACTGCTGTGAAGTTAGACCCATGGAAACAGGACCATGTGGTTCCTTCTGACCAAGGACTGGGAATAATAATATCAATTTCCATCCATTGAGTATCTAGGACTTCTCAGGCCTTGTGCTTGTAACGTTTAATGGCATCCTCCTTGTTTTTCATTCCTTCGCATCTAGTTTTCTGGTTTTATCAACTTGTTCCTCTGAGTGCTTTCCTCTCACTAACAGAGACAGTCACCAGATAAAGCTTTGGTCTGGATTTGTGAGCATACTGATTGCTAGTGTACAAGTCCCTTCCTCTTTCTTTTTCATTAGAGAGAATTGTGGAGTTGGAGTTTGAAAGTGTGGCTTTTTTCTCCTATAAAATATTTACTCCTATAGCTTGCACCAGGGAGCTATGTCCTACTGAGTTTAACAAGCCTATATTGGACATCTTCTGCAAACCATGCCCTGTGTCAGATGCTGGGATATGGGAATGAATAGGACACACTCTCTGCCCTCTGCGAACTGCAGTCTAGTAGGGAGGCAGAGAAGCAAACAGGTAATTCGAATACAGCTTGATAACTAATAAGAGAGAGTTGTGCTCTGCATACGTGGGAGGGCCCAGATCAGGGTGCAGAGCCCACTTCTGGTGGAGCTGGGAGTGCTGGGTTTTGTCCGTCAGTAGAAAACATGAGAGAGTAATACATTGAAGTTTAAGAGCATTTACAATTTAGACCAATGGTTCCCAAACTTTGCTACACACCAGAATCACCTGGGAAGCCTCTAAAAATGCTGATACCAAAGTCACACCCCTTACTAATTAAATTACAATATCTGGGGATGGGAGCCAGGCATTAGTAGTTCTTAAAGATTCCCATATGATCCCAATACACACCAAAGTTTGGGAACCACTGTCCCAGGGGATAGGATTTCATCAGCAAAGGAGAAAGAGATGTCTTTGAAGTCAATGGAAACGGCATGAGCACAGGCGTGGAGACAGGAAGGAGCGTGGTACACTGCTGGGGAGGGGAGTTGGTGAGTCATCAACTTAGCTAGAGTAGAGGGTAGATTTTGAGGATGAGGTACAGATAGGGTTGGATTTGTAGGATGGGATGAGATGGTGGAGACCTTGAAAGCTGAGCTTAGGTATTTGAACTTATCTTTACAGATAGCACATAGACTATAGAGATTTTTAAAAGAACAGCATGATAAGAAATGGCCGTCTGAACACAATGATGCTCACATTTAGACTTTTAAAATAAAAAAAATCTTCATTTTCTCTCACTTAGCCTTAGGCCAACCAATGCACCAGTCACCTTCATCCTCATGAAATACTGTTTAGTTATCATTGGTGTGCTGTGATAAATAGAGGCGTATATTCATGTAAAAGGACTGACAACCAGGAATATTTAAGGATTGCCAAATGGCTCCCTACCCAAAAAGAACTCTCCAGCCAGCCTATCCATTGCCCACCCACTGATGACTTCTTTGAATGAAGGCCCTCCAGTCACTTGTTATGATACAGGTGGTCTCTGGAAAGGGTACATTCGCACTAAGCATCACTGGCTGATAGCACCAGTGCACTTCTTGGATTAGCACCCCCAAAACCCTATAAGAATGAGCCATGGGGCTGGTATATGTTCCTGCCAGGGAACTGAGAAGTGCAAGAAGGGAAGGTCTGACATTTAGGAAAGATAAGATGGTGTGCTAGAGATCAGGAAGCTGAGCTGCCAGGGCCAGAAGCAGATGTGCAGCCCCAGGGGGTGGCATGAATTAACCCAGGGACCTGAAGGGGAAAGGCCCCACTGAACAAGTGATCGTGGGACACATTAAGTAAGTTTTGCCTCCCTCCCCCCATTTTCCAAAACCTATTGCTCTGAAGTACAAGGTTGAGAAAACTGAAATAGCTATGCAGAGATCTGTTTTTGTACAGTTCCCTCAATTTCCCCAAAGGCAATCAATTCACTTAAAGCAAGTATAAGCATTGTCTGTAACTTATGGCATATTGAGGAATAGGTGAGTGGACCTCAGCCCCAAAGCCTGAAAGCTGCCCAGTGTGACAGATAATTCTGAATGAAGTAAGACAATGACAGATACTATACTACTATCTATTCCTTATTAAGAGCTTTCTATATGCTGGGCACTGGCCTAGGTGTGTCATGTATGTTGCCCTCTTTTATCCTCACATCAACCCTGCAAGTTAGGTATGATGTCACCATTTGCAGATGAGGACATGGATGTTCTGAAAGGTGAGGTACCTTGCTTAGCAATACAATAAGTCTGTAGTGGACCCATCATCCAAACCCACAGCTGTAAAGTGAAGTGAAGTAACCTGCCAAGAATTCTAAATAATGAATGGGTATTTTTTGGATCACCTTTCAGGAAACAGAGACCAAGGATCCTTTCAGTAGGTTGTTGGGCCAGGGGTTATAGACTCAGATAAGTTCCTGGGTCAGTGAGTGACACCGGCCAGGCTTGACGTGCGCACGCATATGTTATATGAGTGGTCTTGAGGAATGTAGAGAACATGACCCATCCCAGGGAGGCAGCTCCAGTTGTCAGCACAGAAGAATGGTAGCCCTGTGTAGCAAGTCTTTCCATTTTTCACCAGAAGCCAAAAATTGAGATTTTTATGTGATGTATGATATATTCTTAAATGTGGGCTTAGTTCAAAAAAATGAATCTTCAGGGATTTCCTTTTATCTGGCAATATGTCAAATTTGAATTTCAAATTCCTTTCACAGAATGCCACACCGAAAAGTGTAGGATAAAATATAAAAATATTTTTATTTCCTTAAATGTATGGCTGAGCTGCAGGCAAAGAATTCAGCAGAGGCTAGAAACAACAAGAAAGCTTGAGTCCGTAGGGGCAAGAGAATGCCATAGCCAGCATTTGACCATTGGGTATGAGACAGTTGCTGGTGACTTGGAAATAGGGTGACCAACTGTCCCAGTTTGCCTGGGACTTTCTTGGTTTTAGCACTGAAAGTCCCACATCCTGGGAAACTCTTCAGAACTGGACAAACTGGGACAGTTGGTCACCTTACCTGGAGTCTGGTTTTAAGGAGCTAAACTGTTGACATAATAAAAGACAAGGGCCTAAGTAGGGTGAGATGTTAGATCAAAGACACACACCCTCCTCCCCAGCATAAAGCTGGCCAAAGGCACTAGCTACACACCCACCCTGCAGAGGAAGACTTCGGGGATAAGTACCCGATTAACTCTAGCTGGGGCAGGGCAGGGGTGTGGGGTGGAGGAATATGTCTCCTTCTAGGATTGTCAATCATTAGCTCACACTCATGTGGCTCAGGGACCTAATTCACTCTTTCTCCATTTCCCCTAAATCCCCTAGTTTGAAATTTTAAAATGGCCCCAGTTGTACTTTTAATACTCTAGAAAAGAAACAGAGGGAATAGATGAAAAAAGAATGGCAGAATGTTAATATTTTCTAAAAGCGGGGCAATGGGTATGTGAGTACACTGTTTGAGTACATTTGAAATTTACCATGATGAAAAGTTTAAAACAAAAAAGCAGACTCAGGTCAATACTTTCTGGAATCTGGCAGAACCCAGCTCAAATCCTCTCTTGAGGCAGGCACCTGAACTTTACGTACAAATAAAGTTCCAAGGAAAATTAACTCACAACAGAAAATCACTAAAACATGAGGGGGAAAATGACTCATTACTGAGAAAAAATAAGAATCTATAAGCATAAAATAAAATGGTAGCAATAGATCTGAATATATGAGGATTTATAATCAATATAAATAGACTAAAATCTCGAGTTAAAAAACAAATATTAGTAAGCAGCTATAGCTGTTTAGACTTAACAAACCTAAACGTAAATAGAGAAGTTGAAAGTAAAAAGAAAGAAAAGAAAAATAAATATCACATAATATTAATGAAAAGAAACCTGGTGTAGCTTTATCAATAACAGACAAAATAAAATATCTTCTAAACAAGAGATTTTTGAACCACACTCATCACTGAGTCATGAAATCATTTTGGTGAGTTACTGTTAACAAGCATTTGCCTGCTGTTTGCTTTGTTTTTATTTCTTTTTTTTAATGAAAATATTGGCGTGTTGTACAAGTAGTAAGGAAAAATATTGTGACATTTTGGTTACATTTATATATAGATACACATACAAAGGTGTACTAATTTATAATGTAAAAAATGATCTATTGCTGTGGATGGTAATCTAAAAAGTTTGAAAGGCATGATAGGAAAACCCTTGGCAAATATGTCAGGAAATATATACTACAGTGATCGTGGCAACATTGTTTTAATAACAAAAAATGGAAAATAACCCAAAGTTCATCTACAGTACAAAGGATAAACAAGTATTAAAATATTTCTATCATGGAATACTGTACAGTGAAAATTAATGAATTATAGCTGGATGTACCATCCTAGATTCATCTCAAAAACAATGTTGGTTGAAAAAGGCCAATTGTAGTAGAATACATACAGTATTTGTATAATGAGCAAAACTGGACAGTGTAGTAAGACTAAATAAACAGCAAGTTCATGACTAACACAAAATTCAACAAGATGGTTACTTTATGAAGGGGTAGTAATGGCTGAAGAATGTGATTGGAGAGGGGCACATGAGTGGCTTAAAAACATGGTTAGAGTTGTTAAGGTTGGTTATGGCGATGATGATTTAAATATAACTCTTTGTTACTATGCACTCCTGTATTTGTACATTTCACAATTTTTTTAAAAAGGTAAAAATAAAAAGACCATCCAAAACAAAACAAAACCTGTCTGTGGACTGCATGGGCCTTCAGTTTGCCCTTGTGATCTGTGCTGTCCATCCTCCCCTGCCTTCCTCTTCGTCCCTAGCCTTGGAGCAGCTCATTGGCACCTCCAGAAGAGCAGTCAGCCAGGAGGAGAGAGGGAAAGAAAGGAACACATCGCTGACCACCACATAAAGTTACTGATCATCATTCTGAAGACAGCAGGTGTCAGAGGGGAGTTTAGAACTAGAGGTTGTGGGCAACACTTGAAGTTTAATCTCTTTGTCCTCCATGTTACCACAGGTAAGTCCGAATGGACACAGCATTATAAATAGCTTGAACTGTCTGTGGTTTAAGTGCTGTGAAACCCAGAAGTTCTTACGGCTGAAGGGAATAAAAAATTAGTGGTGGAAAAGCAGCAGCGACTTATTTAAAAAACAAAACAAAACAAAAACCTAGCCACAGATGACTTGGAGCTTTTCAGAAACCCTATAGCTTGGAAGGCATGACCCCTATTATAAGAACTCAGACATACATACTTAATGAAAACCACCTCAGTGACTGTGCTCCAAACCCTCAGTCCTCCGGGTTTCCCAATGATGTGTCCATTAACTCTGGCACGTTTGAGAAAAATACATTAGCTTGAGAGAGGTGTAAAATGCCAGAACGTTAGATCAGGTGAGAGCTGTGGCAAATTGTGGAGATTAAAACTGAGTTCTTAAATGAAATGTGTGACTGAGAATAAAAGGTAGGAAAGGGATCTTGCAAACAGGGAGGCCATGAATCTTTAAACGAGAGATGTGCCAGAGAAAAAGAGAATAGGATATAGACAAAGAAAAACTCATATATCAGTTTCCAGTAAGTCTATTACAACGTGGAGCCGATCTGGGTACTTTTTCATGCGTCATTGACATGCAACCAGGGCTTACTGCTTCTAAAGAGAAATCGTCATTTTTCGAAAATGGTAGTGCTTGAGAAAATAACTTATCAATGTCAGTCTTAATTTCTTTCATCAGCCTATTGATAGAATGTGAGAAGAGTCATTTAGCAGTCATCTTATCACTGGGACAGTGTCTGCTCCACTCATTTTGCACAGGATCAGATAAAAGGATGATGTTTGCTTTATCTTTGCTTTGCCACCCTTGTGCTGCTAAAAGCTTTTGCGGAAGGAGGAAGAACAAGCTGAGAGGTTACCAGGTTATGAAACATTGTTACAGCCAAGCCAGGAGCATTGAATCAATTTCCAATATGTTTCTTATGTAGCTAAAACCTATACTCTGGAGATGTTATTGTTTGATTGTAAAAGCTGGAGGAATTCGAAGAGAGACTCTCATGCCATTGTGATAAACAGTCTCTGCCTGTAACTCAATTGTGTCAACTCTGAAACAGAGGGGAAATATGCTTTAAGGTGACTTTCTGCCCATTTGAAACCTAGCCATGTGTTTCGCCTTCAGAGCCCATTTGGAAGGAATCCTATGTGTACAAGAACATATTTGGAGTGGGCATTGGCTGCCTTGCTTCCAGATGAATGTGTTGCATTCCCTAAGATGTCATTTCCCCTTACCAGGGACCCGATCATCAAAATGTTTCCTTGATGTCAAAAGTATTCGTGTATAATTCCACTTTAAAACATGTTTAAATGTCAATCCCTTTCCTGTGCAACCCACAATTAAAAAGAAAAAGTACTTCTCATATTCTGCATTATAATTAAGTCAGGTTTTTTTCAAAGGAGACTTACAAGTGGTAAGGGGGGGATAGTGTACTCTGGTAATAAATGTTGGGGGCAGGGGGGATTGGGGGAGGCCGAAGTACAGTTTTGGGTTTATCCTTGGTGCAAAATGCTCATCTCTCTATGTTTAAGTCTCTTCAGCCGTAAGAAGGAAGGCTCATTCTAGACTATTGCTTTTTTCTGGCCCAAACTTGTGAGACTTTTTGAGGGAGCTGGGGCTACTATGCGAACTTCAAAATATCAGTCCATGTCAAGTTCCCAGTTCCCATGAATCTGTGGGAAGACAGTGTTTCAGTCATGGGGTCTGAGCACCTAAAAATTTGCAAAGTTTATCCAGCTATTTCTGCTGGATAAATTTAGACCTTGTCCATAATAGTAATGTTACCACCATATTTGCCTAGAGTTTTTCATTTTTGAGTGTACTTCTGTTGATCCCTTCGACAGTCTCACAGCCTGGGTGCTGTAGTGTGTAGCCTTCCTCCAGATCCCCCTTTGCCGGGGTCCTGAGCAAGTTCCTGAACCTGTATGAACCTCCATTCCCTCACATGGAGCTAATACTAATAATATTAATAATTGAAGTGTATAGAGAGCGTTAAATGTGTTTTTACGTATGAGTGCTTGATACCATTCCAGGGGCTCGCAGCAACTCAATTGTTGGTCTTCATTGTTGTGATAATTATTATTATTAAGAAAAATTGTCTAATGCAGAGGTAGCTATGGCTATCATCTTTCTGAATGATAAGGAAGGTAAGGCATGAAGTATCATGTCTTGCCCATAACTCACCACAAGGTGGTGACAGGATTCATATTGAAGACTAGAATGCCTCAAGGGTGGATGGACTTGGTCTTAGAAATTCCTGGCCGTAAGCCTGACATGTGGTGAGACCTGTGCCGTTATCAAGTATGGCATCCCCCACATTCTACAAACAGACCTGAGCTGCAACCTCCAGGCACATGCATATCTCACCCCGACCTACTACCTGTCCACTGCCTTCATCTTCTTCCTCCCAGACTATCCTCATGTCCTGGTGTTGCACCCATTGGATACATTCCAGTCAGTAAGAAGGAGCTACTGGCAAAAACTCTACTTTCTCCACAGGTAGAGGTGAGCCAGTTTCATTTTCTGGTGCTCAAACCACAAGGCACAGCCATAAACCAAGTTCAATTCAGTTACTAAATATTTATTAGGCATTGACTTCATTCCAAGCATTGTGCTGAACCTCGGGATATAAAAATGGAGAATTCATGGGCTCTGGATTTGATGATCATTTGTTATGATTCTGAACCAGATCCCTTATTTACATCTTTTTCTTAAACCTTAGTTAAAGATTGAATCACTCTTAAATCTTGACTTAATAATGGATTCTACAAAAAGTTCTAATTTCCCTGGCCTATTTTTTTAAAGTTTCCTTGGGCATTACCAAAAAGACTTGATGTCTATGGAGAATCCTGTCATTGTAAATAACCAAGAACTTACATGCCTTAGTAGTTCTTAAATTATATGAACTTATTCTTCTTGACATGCTGACAAAGACAAATAATTTCTTTAAAACAGATGGCATGCGGAGCTGTTGTTGAAATGTCAACTCTGCTGCTGTTTATGCCCTCCTTCTTCAAAGAGATATTTGCATGTTGAATTTACTTGAGCACTTGGTCTGTGGCACAGAGAAGTTGGGGAGCTTAGTTGGGTATTACTTCCTAATAAACCCCTTAGATATTACAGTAGGTATGGTAATGACAGATGATATAACCGTGACTTTATTTTTGATGACTACCTAACCCATGTGCATTATTGTTTTCTTTACTAAAATGGTAGGGTGGCTTTGTTTAATTCTGTACAGTGTTATTCAGGGTTATAATGACATTTACAAGTCTAGTTTGGGTTCTCCCAGAAGTACACCCTGTGACAAGGATTCAAGGACAAGTAAATTATCAGCAAGTATAGGGAAGACCAATAGGGAAAGTCAGACAGGGAAGGGAAACCAGTCAATAAAAGGCATATTATCACGCCACCACCAGGACCAGCTATGTAATTTGCATGGCCCACTGCAAAATAAAATGAAAGGCCTCTTCTTGAAAAGTTATCCAGTGTTTAAGACAGCAGCAGGGTAACTGCACAGGCCACAGGCACATGCCTCCAGCCTGGCTACTGCTGTGGGTGACGGCAGCTTAGCCTGCAGGAAACTCTGGCATATAGAACCTGAGTCTCAGAGCTTTCCTTTCCCACTAGAGGAGTGAGAGGGCTGGGTATTCATCTCCAACTCTCATCACTGATTAGTCCAGGGCTGCTTCTGGAGCTGCTACCTTCAGGCATAGATGTGGTTACTGGCAGTTGGACCCTCTTCAGTATTAAGGCCCCAGGGAGGTGGATGGGCCACCAGCAGGGCCCAACATGCCACCCAAACACCAAGGAACCTCCTGGTATCCAAAGCCAGTGCCAAATGTCCCAAAAAGTGAGCACCTCTTTGATGGGGCACCCATTGAAAAATATCCCTCCTTGAAAAATATCCCCCTTAAACCCTTTGCTTTTTATCTCCTTCTTAGCCAGCTCTTTAATAAACCAGGATGTCCATTATTTATACAAGTGGAAGTTCTACCACATGTGAAAAATACAGGAGGGGTAGTAAACTCACACTCCTGAGTTCTCAAAATGCAGGCACATTTGTTTTCCAAATACTATGACCCTAGAAATGCCACCCCTTGCTTCCCCTAGCCTTTTTTGCCTCATCTGGGAAATGGATTTAGAATTATTCTCAGTCTTTTTCCACAAGATTTGAAAAGTTTACGTCAGAAACATATTGGGGAAGCAGTTTTGAAATAACAATTTCATTCCTAAGTAATAACAATGTCCCTTAAAGTGTGTGTGGAGACGGATGTTAGCAAGGAGGCTTTCTCGAGTTCATTTTAAATAGGCCGTCTTTCATTATGTTTGTTTGAAAGAGGTAGAAAAACCGCATTTGAATTAGGAAATGTTTTCCCCTCATTTTGCCTCATTAACATCACTCTGTGCCACAAATACCGTCTCCTTAATTACTGTGATAGTGAATTTTATGCAGTAACTGATTGGGCCATGGGGTACCTAGATATTTGGTAAAACATTATTTGGGGTATTTTTGTGAGGGTGCTTTCTGTTGAGATAACTTTTAAATTCGTAGACTGAGTAAAACAGATTATTCTCCTATATGTAGTGGACCTTTATCCATCCAATCAGTTGAAGGCCCAAATAGAACCAAAAGGCTGACTATCCCCCAAGTAAAAGAGAATTATTCATCCTGCCTGACCACCTTTCAACTGGGACATGGGTTTTTCCTGTACTTATACTTAAACTGAATCATTGGCTCTTCCTGGGTCTTGAGCTTGCTGGTGTTTGGATTAGAACAACACAGGGGTTCTCCTGGGTCTCCAGCTTCCTGGCTTCCCCTGCAGATCTTGGGACTTGTCAGCTTCCATATCATGTGAGCCAATTTCTTATTTTACATACACACACACACACACACACACAAACACACACACACTTGCAAATATGAAGAATTGAGAGTGCGGTACTCACAGGGCACCTAAAATGAAGAACTGAGTTAGAGCGTGGGAAAGGACCATGATAGGAAAGTAACCATGGTGAGGAGGAGAAGGAGATGGGGAAGCCAAGAAGAATCGTGATGCTGGAGGCCATATCAGAAATATCTAGAGCTAAGCCTGGACATTTTATTTGTGAACAGAGTTGCTTGGAAATAGAAAGGAAAACTACAGTGACTAGCATTGCTGAAGGTGGGATTAGGCAGAAGGCCAAAGGCAGCTAAGAGAGCTTCACGGTAAAAGGCTGAAGATGTCTTTGACAAGTGCAAAAGTTGGTTCTGTTTCTCTGGAAAACCCTGACTTATGCAATTACATATAATTAGAGTTAAACAGGACGATTCAAATGTCACCTAGAGGAAGTTGAACTGCTGTCACCTTTCCAGGTTTGCTTCATCCAGGCCAAGGAAAACCAAGCCGGTAAACTTATCCTATAAACTGGAAAGGGGGTGGGTAGAGACTGTAGATGCCAGGATTCAAACACCAGGCTACCCACATCATCACCATGAAGGTAAACAGTGTAGTAGGAGCCTTAGAGAAACCCCAGTTACTAATAGCTTTTCAGTTTAGCCCTCTGGGTTCAAGTGAAACAAAGCTAGACGTTTTTACTTTTTAAACTGAATCCGAATTCAGAACTCATTTTGATGTCTGTAAGAGGTGAACTTCTTCATGGAGGTATACGTTTTCTTCAGATGTGCTCCCTCACTCCACGGGGACCACAGATGCCAGAGGTCTGTGTGTGGGAGAAGGGCCCAACGCCCCTGAAATCCACATGCCTGCACATGGCATATTTATTCACTGCACAGTAGTGGATCCCTATTAGAGAGAATTTGTGTTTCAGAGCAAAGCCCCTCGAAGGGCAAAAATGATGACTGCAGGCATGCGTGAGGTGCCCCTGCTGAAATCAGTGGGAGTTGCTGTCCGTATAGATAATTGCGCTGACTGGCCAGAATTGCAGATGACAATTAGCATACTGTGCAATTCGCACATTGCTCTGCTCTGCAAGAAGACTGGGCTGCCAAGGAACCCAGATTAAATGGCCTTTTTCCCCCTCAAACTAGCATGCCAGGGATTCCACAGGGGGCGGGATGCTGTGCTGAGTCTGCACCAGGTCTTCCTGTGTAGTCGTAAGTTGTATAGAATGTTGTAGTGAACGTGCCAGACAGAAGGGCCATCCACTGTGTGGGGTGAGAAACTCACCAGCCCCTACATGTGAAAGCAACATCTGGGAGACATATGCAGGTACCTGCCTCCGCTTCGTTAATTGCACAGGGATCCTTGAATCCAGACAGACTTTGCGTCAAGCATCTGAACCCTGCCAAGTTGAATGAAGGGTCCCAGGATTATGGAGACCTTGCAGTAGGAAAAGAGGAGCTGTGGGCACGTGCATTGCTTCACAATGAACCACACCCATTCGTGAGTTTGTGTTTAGAAGGATAATAAACTCTGCTTCCAAGGTGGAGTTCTGGAGGCATATGGAATAGAAGGGTCTCGGTTTGTTTGTGTTGCTATAAAGGAATACCTGAGGCGGATAATTTATAAGGAATAGAGGTTTATTTGGGTCACGGTTCTGCAGGCTACACAAGAAGCATGACATCAGCACCTGCTTCTGGTGAGGAGCTCAGGCTGCTTCCACACCTGACAGGCAAAGGGGTGCAGGCAGCACGTGGCGAGAGCGGAAGGAAGAGAGGAGGAGGTGCCAGGCTCTTTTTAACAACCAGTTCTTGTGAGAAGTATTGCTCGTTACTGTGAGGATGAGGGCACCAAGCCATTTATGAGGGATCCACACCATGATCCAAGCATCTCCCACCAGGACCTTTTGCAACATTAGGGATCAAATTTCAACATGATGCTTCGCAGGGCCAAAAAAAAACGTATCCTAAACCATAGCAAGAAGCTAAGATGAATTTTTCAGAAACAAATGGGCTAGGTTGTGTCATTCAGAGTGAAGTTTCTCCTTTGCCCTGCACAGTTAAGCAGATTTAGCTGTCACAAACCTTTGAAGCTCTAGCATGTTCCATTCTGCCGTAATTCCCAGGACCCCACAGAGGGACTTGCACAGCCTCTGCCTAATTCTCCTCATCTCCTCATTTGGCTCCATCCTTAATTCTTTCCATGTCTGCTTGGGGCTCCCCCAGTGTTTTGGGACTTGCTTGTGCTTGTCAAACACATTTTCAGCCTTTTACCGTGAAGCTCTCTTAGCTGCCTTTGGCCTTCTGCTTAATCCCACCTTCAGCAATGCTAGTCACTGTAGTTTTCCTTTCTACTTCCCAGCAACTCTGTTCACAAATAAAATGTCCAAGCTTAGCTCTAGATATTTCTGATATGGCCTCCAGCATCACAATTCTTCTTGGCTTCCCCATCTCCTTCTCCTCCTCACCATGGTTACTTTCCTATCACGGTCCTTTCCCATGGTCTAACTCAGCTCTTTATTTTAGATGCCCTGCTAGTACCGCACTCTCAATTCTTCATATTTGGAAAAATAGGAGGCCTCTTTGATGCCTTTTTCATCTCTTTCTTCTTGTCTCCATAAGATACACATTTTCTAAAGAATGAACAGCAAGTTCAATATTATTCAACATACCATGGAGATCATTCTGTTGGAAGGCCAAGCTATGACAGTTGTCCTAGATGGTAGCAATACATATTCTTGATAGCACGTTTTTAATTTGTGCATATTGGCCTTGGGTCAAAATGGTTGCATCTCCCCATCAAATTTTCTTTCAAGTCTTGTTTACTTTTCCTCAACAGTAAAGAAAGGCCAAAAATAAATAAGATGCAAACTTAAAATGCAAGGTCAGAGGTGCTAAACTAATTCCTGAGCCTTCAGAAATTTCATACAACTTCCCTAGCTTTTCAGAAGTCAAAATAATGCACCGTAAACAGAACTGGTCATGAAACCACTATACATAAGTTTCAGTTATAGTTTTGCCCGTTATTAATTAAGCAAATCTTTGCTTCAGTTTCTGTATCTGGGAACTGGGTATACTGACTTCTGCCTTCCCCAACTCAAAGCATGATTGTTGGGAGAATCAAAGGAAGCGAAGGTTGTGGCACCATATTTTAAACGTAAAATGGGCCCAAAGTGCAAGGGGCTCCTTTACACCAACCTCTGGGGCTCTAGCAGA